>NC_088791.1:320845342-321148824 GCF_011386835.1 Chrysemys picta bellii
TTAGCTGGATATTGGATATGGCTACATTTATGTTTATCCTCAGAGGACATTCATAGATTTTAAGTCCAGAAGAGACCACTATGGTCCTCTAGTCTGATCTCTTAAATAGCACAGGCCATAGAATTTCACCCAACAATTCCCACAGTGGAAGGAATTGCTCTTCCCTACTCTCTTGTCTACACTAAGAAATCCATAATCAAAACTCACCTCCACTATACTTTCACCAGTAGTAACAAAGGGAGAAACTGTAGTGCAAGTAGGGCTCGAGTGCTAGATTACACACTGGAGTAGATGCTGGAGTCCTGTTTTAGACTACAGCTTCCACTTCTCCTATTATTGGTGGCAAATGATTGCTATGAATTGCTTCCATAGATTCATAGAATTTAAATACAGAAGGGACCATTATATTGTCTAGTCTGGCCTTCTATATATCAGAGACCTTTAAATTCCCCCATTTCCCCCTATACCTAGCCCAATAACCCATGTCTGGCTAAAACAGTTTCCAGAAAGGCATCCAGTCTTGATTTGAAGCCATCAAGAGATGGAAATCTACCCTTGGTAGTGGATCCTTCCCTTGGTCATTTGTTCCAATGTTTAATTATCCCCACTTTTAAAAAATTGTGTCTGATTTTTAATGAATTGCCTTCAGCTTCCAGCCATTCGTTCTTGTTTATGCATTTCTCTGCTAGATTAAAGAGTGCTTTAGTACCTGGGATTTTCTCCTTATGAAGGTATTTATACACTGTAAGCATGTAACCTCTCAATCTTTTTCATAAACTAAACAGATTGAGTTCTTTAATTCTGTCTTTGCAAGGCATTTTCTCCCACCTTCGAAGCATTTTTTTCTGCATCCTTTCCAGTTTTTCAACATCTTTAAAAAATGCAGCCATCAGGAATGTATGCACTGTTCCAATATTGGTCTAAGCAATACCCTATACAGTGACATAATCACCTCCCTACTTCTACTCATTACTCCCTGTTTATATATCAAAGAATCACATTAGCCCTTTTTGCCACAGCACTGCAGGAACTCTTGCTTATCCACTATGACCCCTAAATCCTTTTCCAGCAGGTGAGCTTTTGGCCACTTCAGAAGTCATTGCCTCAGAAGCTACTGCCTAGACAGGTGATCTTTTTCCCCCTTCTAAATGACTTTTTTCTCCTGCTTCTCATTAATTTTCTGTTTTTCTTCAAATGTTCTTAATTCCACCTAAGCTCAGTGAGCAAGATCCTTTGGCAGGGTAGAACAGGCAAACATTCTTTTTTCCCCCCTGAGAAAAACTATGCAGTTGCCAGAGAGTCACCTGACCTTGAAATCTTTGAGCCATTTGAATACATCTACAAAGCAAAAATACATAAATAAATAAATACATTGTTTAGCATGTTACTGTGCTGCTACATAGCCATTTGTATGAAAAAGGTTACAAGGCTATAATAGCCTTTTTTATATCGCCAATAAACACAAAATCCAGCTCAGTGGTTAAGTTTTCTATTTGATTCTGTTTTATTAGTGTAATGGTTATATGGCCATGATATAATTCATTGTTTTTATGTGATGAAGCGGGCATGGCTGTAGTTATACATGCTTTGTGAGAAAATAATCTGAAAAGCTGAGCTGCCTTGCTTTGCTTAGTAGAGATCAATATTGACATGAAAACCATGAGTTTATTACTTTTTTCACCAGTCCAAAAACAAACACTTTTGGAATATTCTACTCCTTTTTTATATCCTTAAGTTCATGACACTAAAAATACTACTGATGTCACAAAAACAAGAAGCAGGTGGTATCATGGAGTTACCTTCCTTGAACTATTCTAATTAATTCAATAGTGCCTCACCTTTAAAGAAGAGACCAGCTAAACCCTAAAAAGCTGCTTTTTTTTCCAGAGTAAAGGGTTTTCTTTCAACAACTGTGGTCACCAGAATTGGCCTTACTACTTTATTCTTTTCAGTTTTCCTGTATTTACCTGAACCTAAGACTATTTGATGGAAGCTAGACTGAAAGCTTGAAACGTCAGCTCTGTGATCAGCTAGTAAAGCAGCCCAATTTCCATTTTGTTCAAACACTGCTTTCCTGTCTTGTCTGGGAAAGTGTCTGCCAATTCATTTTTCTCCTCTTATCAGCAAAGCGCATATACTGTGCTCATGTTTCTTAATACAAAACAGAGGGAAAATCCCCAAGCTGCCAGGAGGTCTGTTAGCTTAAATAGTGCCCAGATCTCTGGTCTCATCCTGCTGCATGCACTTCCATTTGCTCTAAAATGAAAAAGTAAATCTACCTAGCTGTGATCTTGCAAGTGTCAATCACTTGAAATGGTCGGGTTTTGATGAAAGGCTTCTTTAAATAGAGAATTTTTATCATGGGTTCAGCACCAGAAGCTGTATTTGATTTTAAAAGTGTGTTTCAAAAAGTATCTTTGAAGCTGCAATCCATTTTCAGCTCTGAAATAATCTCCACCCGCCTACTGGGTTCCGTTCTTGAATGTTTCAAATGGCACCATGGCCCAGTAAAACTTCCATTATGATGTATTGTTTACAGAGGGGTCGGTGGTATTTGAAAGCAGTTCAAACCCAGCAAATGGGGTAGAGGTAAGCTAGAAGTGGGGTGGGGGAAGAAGGAAATGGAAAAAGGAAAGTCAGGCAGAGGAACGTGTGAATTCCTAAGAAGAGGGAGGGAGACTAGAGAGGAGCATGAGAGACAGTATGACTGCATAGCAAATGGGGAAGCAGCTGTTCAGAGCTAGCAACCAATTGTCAGACAGAAAATAATGTCCCGAGTTCAACTTTTAGAATTGAGTCTCCTGGCGTCCTTAGTGTCCATGGGTTCTGAAGTGTTTTTCCCTGCCTTAAGCAACAGAGGGTCCTGTGGCACCTTTGAGGCTAACAGAAGTATTGGGAGCATAAGCTTTCGTGGGTAAGACCCTCTGTTGCTTTTTACAGATTCAGACTAACACGGCTACCCCTCTGATACTTGACACCATGCAAGGCACTGCATTTAGCCGTATGGAATGGAGAAGAAGTGAGGTTCTTACCCACGAAAGCTTATGCTCCCAATACTTCTGTTAGTCTCAAAGATGCCACAGGACCCTCTGTTGCTTTTTACAGATTCAGACTAACACGGCTACCCCTCTGATACTTTCCCTGCCTTGCTTCTGCTCCCCGCAGTCCCTGCTGCTCTTGGATGCTTGATCCACTCTGGAAGCTTCTGCTCTAACTGCATGACCCCACAGAAGTGGGGAGAGAGGCAGAGCTCCGTGAGGCGGTACCATCTAATGAAACACTATGGGAGGTTCTCTATACTTCTGCATCCAGAGGAATAGATTCGCTCATTCTAAAGTCACTGGAAGCATTCTGACAACTTTTGTCTTTCCAGGTGCTGAAATTCATCCCTGAGTCAGGCCATCCCAGGAGGAAGGGCCGAACCAAGAACAACATGGCCCTAGTGGATATTCAACTAGAGCATCATGAGCGCTGCGATTGTGTCTGCAGTTCAAGACCACCCCGATAAAAACAGAACAAAGTACACTATTTGCAGCTCAAAGGACCTTTTATTTTAAGCAGGAGCCGTCAGAGAACATTCTTCCACTGATACGTAAATTTTGCTAGTAGCCTGCATTGCGATGAGCAAAAATGAATGCTGTGTTTCAGCATAGCTATATTGATTAGTGCCATGGCAGTTAAAAAGGTATATCATAGATTTGTTTATTAGCAGTCAAGAATATAGAATTAAGTTTAGCAATATATTGGGACGGTTGAGATTTTCAAAGTTGACTATGGGACTTAACCACACAGTTCCCACTGAAATGTAATCAAAGCTGTGTAGCTAAATCCCCTTGCTGGCAGTGAAAAGTTCCACTGAGATATTTGAGCTAACCTTATATACCTGTCTCTCTCTCAATCTGGCACATCCACATCCAAATTCTGCCCTCATTTATACCTGCTCAACTCCATGGAAGTCAGTAGGGCTACATGAATGTAAATGAGGACTGAATTCAATCCAATATTCATACATAACAGTTAATCCAGTTTAATCCAGCTCCTAGGTGGAACATCCCCTTGAAACACACACACACACGGCAAATAGAAAACATGAAATAAATCTAGTGTGAAGTCAAATTGTCCAGTCTGTATTCAAGCAACACACTGAAATCAACTGGTGCTTTGCACAGGGATATGAACCTGAGTGCTCCCATTTCCCATTGAAGTCCTGCCACCTAGTAAAAGTTGTGTATAATTTCTCGGGATCGGGCCCTTGGACATTTTCATCTTCACTGTGTTTCTAGGTAGACAGTCAAACCAGAACATCTTGGTTGATGAAAATACCCACTCTTCTTGCATGTATATTCAAGTTGGAAACAAAACTTCAGTGTTCTAGCTTTTAGAGAACAGATCAAATATCACTGTTGTTTTGTTTGTATTTTTTAAAATAAGGAATACTATAACCTTGCCAGTATATACAATAATCTTAGTTGTTTGACTTTAGTAGTATATATTGCCATGATCAAACTCTTGGCACTGAATATCTCTTGGACTGCATTTTGCTGAGGCATATTAATTCATTACGCCACACCTGTCTTTTGAAAAATTGTCAGCATTCATTAATTTTTGCAAAAAGAATTATTCACCTCTTGATAAAATAAGCACCTTAAAAGCTACAGCATAGCTTCTAATGTCTATTAAAATATGAACGGGCTCTGACTAAAAAAGGGAAAAATATGCTGTCCAAACTAGCTTTAAATACTCTGAGATATTGCTCTGAAAGTTGTCCAGTGTAAATGTATGCTGGGTATAAATCTGGAAGACAACTGAACTTTTGATTGTGAATGTAATAGAGAAAATGGGGTGGAACATTTAATGGCCATGGATCGCTATTTAATAGTATACTAAAGCTGCATTTGTTCTGTTTTATGTGTGTTGCCTCTGTGTTCCTGTCTGTCAGAAAGAGAGAAGTAGTCTTACAATAGTATTTCCTACATTAGCTGAAATTGGCACATGCAATCACATAATATTGAGAACTTTTAAAATTATTGGGTTTTAGTAATCAGAGCTATAGTTAAAAAAATGCCCTCGTGCTCTGAATTAATTCCTTCAAGTAAACTCCATTACCTGATCTTTGTTTTTATAACTTTATCAACTCTTTCCAGAAATCTACCCTATAAATATTGTGAGTATTACTTTCTCTACATTTGAGATGTTTTTGTTTGGATATTTTAAAAATATATTTATATTAATTTTTCCTCTCTAGCTCCCAAAAGTCTATTTTAAAAGGAGCTTGAAGACTGAAATGGGAAGTGATTCATCATTTTTCAAAGCAATTCATTTTAAAGAACAGCATTGAGACCAAAGATTGCCAGATATGTTAGTTTTTTCAGGGTTGTTCAAAGGGAATTTCATTCTTTTTCTGTCTCTAGCTTAATAACAAGAGTGGCTAATCTTACTTATTTTGGAAAAATCTGCGTTTGACACAAGTACAACCACTCCCCTTACTGGGCATTCCTGACTGACCTGTGGCAGGAACAGGCCTGGTCTTCGGTTTGTGGATTTGTTTTATGAGCACATGGTTTCATGTTACTTTTTGCTTTGTCTTATTGATTCCTAACCCTTTGGGGCAGCTCTGCCAGTTTATCTGACTAAGTTCTCAGCTGGGCCAACCAGAGACAGCAGAATTCAATTAGATGCAGGCAATAATGGTACGCCAGGGCTCAGCACAGAAGCTTTTCATTTGAGTAAGAAGGAATCTTGTGTGAGATGTCAGTGGGACAACTTACTAGTTTAAAGTTAGGCATTTGTTTAAGTACTTTGCTGAACTGGGGCTTAAGTGGAAAAAAAAACCCTCCTATTACACTTAGCACTGATTGGGAACCAGTGATCAAATGGCTACCAGTTGTCATCCTTTGCTATAAAGATGATGGTTTCCATGCCACAGGCCAATGCAGAATAAATAGGATTCAAATTTGTGCTTTGTGTTGAAGCGGTGAGGAGAATAATGCATAGTGTGACTGAACAAAACAAAGCTTCTAATAGACCATGGTCCAAGCTGCAATAATCCATGATAGAGTCAAACAGCAGAAACACCCTAGCTTTTTATTTATTGCCAGAAAATGCAAAGAAGCATGTTTCTCTCTCCTTTATTTTTTCTTTCGTTGTACTTTGTAATAGCTTCTCCATTGTTTATGTATTATTTTTAACTTAAGAATCACCTCTCTTCAAAAAAGAAAACAGCTAGAATTTTTTTATTTTTTTTGGTTCAAGGAATTTGAAACCCAAAATATAAATATAATTTTCAAAGGAACCATAAATAGAGCCATAATTTCAAGCAACTCACTACTTTTTTATTTTGTGTAATCTTCTAGGCTAGAACGTACTTTCTCAAGTGCAATTTATATATATATTGTTATCAGTTAAATGCAGCTTTTATAGAAAGGCTTTTCTACCGCATTCAATATATAATTTTTTTTTCTTGATGAAAAATAAATACTGCTTTTGAAAGAAGCAATTCTGAGTGATTTTTGGGAGCATCATTAGGAGGTGCACAGATTAACTTGAGGTCACTAACACAAGATATTTTTGACTGTTTGGGCCAGAGAGGATGGTGTGATCTCAAATAGTGCCTTTAGGAGTGGTTCCCATGAGGAGCTTCAGGGGTCCTTGGGCCATGAGGGAAGGTGTGACATGCTCTGTTGGAATGATCCAGCACATTCTCCTCACTGTGGCGGGCCAGCAGAGCCATGGGCCCACTGTCTCCCAAATAGTTCCCTGACCCTCTTTGGGTTGACTGGAGCCCCCAGGGGTCCTAGAAGTGAGCATGCTCTGGAGGCCATAGCTGTGCCTGATTTGTGCCTGGGGACGGCAAAGAGGGAAAGCTCATTAAACCTTTGCTCCCCGCTCCCCCATTTAGAGTTACCCACTTTCTAATCGCACAAAACCAACCGCCCCTTCTGAGGCCCCGCCTCTGCTCACTCCATCCCTCCTCCCTCCATCCTTGCTCTCCCCCAACCTCACTCACTTTCACCGGGCTGGGTAAGGGGGTTGGGGTACAGGAGGGGGTGAGGGCTTTAGCTGGGGGTGTGGGCTCCAGGATGTGGTCCAGAAATGAGGGGTTCCGGGTGCGGAAGGGGGCTCCAGGCTGAGGCAGGGGGTTGGGGTGTGGGCTCGGGAAGGGAATTTGGGTGTGGGAGGGGGCTCAGGGCTGGGTCAGGAGGTTGGGGTGTGGTCAGAGATGAGGATTGTGGGCTCTAAAAGGGAGTTAGGGTGCGGGAGGGGGTGAGGGTTCCAGCTGGTGGTGCAGACTCCAGGGTGGGGCCAGAACTGAGGGGTTCAGGGTCCAGGAGGCGGCTCAGGGCTTGGCCAAGGGGTTGGGGTGCAGAAGGGTGTGCGGGGTGCAGGCTCTGTGAGGGAGTTAGGGTGCGGGAGGAGGCACAGGGCTAGGGCAGGGGGTTGGAGGGGGTGAGGGGGTGAGGGGTGTGGGCTCTGGGAGGGAGTTTGGGTCCAGGAGGGGTTCTGACCTGGGGCAGGGGTTGGGTGCAGGAGGGCATTCAGGGTGCAAGCTCCCAGCAGCGCTTACCTCAGGCGGCTCTTGGAAGCGGCCGCCATGTCCGGCTCCTAGGTGGAGGTACCAGGAGACTCCTCGCACTGCCCACGTCCGCAGGTGACGCTCCTGCAGCTCCCATTGGCCGCAGTTCCCAACCAATGGGAGCTGCGGAGCTGGTGCTCAGGGTGGGGGCAGTGAGTGGAGCCCCTGTGGCCACCCCTGCACCTTAGAGCTGGACATGCCATCTGCTTCCAGGAGCCACACAGAGCCAGGGCAGGCAGGAAGCAAGCCTTAGCCCCACTGCACTTCCAACCAGACACTTGGCAACCCTACTCCCACTGGACACAAATGTACGTAAGCTGCCCATCTGTGTTTAGTTCAATGTCAAACAACCAATTTGACAATGTTCAGTTAGTGAAAATTGCTACATGAACCCCCAGTCTTAGTAGATACTGTATACCAGATGCTCTGTGGGTGAAGCTCTGAGGCCTTTATTTGGTTTGTACTAAGCCCTTACTCAGGCAAACTCCAGTGTTTGAGGGCAAACGCTGAGTAAGGGCATCAGGATTCTGCATCTTGTAACTATAGCATTACCTTATAAAGATACTGTTCACAATTCTACAATCCAACCCTGCAGCCCTTGCTCACACAAGTAGCCCTTATTCACTTAAGCATCTCCATTGACTTCACTGGAACGAGGTGCATGCGACAGAACTACCCATTCGAGCAAGGGTTGCAGAATTAAACCCTTATTTTCAGGCATCCTCGTTCAAGAAAGGAATCATGCTTCCTCCTTTTCAACACAACCATCCAAAACTAGAACCGTTTCCTAAAAGGGGGGTTATTCCTGGTCTACAGTGAACTAAAGTAATGTTAATTGGATTTAGGGAGAATATTTGCCCTTCACGAATGCATAGTATCCCTCAGCTTGTCTGAAACGGAACAACAGCTGCACAGTGTACAAGGATGGCATGAAATTCTGACCGTACATTGTTACATAATGGATACACTGTCTAACTTTATCAGATTGTCCTTGTACTTATGTATGTAACAATGCTTTTATAAATATTCTACACCAGGCCAACCAGTTATATTTCTATTCAGCTGACAATGTACAATATCTATGTTCATTTTGTGACTGATGTCCTTTTTGAAAACTAACCATTTTTTTGAAAAATGCTGCATCTAGCTTCATTTAGAAAGAACACGCAGTATTCTTTCAGTTGACTTAATATACATTCAAAATCCTATGATAAAATAGCATCATACAAATGCCCTTAATATTTTTCTTGCTCTCTTAGGGAATGCACACGTCCTCAGTTACAGTGCTGCAATGCTAACTCAACAGATGTCCAATTTGTGTGTATTCTCTTAGGGACTTCAATGCAGCAGTTAATGAAAATGCAGAAATTAGTATTGTGGTCTCTTAGTCTAGGAAATATAACTTTGTTTATTGACAATCCTGATCAAATATGCTAGGATACAGAACATTTATAATTTACCTGGTTATTGACATTCCTTCAAAATCTGCCTTAAGTGTTTAAAATGCAAACTAGAGCCTGTATTTTCTTGCAAAGACTTTTCTGGCAAATGGAAATTCCAAAACAGCTAATATTTGGCCATAAATAGTAGAAAAGGAACATTTAGACTTTGAAGACAAATTAACTTTGGGAACCAGAGAAATTCTGAGTTTTTCTGAAATTCACTTGTAGCTGGCAGATTTGCTGTTGGAAATGGAGTTTTAGGAAAACACCTTATTTATAGACATAGTGCTCAAATAAAGTTATTGCAGTGCAGATATAATTGAACTAATTACACAGCAAAAGCCTATTGTACTAGGTATTCCAAATTCTAAGCCAAAGAAGCCTTTACTGTTCAGTTGAAAGAATTTGGGTTTCAAGATTATTATACAAAGAACTGAATACTTAAAAATAATTGGTCTGGTGAAATGGGATGTCTTGGCAAAATGAAAGTTATCTCATGTACAAAGAAACAGTATTCTTCCTGCAAAGGTGAAGCACTGGTATGTAACACACATCACTGGTGTCAGCACCTTAAAAATAAATTGGAAAAATTATATTCACAAAGCTGCATGTCTGCTAATAGAGAAGTCACAGAGCAAATATTAGCAATTCAGAACATCAAGCAGCCAATCCTTGAAGGATATACCTTCTACAAACTATGAATTTGGGATGGCTGGTTGTGACAGGTATAATCCAGCTGCCATGTTTTCATGGCAAATGTGCCCATTTTCCTCTGAAAAATATGTCAAATACAGAATTTTGGTTGATATCCAGGCTTTGAGTATTTACTGGTTCTTTATTACTGCTCTTCACATTGTGTTTCAATATTGAGAAAGAGTCAAGAACATGCATAGGAGAAGGAACAGAGTTTGCTTTGTTGAACTGAACCATAGAAATTAGAAATAGAGAAAGCTCTGACATGGGCTAGATTTTGCTCCCACTGAGGTCAATAGGTGTTTTGTCATTGGCGTCAATGAGGCAAGATCAGGTCGTAGGTCATCTAGTCTGCGGTCGTCAAATTTTTCAGGAGTTCAAAGTTCTAAAGCCTCCCATAGCACACCCAATGTTACCCAAATTCAAGGAATAGTGATGGGGGTGGGGGTGAACATGGGGTGGTTATGAGGATACCCAGGGACTAAACTTTTTGAAAGGATGACTTTTTTCCTCCTACCTGCCTGGTAGGTGCCTGATCTACTAACCTAATGGAAACCGCTTGGCAACATTAGTATTGACATTAGTCTCCTGGGCCCAGCTCCACAAAGGTATTTAGGCACCAACCTTCCAGTAGTTATTAATATTTTCAGCTAAGAAAGGCTTTCAAAAAACCTCTTACAGTGCTTCTCAGCTTTTAGAAAGTGGTTCTCATGCTAAATCCTGGGAAAGCAGATTCTCTAAAGTCAGAGTCTAAAATATGGAACACACTCTATGGAACACTGAGAGTATTCCCTAAAATACGGAGTAGATCTCTGAGTGTACCTAATACCAAAGAGAACTAATCTAAGCCATTTGATTGTAATATACAGATGACATTCATGGTAACCTTTACTTATAACCACCAAGACTCAGATTCTGCCACTAATTTCTTTCAAAAGGTCAAACACGGATTCACTTTCCCTCAGGAAACATATGCTAGCAATAGTTCAAAAGTCGTAATTTCAATATTCATTAAAATACACGTAAGCAAAATACTGTACTTTACTCAATTAAACTACATCTGAATACCAATTAAACTTATGGTTATTAAATCAAGATAAAACATGTAGGTTTACGTGAAGGACTGCTTGTTATTAAATCTAAATGAGGACCCCTGGGTCCCAATTAAAGCCCATACACAAAAAGGTAAGCAAATTAGCTTTATTCAGATAGGCATCTAGCACATATCTAAAATCTTTGGACCTGAAAACCCGGACTAAGTCATCAAGTTTATTAATTGAAATAGTCCTCCGTAAATCTTTCCACATAAAGCTAATTCAAGGCACAATTGAAGATTAGTTCCTGTGTTGTGCTCTCACTATCCTATTGTACTGGGCTCCTTCCCGTGGGAAGTACACCTCTTATTTTATCCGCAGATGTAGGTATATTTGTCCGACAGACATGTTAACACTGCATGTAACAGAAACTTTTATCAAGGATTGAAACTGCTGTTCTTCCCTTTGCCTGTCAAACTACAGATGTTGAGAATACAGCCCAGAGAGCAGTGACTAAGTATAAGGAGGTTAACCTGGATGTGTGAATTATTTTGGCATATGTTTGCTAATGTTTCAGGCACACAATAGTTTGCTTTCAACTTTTGAAACACATTGTTTTCTTTTTACATAGGAACAATGAGGAGTCTGGTGGCACCTTAAAGACTAACAGATTATTTGGGCCTAAGGTTTCATGGGTAAAAAAACCCACTTCTTCAGCTGCATGGAGTGAAAAATACAGATACAGGCATAAATATATATTGGCACATGAATATATTGGCACTCTTCATGTGCCAATATATATTTATGCCTGTATCTGTAATTTTCACTCCATGCATCTGAGGAAGTGTTTTTTTACCCACGAAAGCTTATGCCCAAATAAATCTGTTAGTCTTTAAGGTGCCACTGGAGTCATTGTTTTTGTGGATACACACTAACATGGCTACCCCTCGTGTATGATACTTTTTACATAGGGCCATTTCAGCTGCTCATTAACACATACAAGCTGGCAAAATGAAAATCAACCTATAACTTGCACTTGTGATGAATTGGCTAAGCAGAAAACTGCAATTCCCGTAAACCCACTGACCTGTGATCCTGTTGGTTACCCATAGAAGTCACGCTCCTGGCCTGACCAATAGCAGGGGGAGGTGGCCATCCAGCAGACAAGGAGGATGATGCTCAACATGGGGTCGCTCTGCAACTGTGGTCCTGTGTCTGATCATTCATTGCCTCACATCCCCAGGCAGCGCTTTTCTGGTCAGCCTCCACTGGCTCCTTCGACTCCTCTGAAGAGCAGTGGGCATTGTCCTATCCGGGGTTCTCTGCTCAGGATCCCCCACTAATTCATAGCCTTTAAGTCCAGAAGGGACCATCATGAGCATCTAGTCTGACCTGCATATGACAGGCCACAGAACCTCATCTACACGCCTGCATTAGGCCCATAACCTGCTGGCTGAGTTACTGAAGATCTCAATTCTTGATTTAAGGACTTCAAGGTACAGAGAATCCACCATTTAGTCTAGTTCAAACTAGCAAGTGACCTGTACCCTACTCTGCAGAGGACAGCCACAAAACCCAGGGTGTCTGCCAATCTGACAGGGGGGGGAAATTCCTTCCTAGCCCCAAATATGGCGATCAGTTAGATACCAACTATGTGAGCAAAACTCTCCAGCCAGATCACATAGGAAAGAATTCTCTGTAGTAACTCAGAGCCCTCCTCATATAGTTTCCCATCACCCACTCGTGGAGATATTTGCCTATACCCATTGTAGGCAATCCCATCATTACCATCCCCTCCACAAATTTATCAAGCTCAGTCTTGAACCAAGTTATGTTTTCTCCCCTCCCACCCACTGTTCCCCTCAGAAGTCTGTTCCAGAACTTCACTCCTCTGGTGATTAGAAACCTTCATGCCTAAACTTGTTGCTGGCCAGTTTATATCCTTTTGTTCTTGTGCTAACATTAGCCTTTAACTTAAAGAACTCTGCTCATTCCCTGGAGTTTATCCCTCTGATGTATTTATAGAGAGCAGTCATATCTCCCCTCAACCTTCGTTTGGTTATGCTAAACAAGCCAAGCTCTTTAAGTTCTGTCTTGTGAGGGAGGTTCTCCATTCCTCTTATCATCCTAGTAGCCCTTCTCTGTTCAAATTGAAATTTTACCTATTTATCTTTAATAAAGGGAGGTCTGGGTTGGATATTAGGAAACACTTTTTCACTAGGAGGGTGATGGAGCAGTGGAATGGATTACCTAGGGAGGTGGTGGAATCTTCAGCCTTATTGGATTTTAAGGCCCTGCTTTGCAAAGCCCTGGTCGGGATGAGTTTAGTTGGGGTTGGTCCAACTTTGAGCAGGGGGTTGGACTAGATGACCTCCTGAGGTCTCTTCCAACCCTAATCTTCTATGATTCTAAAGGCCTGGAGTGCAGAAGGCACCCCAGGCAGTAGGCTTGAGAAGCCTAAACCCTATATTGGATAATTTCCCTATGTTTTACTTTGCTTTGAAATGTAACTGGTGGTATTTGCCACCTTTCTGTTTCCCGCCAACCCTAGTAAAACAGCCTTTTACTGTGTCTGCATGATTATTGGCCTTGACCAGGGCAAGCGCCTTCAGGGCCTACCAGCTGAAACAACTTCAGCAGTTGCCTATGAGTTGTGGGACACTTGGCATGCTACTGAGTACCTAAGAAGTTTGGTGTACCACAGCCTGGAGCAGCCATAATAATTACGCCTTCTTCAAGTAGTGTCCCTATGGGTGCTCCACTGTAGGTTTATGTGTGTCCCTGCATTTCTGAGCGGAGATCTTTGGTAGCAGTGTCCGTTTGGCTCGCACATGCGCTCTGCCCCAACCCCTGTGCTATGCCTTGAGACTAATAAGCACTTCACCTCCCTCCCCACCTTTCCTGTCCCTCTCCAGTGACCCTTCTCACGAGAGACTGTTATGACAGGAGATAGATCACCTTCTCCGCCTAGGAGCCATAGAACCTGTACCACTGCATCTCCAAGGCAAAGGGTTTTAATAGTTTCTGATCCCCGAGACAAAGGGAAGTTGGAGACCCACACTGGATCTTAGAGCACCGAACAAATTCAAGATGGTCACATAGCAGCAATTATTTCATCTCTGGAACAGACCTCGACCCCCAGGATGCGTATTTCCACATATGATTCTTCCAGTTTCCTTTGGGTCAGAACCATTAGCAATACAGAGTACTCAGTTTTGGCCTCTCGTCTGCCCCCAAAGTATTCTCCAAGGTCCAATCCATAGTAACAGCCCACCTATGTACCCAGGGGATCATGATCTACCCATACTTAGATGACTGTCTCCTCAGGGCCTGCTCCTTCGAAGAAGCTCTGCGAGCCACCCATGGAACTATGGATGTTTTCACAAAACTGGGCCTGCAAATCAACGTCCAAAAATCAACCTTGTAACTCAGGTACAATGCTTGGAGTTTATAGGGGTTGATATTGACTCACTGCAAGTCAGAGCGCTCCTTCCACAGCACAGATTTCACAGCCTGTCAGCGCTTATAGAGACAGTGCAAACCAGCCCTCAAATGTTGGCCAGACATTGCCACCAGCTTGTGAGGCACATGGCAGCTGGCACATTTGTAATATCTCATGCCAGACTTCACATGATATGCCTGAAGACTTGGTTTAGCTCAATTTACAGGTCGAACAAAAACAGATTAGACAAACTTCTCTTGATGCCTTCCAGGGGCAAACTCTCCCTGGACTGGTGGAAAGACCCAGCAAACATTTGCATCGGGATACCATTCACACAGCCCTCACCCCAATATTTCTTCTCATTATCAATGCAACCCTCATAGGTTGGAGTGCACATCTCGACAACCTCACGACTCAGGGCAAGTGGTCACCTGAGGAGGCGACTCTCCATATCAACCTCATTGAACTCAGATTGGTCATGAATGCTTGCACTCACTTTCTCCACTGATCAGAGGTACACGCACGGAAGTCATGACAGACACTATCATGTATATGTATTACATAAATCGTCAGGGAGGTGCCAGATCATCCTCCGTCTGCACAGAAGCATGAAGCTCTGGAATTGGTGCATTTCCCACAATGTTCTAATATCAGTGACCTATCTACCACGAGTGCATAACACAACAGCGGACAATCTCAGTCTAAAGTTCTCCCACAACCATGAGTGGAATATGAACCCAGCAGTACTCCACAGCATATTCTCTCAATGGAGAACATCGACGATAGACTTATTCACCATTTATCCGAACAAGAAATGCCCATGCTACTGCTCCAGGGCCGGCCTCGGACAGCACTCGCTAGGAGATGCTCTCCTTCTTCCTTCTATACACCTTTCCCCCATTCCCTCTGTTGCTGAAGTTCCTGTTAAAAATAAAAAGCAAAAAAGCAAAAGAGAAAAAGCAAACGTCATACTGATTGCTCCCACCTGGCCGAGACAGACGTGGTATCCATACCTGTCACGGCTGGCAGTGTGTCCACCAATCCCTCTTCATCCCACTCCTTACCTCCTCTCACAGAACAAAGGGTGCACTCTCCATTCCAACCTATGGATACTCCTGCTCAAGACCTGGCTTCTTCATGGTTTCAGAACATAGAGACCCCCTGCTCTGAGGAGGTGCAGGAGGTATTACTACATAGTAGGAATTAGGCTACCTGTCACACTTACCTAAAAAAGTGGACCAGGTTTCAGGTTTGGTGCAATTCCAGGCACATTACCCTGGCATCTGCTACTCTCCCCATGGTGTTAGACTACATACTGACTCTCAAGAAATCAGGACTATCTCTCAGTTTGCTCAAAGTATACCTGGTGGCCATGGCGACTTTCCATCATCAAATAGAGGGAAGCTCAGTTTTCTCATACCCAAATTCAGAGAGGTTCCTCAAGGGCATAGCAAACCTCTTTCTTAAACCCAGACATCCCACCCCAACAAGGAATCTGAATTTAGTTTTAAAGAGTCTGACTAGACTACCCTTTGAACCTAAGACCACTTGTTCACTCATATGCATGTCAATGAAGACAGCATTTCTGGTCACCTTCACCTCGGCAAGAATAGGGGCGATGGCGGCACATATGGCACACTCCCCTTTAACAGTCTTCTTTCATGACCAGGTTACTCTCAGGTTACTCCCAAAGTTCACACCCAAGGTGACCTCCTCTTTTCACATGAACCTACCAATTCACCTCCCACCTTTTATCCTAAGCCTCACCACAATAACAGAGAGGCCATACTTCACACGCTAGATGTTAGAAGAGCCCTGGCCTTCTACCTGGACAGGACGAAGGCTTTTAGGAAATCTCCTAAGCAATTCCTTTCCACTGCAGATAGGTCTAAAGGCACAGCAATATCGACTCAAAGGCTCTCCAAATGGGTCGCGAACTATATCAAACACTGCTGTCGGGTTTGCAATGTAGTACCTCCATCCAGAATCCGCACACACTCCACGAGGTTGGTTGCCTCCTCTGTCGCCTTCCTTAAGAATGTCCCTATCTTGGAAATCTGCAGCGTGGTAACTCGACTCCAAAGCCCAAACCTCCAATCTGGGATACTACTTGGGAGTCACCTACAGAGGAATACCCATAGGGACACTATTCATAGAAGAAGAGGAAGTTACTCACTTTGTGCAGTAACAATGGTTCTTCAAAACGTATGTTCCTATAGGTGCTCCATGACCCATCCTCCTCCCCTCTACTATGGAGTTCTTGATAGAGACTGTGCGATCAAGAAGGAACCTGAGGGTGGTTTGCCCATGTAGGACTAATTAGCCTCGAGGCAGAGCATGAGCATGCGCGAGCCGAATCAACACTGCTACCTAAAATCTCCAATCAGAAGCGCAAGGACACAGATGCACCTGCAGTGGAGCACCTATAGGGACACACATCTTGAAGAACCATCGTTACTGCACAAGGTGAATAACTTCCTCTTCTATAAACTGACAGAAGCACTATACTGCACTGCAGTGTTTTTCCATGTGTCATAGGCTGGAGCAGGGCTGAGTTCCCTAACTTGACTGAGACCCTCAAAGCCGGATCTGGCTTGATAATCTCTTAGCCATATTATTATTAGGTGCCAACAAACTGGCCACCTCCACTAGATCCAAAATAGAGATTTGCAGCTAGTCAGAAACACTGTGTCCCCTCCTAGCAAGCTCCACTAAACACATTACCCCAGATTATTTTTTTTTAATTCCAAGGGTAAAAAACCAAAACCCAAATTTCTATTCCTTCAAGATAACAGCAATTAGGACTAGGAAAAGAGAAATGCAGCTCACACTCTGCAGTTGAATTTTACTTTCCTATTCTTCCATGGAAATCATAAAAGAATTTTAAAACAAATACCATGCATTCCCCATCTAGCCTGTCTCACAACCCTACCCTCTGGGTCTCCATTGATCCATCACATCAAGTTTCAATTAATCCTCTTGACCCTGTGCATACTGTATTGCCACGGGATACTAGTTGTAGTTTATCTGGAATCGTTAGCCGAATTTCTTGCTATGTATATTATTATTCCTTTTTCCTTTTCTCCACAAACTCTCAGAATATCACTAATAACAATGCTATGGCTTTGAGGTTTATAATCTCCAGGATATTGATGGAGGATGAGAGAATTTCCCCGTACAATTAGCTATTGTCCTTTCCATGGAGTAACCCAATGAATGAGACAAGTTCAACAGGAAATGCTGTCTGTCAGGTTTATTTGCGGAGTTTCCTTTTAATTGTCCATTCTTACCATTCCATTCAAAACAGGCAAGGATTAGGTATCTTGAGATCCTGGGAAATCCTGAAAATCTTAGGGAATCAGTGGAGGACCAGTGCATCCATGCAAAAGCCCAAAGCCCTTGCGTGGGTTCTCATCTCCCTCCCCTCTGAGAAGTACACCCCCTTGAGTCACAGTGATCCTACGCAGGCACCTTTATCCTTCAAGGGCTTTCATGTAAGATAATGCAGATGGGCCGATTCCTGTGTCCAGTGGATAGTTGGGCCAATTGCTGGCTCCTGCTCCTGCTGTGCTTTGAGCGAGGCCCAACCCAGTAGGCTGGCTCAGAGCATACCTCTCAGATTGGGCCTCAAAAAGCACAATAGGCAGGGACATGCCTAATCTGAGGCTCCTGCTGGGACACAGGCACCTTGGCATCAGGATTTAGGTGGCTGTGCACATGCCCAGTGGCAGAAACGCAGGCATATAGGGGACTTTACCAGCAAAAACGTAAGTGCCTAGGGACTTCCTACAGTGGAAGCTAGGTTCCTAAATCCCTTTGTGGAGCTAGCCCTTACTTCTTGCCCCAAAGACCTTACAATTTAAATCCCAAGACAGACAAAGAGTGGAAAATGAAACGGGCCCAGACAGTTCATTGCCCAAAGTCACATAGCAGTTCAGTGGCAGAACAAGTATTAGAATCTAAGTCTCCTGGGGTCTGTTCCCTATCCACTATGCTATTTATCATGCTGTCATATGAGGATTTCTTTTCTCCCCTCTCTCCCTCTTTCTAATACATTATTTTAACATGGCACATTTGTACAAAGTTCAGTTCAGTGTACGTTGATATTTGCATGCATGAGAAAGAAATTAAATTGTCCTACTTCATAGATAACACAATGCACTCCAGTGCAACCACTGCATTGTAGACAAAGAAAACCTTTTCCTAATTAGAAAATGTCCAAGATAATCCAATAGTCATGCTGCCTACAAACTGTTCAGAGGCATTGCTTACCAACTAGCCTGAATATGATTGCTTCACCCATCCCTATATTCTACAGCATGGTGAATCTAAAATTAAGTGTGTGGTTAATCATAGATTAAAGCAAGTCCTCTCCCTGTCTATTGGCAAACAATACTCTGTCCACTTCCCAGTGTGCATTGAATGGCAGGATGCAATATAACAAAAAAGACAGGAACATTGCTGAAAGTATAAACTTCCTGTGTATTATTTCTAAACTGTTAAGACAGACTAGGGTTACATAGTTCAAAAGAAATGTTCAATCATAAAGTGTATTCCTACTGTTCACAGGACAATTAAATTCCCATAAAAGAATCCTGACAAAAGCAAGGAAAAGAATGTAATTGTGGCTATGGAACCTAGAGGTGTCTGAGTACTATTTGGAAGACAATTTGCCTGAAGAGAGAAATGTGGAGGAAACTGTAAGAACTCTTATTTCCCCTGGAATGAGTGACAAATGGGTTGATCTCCCTTATTCAACACTAATTCTTTTCAGACATCCAGCATCACGTGATCTCATTCAGGGACTGGATTGTTAGAATTCATTGTTTCTAGAGATGGGTCTAAAACAAAATCCCAGATCCACATCTAGGTTCACATCCAAGTTCACAGTGTGAACCTCTCTCTATAACGGGCCAAATCCCAACACCATAAACTTTGGGATTGTTCTGGTCCAAATATCAAACTCCAAAATTCAGGAGTGTTCAGAACCAGGGTTTATTTCAGGTCCATCTTTAGTTGTTTGCGTTGGACACGAAAATAATGACAAATGGCTACTTAAGTTAATCTGTTCTGGCTGCCACAGGTCATCAAATAAATAATTCTCATTGCTGTTGTATCCTAATGAAGGTTTTACATTTGATCTTGCACACATGGATATCTAGGCTAAACGTCAGGGGAAACCTACCACTCTTATTCCTGGCAAATCCTTTTGTAGAATTCAGAGGACACACAATCACAGCCAAAGTTTTCAGTTTGTTGTAAGAGTTTAGTTACAGGCATTGACACGGAACTACTATGAGCTGGAAAAGCATTCTGGGTATCAGCATGCAAAAAAGAACACTAAGCATGCAGCCTATTGCTAAAGTTTGCTTTACATTTTACAGTTAGCTGTGAAAATAATGAACATTACAAGGCATGGGTGAGATTTTCCCCCTAATGTTTGTATTCTGCAGATGTTTCCTTGAGAGAATGAGGATTGAGTCACACTAGAACCATTTTTCTGTAAACAGCTGCAGAATTTCAAGCACATTAATTTCCAACTGCTGAGCACTGAAGGCAGTTTGCAATCTCTGATCACCGCTCTGGTCACTTTAGTGACCCTGCTCAGTAGAACGGCACTGGAATCAGCTATAGTCCACTCACATGGAACAGATGCCAATAAAAATTATCAACAAAGGCTGAAATAAGGAACACTAGACAGGGAGGCTACAAATACTATAGAGACAATGCAAACAAATTACCACTCACAAGATTTAAAAAATCTGTTAAATACAATTGCTAATGCTAGGTTCCGACAATTTAAAATGATTAAGTAAGCTTTTTTTTCACTGAGATTTTTTAAGACACCCAAGTGCATTTGAATGTCCAATTTCCTATCCAAATGAATAGGAAATGGGACCCCAAAAAATGCTCATAATCACCTCTGAAAATCTGATCCTTCATATTCACCTAACCTGTAGTGCTATTCAGCATATGAGCCACACAGCAGTGTGTAATGAGCCACCCTTAACCTTAAAGAAATAGCTCAGCGGTACAGCTGATGTGTAAGTTTCAGAACAGAGTTCAGATCCTCTTACATACTGGCAGAAGTCCTGGAGTGAAACTGAGCCTCAAGGGAACTGCATATGGAATAAAACCTGTGATGATTAAATACCCATGCAAGCTCACTGACCTCGAGGGATCACATAGGGTGGGATTTGATGCTATTACTGGAGGGATAGACCAACAATGCTTTAATAAATTATCCCTTTCCATTTGCAAAATCTGCTTTGTACTTTCTAATTCACTGCAACGTTACAAATGTTGGAAGCCTCTTTGCAATGCAAGTGCACCGAGTTACTGTGAAAGCTCTGGAGTTGCTAGACAATGCTACAGAGAAGTTTTGTTTTGATATAGGGACACTGTAACCTTTTTAAGGACTTTTGTGCTATAGTCATTGTATATGTTTACCTTAACATACCATGCTCTGGGTTTTAGTTCTTAATCTCTCAAAACATTTTTAAAAATTGTAACTGTAAAGGGAACTAAGGGAACTCCCTGGAAGATGCAAATTGAAATAACATGGCCTGTGTTAGATCCTGATTTGGCTTTGT
Organism: Chrysemys picta bellii; assembly: GCF_011386835.1. Taxonomy (NCBI): domain Eukaryota; kingdom Metazoa; phylum Chordata; order Testudines; family Emydidae; genus Chrysemys; species Chrysemys picta. The sequence continues at coordinate 320,866,120 of NC_088791.1, forward strand.
AGGCTTGAGTTCATCCTTTCAGAAACTGGCGTGTTGGAATGGCACGTATGTCGAAAAGGAGAATGTATGGTTCCAATTCAGCAAAACACTTAAGCAAATGCTTAACTTGAGTATCTTTGAAGTTAATGGGATTTAATTATGTTCTTAAAGTTAAGCTTGTGCTTCAATGCTACTTAACTGGGGCCTAATTCTGGACAAGACCCACTATCTTCAGGGTAAATTCTTGATCACAAACTTGGTAACTTTACGTGACTGTTTTAACTTTCAATTACTTTCTAGTTATTTAAACCCCAGTTTCTGGTGCAGCATTTTTTAAAGATGGAAGGATACCCCCATGTACCACTAGAAAATCCAAAGCCTATGAAAAATAAGCAGTATGTGGAAATGGCAATGAAACAAAAGGATGCGTTTTGAAATACCTGCAGTGTGTGATCCAGGAAATGCCAAGTAGTTTTCATGGGTAAGGAAAAGAATTTTTTTACAGTTGTAACTTATTTAAACGCTGAATGCCCCATGTAGCCTGGTTAGTGGGAACAGTCAGTAACACATAAATGTGGGCTTAACACAGTTTTCATTATAACGTTATGGTTTGTGCTCTAGTTGATCATGATCTGCCATAAGGAACAATAGCCGGATGGGTCATTGTTGCCATTAATAAAATATGAATTATGATGTTTTCTTGTTTTGTTCTGTGCACTCAAACTTGTAGGCATTTAAATTTGTAATTAAATGTTACCGGCAACCCCCATTGTGCTGCACTTAATCTAAACAGTGCCTATTTCTTTGCAATATTATTGAAATAATGAAGTGCCCCCAGTCAGCAAGTGATTTTTACTGCTCTGCAGCTACAAAAATATTATAAATATTATGAACTTTATATAATCTTTTCAACGGCATTGAAGGTTTAACCATTTTATTGGCTGCAAAAAGTATGCATTACATTTTTGATGTTGATGACAGGCTCTGGAACAGCTTGCTGGAGAGGAAATACCATCTGAGCAGCCCAGAACATAGAGATTTAAAGATTCTGCAGAACTTTACCACGCACAAGAGGGCTGTTTTTCATAACCAATAAAACTGGGGTTTCATTAAAGAGTTTGATCATATGCAACATTACATAAACTACCTTCTCCTTACCACACAAAGTCCCATTGAGATCAATTGGGCAGGTGTCCAACTCCCACCATTGGGATTTTGTGTACTAAATAGAATATGGAATAACAGAGAAGGGCTATATTTCAAACAAATTATGATTTCTAGCGGGCCTATGGTTAGTGCTCTGCATTGCTACGTGAAGGACCCTTGTTCTTTTTCCAGGTCTGAAATCTCACTCCCTGACCCCAAATTAGGTGGAAGTACCACAGAAGCAGCTTTAACTCTGGTGAGGAAACTATCTCAAATCACTATCTCTCTGGTTAATCCAAGAATGGCACTGATCCGTTTGACAGAGAGCACCAGCTATCTTCCCTAGAACAGAGAAAAGTCACTAGGTGCAAGCCACAAAGGAAAAAGGGAAGGGATCTTATGTAAAAAACCTCTGAAATAACCATGTCATGAAAAAAAACAGTAAGCCATTGTAGTTAATGAATACCGCTAGGAATATTTTTCAGCTGAATCATTACAATTAATTACAGCTGAATCATTTTTGTACAGTGATAACCGCATTACTCTACCCATGCAGGTATGAGTACTAATATGCAGTATGAACTAAACTAAATCCTATTAAAATCAGTGGTGCAAGCTCTCTATTAAGTGCAATGGAATTCTGAGAAATGAAAACATGATGTAGAGACACTAATGCTAAAACTACAGCTCTGCAAGGAGTTTCAACTTGAACCACAAAAATACTCAATGTCTGCCTTGGTATGTATTTAAACTGCATCTATTACCCTGTAATGGTTTGCTCAAATGTTGTTATGTTCATCAAGTACCAATAGTAGTTTTCTGCAATTTTTTTCATTTATCTGGGTATCTGTAAAGATTATCATTCTTCTGTATACATGGTCGATTGCTGTTCTGAAACTGGGTCTGAGAATATACCACAGGGAGTGGGTCACATGCTGTTTGTCATTTGCCTAGGACTGGCTGATTCTATTCCATGTGTTTGAAAGAGTTTGTCTAGCCCAGCTAAGCAGAAACCATTTTCACTTTGTTTTCTGCTGTTCCCTGCGATCTTAGATCCTGCTGAAAGTTTGGGAAAAACACACATTTTCTCCCATCTCCTCTATCCGATTTCTTTATAACCATCTGCAGTTTCAGCAGTTATTAAGACACTCATCATTCTTTTACATTTTAGCTAAAATAATTATAGTTCAGTTTTGGAAATATTTAAATATTCTTCTTCTGAGGTTTCCTGTTTTCATAGCTGAGTAATCACTTAGTAGTTTGTTTGCTAACCACTGACTTTCTCCCTCACCTGTGTGGAGATAACCAAACTTTCAAAGTGAAAAATCAGGACACTGTAGCAGAGATGGGTTTGATGGAGTGTGAGGAGAGTGCACATAGGAGGCTTTTGACAGCTGAAGCAGAGAGTTACTTGTTCTAAGGAGGCAAGAAAATCCCTGAAAGAACTTCTAGGGAAGTAGAAGGGGATGATGGCAACATATGATAGGCCTTGTTGGAGTGTGTCTTTGAGGATCATATGTGCTCAGCAAGCCTGTTGTCAATTTCAGCTCAGCTGACCAGTGGCTTTTCAATGGCCAGAATGTGCAAGGGGTTACAGAAACCGGAGAACAATCACCTCTTGCAAAACTGATGGAGGCCCTAGTACCACCCTGAAAACTGGGGTTTTCCGGGACACATGATCACCCTACCTGTTCTCTGCCTTGCCCATAAAACACTAGCTCCCAAAATTCAAAGTTAGCTTATATAATGTAGCCAGACAAGTACTCCCAGTGCACAACACTTATTTGCACTCAAGTAAGGAATGTATGATTTCGGTCAGAAGCGTACATTTCCATTCATAGCAATGGGACTTTTTGACATTCAGAACATTATAAAGAATAAATAACTTACGTAATTTCATGCATTATGTTGCGACTCTGTTTATATATGGCATTGATAGCGCAAAAGTTGTTCCATGAATACTGCGGCCAAAATGATCTGTATGAAGTCAGGCACTTAGGTCCATAGTCAGGGTCCTAAATGAAAGCTGAAATCATGTAGTTCCCCTTGACTTCAGTGGATGTTGTGGGTACTCAGCACCTCTGAAAATCAGGCAACTTATGTTTATTGACCTGTAAATCTTGACCATTTTTAATTGCTGGTTTTTAAAGGACATGTGGGTTACCAAGCCTTTATAACAATGTGATTTGACACACATGAGCCACATGGCAAACTCCATGAAAAATGGGAATAATATAAGCCAGATCTCAAGATTTACTATAGAATTCTATACAAGGCTTCAATGTGGTGCTGATGTCTAGAAAAAAACTGGCAAGGCTCAGGAGTTAACTGTCAGATGTAGGTATCTGAGTCATTTCAAAACACTTTAAAAATGCTACAGATGATTAAACTAGAATGTGACCTACTTGTTTCCTTTTTTGTTTTTTAATATTGAGACATTCTTAGCCAATCCCTTTCTCCTGGATGATAGAAAGCACAATACCAGCATCATTTCAGTAAAGCTCATTTGTTTAAACATGTCAACTGAGACAACATTTATGCTAGCATTAATTTTCCCCCGCCGGTAAAAACATAAAACAATGTCTTTCTCAAAATCTTTAGGACACCTCTTTGAAGGATTTATCAACTAATCTGGACTGAAGAAGATTTATGAATGTCCTCGGAGAGCAATGCCATATTATAACTATTATTTTCTTTTAACCCTGTTACCTGAGTACTTTATGCTGATACCGATGATTATAAATAATATCTGCCCAAATAAATAAGTAAATACTCTAATGTAGCAATTTTGGGAAGGAGAAAAGACAATACTATCTGCATAATTTCAGCATGCACTGGTGCTCTACCAAAAATATTGTAAGTCCACACAAGAAATCAAGTTAATGGAATATTCATATTGCACTGCTGCACTCTCAGAAGTAAGGAATTGCTAGAGTGAACGGCTGTATGTGCCACTTTCAAAGTACAAATATGAATTAATCCTCATTGTCACTGTGAATTAGGCACATAAATACTATTATGTCCATTTTCCAGAGGGGAAGGAGGTTAAATGCCTTGGCAAGGCTATGTGAAAAGTCAGTGACATAGCTAGGGTGGGAATGCAGAAGTTTCTAGTTGTTAGTTCCATGCTCAAACTGCTTCCTCCCAAAACGAAATTTCCTTTTGTTTTATAAAATGTGACCCTGAATTTGCAAAGACATTCATCTGGGTATAATCTGTTTAGCCCCGTAGAGTCCCAATGAAGTTAGGGGATGAATTGGGGGGGGGGGTATGAGCATCCAATATACTCCCAGAGAAATCAGCAGGTGTTTTGCCACTGACTCCTACTGGAGTCAGATCAGACCCCATCTCTTTATAATCATAAGCATGAACATGGTTTTCTAACCCACTCAGAATACCTTTACTGTCTCACTAGAGTCCTGAATATGTTTCAGTCTAAAGCAAACTCCCCCCCAATAAAGACCAAAACAATCAAACTAACTGAAATTCATATGTAATCCACCTGTAAACCTGCAGAAGGGGAGAAGTGACTTCAAACTATCCATCTCCTCCCCCCTACAAGGATCCTCCTCACTATGCCACACACTGTGGCTATTTGAAGTGTCATGTCAGCAGTGGAGGTCCAATGTATGAGGTCAAAGTAGTGTGAGCTCCAGTCACATGCTAGGTCAGTTCCTGGATGGTGGAATAAGAGAGCCCATGCATTGCACAGCCTCATACATGGCTCCCTCAGGCATTAAAAAAGCTTGGGGAAAAAAAAAAATATATATATATATATATAGAAGAGATATGCACAAAGAGATGAGGGATGTTCACATAGGAATACCAATAATAAAAGGTCACACTTGAAACAGAAATTCAAACACCTGAACCCACAAACATCCCTATAAGCCAATCTTTGCATTTTGAATTTCTCTTCAAGAGTCTCGATCTGAGAAAGTGGCTGCTAGTGCTAAGTAACCCTCTATGACAGCAGTTCTATCTTCTGGGAATTGAGATTGATTTTCCACAGCTAACCATGTGAAGGCCTTTTGCCTGAGAGCATACAGTGATACCAGCAGCAGAGAATTTGAAGGCAGCAGCTTTCAAAGAGGTAGATTCTGCTGAATAGTGTTTACTGGCTCCAATTAATGGTTGCCATTTTCCACCCTATAAGTGACTGTAGTCGGGATTCAGATGAAAAGAAGTGATCCCCACAAGTACGTGGGAGAATTCTGAGAAGTGCTTTGAGTCCTGCAGTAGGCACTACATAAATCAAAAGCTAATACTAACTTCTTGCTGGATTTAGTGATGGATCTAGAGTCCATCAGGTCTTGCAGCCACAGGACATTGCATTCTTTATATTCTTGTCATTCTATCACTTGTTGATGTTCATCCTTTTGACGTCACTCCCTTCCATCACATCATAGAGTCAACTTTAAAAAGCTGGCAACCCATCCACTGCATGTGCAGGTGCATAGTACCTTTTAGGGTTTGAGCTTTTAAATGATCAGCTTCTTCTTTTTTGTCCCCCACACAGCCCTGGAATTCTGTGCCAGTTCTAGGGGGGGATAGAGGACCATTATTGCCATGAAAGAACAGAATAACAGAAGAGAGAGATGCTTACAGCACTGCACACAGCAATGTTGAGAGAGAGCACCATTCATACAAGGCTGTAATAAAACACACAAGCACCTGCAAAGTTAACAAATCAGGCTATTTTGGAGGTCCTTGAATAGAAAATTCCAACCAAAGGGGCATTCACATCTTGAAGCACAAATCTTCTGTTTTTAATGCAAAGCCTTTCAGCAGAGAAGCATGTAGTTCAGACGTTTATAGCCTTATTTCTTTTGCCCCTTATCTGCAACTTCTTGTATGCCAGGCAATCTGAGGTAAGAACATAAGAATGGCCATGTTGGGTCAGCTCAATGGTCAATCAAGCCCAGTATACTGTCTTCTGACAGGTTTCAGAGTAGCAGCCATGTTAGTCTGTATCCGCAAAAAGAACAGGAGTACTTGTGGCACCTTAGAGACTAACAAATTTATTAGAGCATAAGCTTTCGTGGGCTACAGCCCACTTCTTCGGATGCTTCTTTGTCTTCTGACTGTGACCAATGCCAGAAGCTTCAGAGGGAATGAACAGAACAGGACAATTTTGAGTGATCCATCCCGTCTTTCAGTCCCAGCATTTGGGGGTCAGAAGCTTAGGGACACCCAGAGCATGGGGTTGCATCCTGGACCATCTTGGCTCATAGCCATTGATGAACCTATCCTCCATGAACTTCTCTAATTCTTTTTTGAACCTAGTTATACTTTTGTCCTTCACACCATCCCCTGGGAATGAGTTCCACAGGTTGACTGTGTGTTGTGTGAAGAAATACTTCCTTTTGTTCGTTTTAAATCTACTGCCTATTAATTTCATTGTGTGACCTTGGTTCTTGTGTTATGTGAAAGGGTAAATAACACTTCCCTATTTACTTTCTCTACACCATTCATGATTTTATAGACCTCTATCATATCCCCCCCACTTCCCCTTAGTCATCTCTTTTCCAAGCTGAATAGTCCTAGTCTTTTAAATCTCTGCACAAAAGCTTATGCCCAAATAAATTTGCTGGTCTCTAAGGTGCCACAAGGACTCCTCGTTGTTTTTGCTGATACAGACTAACATGGTTACCACTCTGAAACCTGTCTTCATACTCTGTCACCAGGTGGGTATTTGGCCAGTAGCTAACTGTAGAAAGAGGACTGGAGGGTATTTTAATGTATTTTCATTGTCATACAATGTAAACACATTTTAGGTGCACTATGTGAAATGAGGCTTTTGTCATTTTAGGGAGAGCCGAGTTGTATAGGTTGTTTATCCAGTGGGAATGCATGCCCAGTGCAACCCTTTACATCCAAATATGGATTGGAGAGGCTTACAAAGAAGTGCATTTTTAAAAATGTGTCTCTGCCAGCTGGAATAAAGATGTAATGGAAGGACAGAGAACTGCTAATTATTTGAACCACTTAAATACAGGGATGTGCTGGGATGTGTATTTAACAGTTTTGCATTTCACTAATCTCTGCTGGCAGCAGAGTCAATAAACGCTCTACAGGGAGTCTGAACACAGTATGATTTTACTAGCCAGATAAATCTTCCCCATCCCCACTATCCTTATTATCCTCCTGACAATGTACCCAACAACTGAAATAAACATATAATCAAGATTTATGTTGCACAGGACATTTGCTCTGAAAACATTTAACAAGAAATAGCCACAATTTATGGAAAATGTTCCATCTGAATCATACATGGAGCTAGATCCTAGGCTTTGGGAGTTGGGTGCCTTTGAGGATCTGGGCCCCAGTTCTTATTGTTCCTGAAGTTGGGGGGGAGGGGTGAAGTGTTTTCTGGAAAGTAGGAATGTGCATCTTTCAGGAAATTTGGTTTTGCCTCCCTTGTTCATTTTTTTACTCAATCTAATCCAAAAATCTATATAATCATCAGAGTAGGTTCTCCTTTAAAAGGGTGTCATAAGGAGGTGGGAGAAAACTTGGTCATCTTAGCCTCTAAGGATAGAGCAAGAAGCAATGGGCTTAAACTGCACCAAGGGAGGTTTAGGTTGGACATTAGGAAAAAGTTCCTAACTGTCAGGGTGGTTAAACATTGGAATAAACTGCATAGGGAGGTTGTGGAATCTCCATCCGTCTATCAGGGATGGTCTAGACAGTATTTGATCCTGCCATGAGGGCAGGGGACTGGATTCGATGACCTCTCGAGGTCCCTTCCAATCCTAGAGTCTATGAATCTATGTCCTTTGCCAAAGATAAAAGTCCCTACCATTAACAAGGTTGGGATAACCTCATATGGTTCATATTCTGTGTTCAGTCTGGATGAAAAACAAAGTTCCTGATCATACTGATTGCCGTGGCCCTGATCCTGCAATGAGATGTACTCGGGCAGCAAAAGCATCACAAAAGTCAATGAGACAGGGGTTCTGTGGAAGAAAATAGTATGTGATCATGTACTTAAAGGCCATAACTGGTCACTTCACCTTGAATGGTCCCTTGAAATATGTGTTAACTGCTTATGATAAACAATCTGTTCCACCTCATATTGAGCTGTGACATTGTGAATACCTTTCCCAGACCTGAAAAAGAGCTCTCTGTATGCTTGAAAGCTTGTGTCTCTCTCATCAACAGAAGTTGGTCCAATAAAAGCTACTACCTTACCCACCTTGTCTCTCTACTATCCTGGTACCAACACAGCTACAACAACACTGCATATATCATAATACATACACACCAGGGGACAGAATTAAGTCTCCACAAGCAACCTTAATTGTGGCATTTACTAACTTTTGAATGCCTAAAATTACAACCCAATAACATTCTTGTACGCAGTTTTTGTATCTAATTTCCTACATGTACGTTTTTTTTAAAAGTGAATCCGTATTCTGTTATATGCACGTATGTCCCCAAACTCATCGGTTTTTGAACCCTGACCTTCAGCACAAATTTACAGCCATAAGAGCAGGCAGCATGCTTAGGTTGTTATCCTCTGTGGACGTGCCACAGGATGAGGGGGCATAATACATTGAAACAGGGAGTTATGGATGTACTATGTATGCACCATTTTATGGACAGCACAGCTAAGCACATGGATGCAGCAGTCTTTCTTGCAGGATGAGCTAAGGTAGAGATATGGGCCAAGCTTTTCAAAGCTAGCTAAGGGATTGAGCCACACAACTTTATAATATTGCAATTAATATTGGCCTTGAAAACCTCAACCCTGAATTCTAATCCCAGCATGTGTCAAGATTCTGTGAGATATGAGATCATGCTTAATAATATGAATTTTAAAGGGCATTGAATTATTGACACCAGTTAGTGTGGGAGCAGCTAGAATTCATAGTTCCCAGCCTGGTGTACCTTTCCTAGGCCAAAGATTATTTTGTGGGACAACGCTACTGCTTGAATGATTTTAGCAAGAACCCTCTAGTAAGCAAGCTCTACAGAGAGGAATGCAGACAGCAAATGTCAATTTCCAAATGTCAAGCTACTTTGTGGGCTGGTTCTACATAGCCGTGCAGCAGCCCACATTGGAGCCAGATTAAGGCATAGGCACCACATCCCTGGCTCCTGTATGCATGTGGCGAGATCAGACTCTCAGCTTTCTATTTGTTTTGTGGTTTTGGAAGTTATTAGCTCTTGAGGATGTGAAGAAAAGCTTGAAAACATGCCCCACGTTTAAGCTATATAGGGACATCTGCCTGAATCTTCAGTCAGCCTGAAATAATGAACTGCTCCATGCATCTTAAATGAGTGCTAAGTACAAGGCCCACGGCCTTGGGGGAGCCACCAAGAACACCTCAGCAAAGGGCTCTGCATGGTAGGATGAGAAAAGTTCACTGGGCCCAGCATACGCATCTAAGCAAATGGTGTAAGCAGGCAGAGAATCAGCAGAAGGGGAGGCGGGGGGAATTAGGCAAAACTCTGGCTCCACCTCTCCTCACACCAGCTCATGGAGCAAGGACAGGTTGTGTCAAATGCAGCAACTCTTCTCTCCTAGCAGAAGAGGAGAGCCCCAGTGGAACTGTGCCTCAAAGGGATGTCTAAATTTTATAGGGGGGAGGGATAGCTCAGTGGTTTGAGCATTGGCCTGCTAAACCCAGGATTGTGAGTGCAATCCTTGAGGGGGCCACTTAGGGATCTGGGGCAAAAATCAGTACTTGGCCTTACTAATGAAGGCAGGGGGATGGACTTAATGACCTTTTGGGGTCCCTTCCAGTTCTAGGAGATAGATATATCTCCATATATTTTTTATTATTATTATTTTTTGTAAATCAATTTTCTCTGGTCCTGGTTATGAGCTAAAAATTAGAACTGTGTAAATAATGGATTTTTTGGTTCTCTGGAGATTCTGAAAAATTACAACAATTGTTTTGGGTCAAATCAACTATGATTTTTTTAAATTTCTGGCAAATCAAAAAGTAAAAAAAAAAAAATCCCTGTAGGTTGAACAAAACATTTCATTTTGATTTCAAACATTTTTAAACTTTAATTTAATTTTACTTTTACAAAATTAAAGGAAACTATGAAACCAAAAGTCACGTCTAACTGAAAAATTGAAAATGTTTCATTTTAAAAATATTGAAACTAAATGTTTCAATATTTTCATCATTTACTTTTTTGGATTTTTGGATTTTTTTTTTTCTGACTCAATTCAGCTGCCACAAATTTGTAAAAAGGTTTTGGCCGAAAAATTGCCCTCAACTCTACTAAACATGACCTACTCCTCCACTCATTTTCTCATTGATTGTATTATGTATTTATGAAGGGAATTTCAGCTAATAGTTGAGTCTAGTTTGTACATACATACACAAATACACACACCAACACATACACACCCTTCCCAGGGAAAGCTAGGCAGATCCTGTCCAAAGCACCTGTCCATTTGATTTCAGCAGTCTCACAGTAAATCCCTGCACAAACTTTACATTGTCAGTTACCTCACCTGCTGAAATCACAGTACATTTGTAAATTAATTGCTGCATTATAATAGAATTTGCATAGGGATACTTATGAAAATCCATTAAAATCTCGTTAGTTCATCATAATTAAAATTGTTTCACTGAGCACCAAATGAATTAATCTGTGGACAGTTTATTACACCTGTGCTCAGCAGTGCAACTTTAAAAAATATATTAGGAGCATTCATTGTTTCCATTGTATGATGACTTTCTAATGCAGGGGTGGGCAAACTACGGCCCCCGGGCCAGATCCGGCCCCTCAGGGCTTTGGATCCGGCCTGCGGGATTGCCCCCCGTGGCGCTGTAGGCCCCACGCCACTCTCAGAAGTGGCCCTCGGATGGGGGGGGGGGCATAGGGCATTGCCCTTGCCTCCAGGCACTACCCACCCCCCCCCCCCCCCCCGCAGCTCCCATTGGCCGGGAATGGGGAACCCTGGCCAATGGGTGCTTCGGGGGAGGTACCTGGAGGTGCGGCAAGGGCAGCGCACACAGGCCCCCCTCAGGGTCCATAGCGCTTCCTGGAGCGGTGGGGGGCCGGGGCCAGGGCAGGCATGCAGGGAGCCTGCCCTGGCCCCGATGCGTGCTGCTGCCACCCCAGAGCAGCTTTAGGTAAACGGCACCGGGCCAGAGCTCAAACCCCTCCTGCACCCTGTCCCGCACCTCACACCCCTCCTGAACCCCAACTCCCTGCCCTGAGCCGCCTCATATACCCCACTCCGCAACCCCCTGCCCTGAGCCCCCGCTGTACCCTGCACCCCAGTGCACCCCAAATCCCTGCCCTGAGCCCGCTCGTAAACCCTGCATCCCTCCTGCACACCAACCCCCTACCCTGAGCTCCCTGCTGCACCCCTCACACCCCAACCCTTGCCTTGAGCCCCTTCCCTCGGTCTGCACCCCTGCCCTGAGCCTCATCCTGCACTCTGCACCCCTCCTACACCCCACCCCCTTCCCTGAGCCCCCTCATACACTCCGCAGCCCTCCTCTACCCCAGTCCCTTGCCCTGAGCCCCTTCCTGCACACTGCACCCCCTCCCACACCCTGCACTCCCTCCTGCACCAGCCCTGCATACAATTTCCCCACCCAGATGTGGCTCTTGGCCCCAAAAGTTTGCCCCCCACCCCCTCCGTTCTAATGGCTGTTTCAAATTGCATTACACTGAAGGTGAGTCATGGATTTTTTGTTGACTAGAATATAATTAATTATGTATTTTTACAGGAATGGTTTTGAACAGTTCAGCCAGTTTTGCTTTTGTGTATGACCAAAAAAGGAGACATTGTGAACATTTCCTAGAATTTCTGTGTTGGATTTTCAAAAATGATTAGCATTGACCTAACTCTGATTCCACTGGACATCCATGGGAGTTTTACCATCGATTTGAGTGGGAACAAAGACAGCTCAATGCTGTGAGCTTTTGAAAATCCCTCCCTTTGTTTGTTTGTAACCCATTAGTGCTAGATCTTGGGCTCAGGTTTGAAAATGCAGCTATTGGCAGATAGGGCAGATGTGAAAGGGGCATTTGTGCCTATTCAAACTTACACTGGCGGTACATGTCCACAAAGAGGAAGATAAGGCAGCTGTGATGTAAGCAATGTTTAATTTGTGCTGGAGCTTACGGTGGCTGGGCCACGGCACTTCTAGGCTTGGCAGTTCATAACCCCAGCACCTCTGGGCTTGCCATGTCAGTTATGAAAGTAAAGCAATTTCTTGAGTCCCAGCACCTAATTGCTTGAGCCCTGCCACCTCTTTCATTACAAATTAAGCAATGGGTGTAAGGAAACCCTGGGCTCTGTGAAGAGTCCCACACTAGCTCTCTCCCAGTCCTTCACTTCTCAAAAACAGCAACAAGCTACCTCTTAAATATCCCCCCAGCAGGCCTGGCTCATGGACACAAGTCCCTATCCATTGACCCCTCCCTCTGCCCCAGTCTACCCTTCCCAGAATTCCAGGGCTCAAGAGGGTCAGAGAGAGAAAAGGCAAGATACTGACTATCGCCCAGTGGTTAGAGCGCTTATCTGGGATGTGGGAGACTCAAGTCCCTGTTCCGACATAACTGGGAAACTAGGTTCAACTCAGGTTTTCTCCAACCTGGGTGAGTGCCTTTACCACTGGGTGATTGGGGAAAAGGGAGTCAGTACCTCCTCACTGTTTCTTGAGAAATGATTGACCTGCCTTAGGCACCTAACTCCAGGAGGAGATTTCATGGCTGTGAATCACAGGTGGAAGGAAGTGCCTCCCTCCAGCCTGGAGTTAGACATCTAACTCCCCTTTAGGGGTGGGGCTCTAGCCACACCCTCCTACTCAGCATTTCCTACTGACTAGCTTAGGCTGTTCCCTGCTCAGCATTCTGGCTTCTGTGATTCCCTTTCCGAAGTGCCTCACTCTCCCCATGCATTGTATAGGGAGCCTGCATGCCAAACTCAGGGCTGTGGATCCAGGCAGCAGCAGAGTGCCTAAAAGTTAGGCACTGCACTATTCAGCCCAAATCCCCCCTGGTGAATCCCATCCTCAGACTCCCACGCACACAGCATTTCTGCTTACTCACACAATACTGTTCTTTTGTCCGTATGACTTTGAAGGAAGATCACATTGCTTTGGTCTTTTTCATTTTGTCATCCTAGCGGGATAGAAAAATGTTCAAGGTTGCTGGTGGGAAAATGGTATTTTCGAGCAGAACTACAGTGTTTTCCCTGCAAACCAAAATCCTAAGGATTAGATGATGGTGCAAATATACAGTATTAAACTAAAATAAGAGCATCTACAACTGCACTCTATGGCAGAACACTGCAGGAAGTTGATAAGAGTTAAATACAGGGCAGTCAATGCATCTCCGGACACCTGGTGCACTTTAATATTTACCCACAGTTCCCTGGTAAACTCTGCAACAGATTTCAAATTGGTCAAGCAGTTTGGATCTTGAAGGTTAATCCCTTGAACAGGGAGCACTGAGTTTTTGTAGGTATCTGAAAACATTTTACCACTTCACTAGAATACTACAGTGACATATTAATGTAATGAAACAACAAAGACCTTATATATCATACTTCGCAAATGCTGCAAATGGCAGTAGAGTAAAATGGAAATTGTAAAAGTAGCAGAAGACAGCAACTTTCACTCTCTTTGACACAGAATTGGATACATTTGTAAATGCTACTCATCCAGAAAAGGGATCCAGCAATGAGAGTAACCAAGCGGCCACAATCCCCTGCCAATACGCCACAGCTAACACTGGGGAAACAATGCCCAGTTTAGTCATTTCAGATTTTTTGCTATTAAAGAAGTAACAGGGAACAGATGATTTCTATTAATTTGTTTGCATAAAACATTTATAAAATAATTTCCAAGCAAACATAATTTAGCCAGTGATACAGCCAACTGTTCACTGAAAATATTGCTTTGAGTATTCAGCATTTGAAAGTTGAGCTGTTTTGACTGGACCTACATACCATAGGATGAAGTGAACGCTTAGAATCAGATCTCCTCTGTGAACACTCCCGATGCTCAATTGGAACTTTTTGATGCTACTGCAATCACTTATAATTCTGCATTTCAAATTTGTTGTCTGTGAATATCCTGCAATATCGGTTTCAAATTCACTATTTCAATGCACAAGCCTATAGTAACCTTGTTCACTAGGATATTTGTGGAAAGGATACACAAAAGTGCCACAAACACAGAGTGAATTCAGTGAAAATTTCAAATGAATATTCAATCATTTCTGCAGTATTGCTCCGGCAGTAATCTCTATTTAATTCTAATGGGATTCCCTATACCTGCATGTAGATTAACCTTCATGTCTATTTAGTTCTTGTACTCTTTGCTGAAGCTACCAACAAGGTAGTCTATTGTAATATTATTATATTTGTATTTCCATCACATGCCTGGGGCTCTGTCATTAAAACTATACTGGTTTTGGAAACATATTAGGAAATGTACCATATTATATATATATATATATATATATATCTTTTTTTTTTTTTGCCTAGTTGTTTGCTCTCTATTGAAGACAACTGATTACGTGGTGAAAATAAACAAATATGGTGAACATTCTGGCTGCTTCTAAATATGTTTTATCTTTGACTATGTTCATACCCCTTTTTATTCACTTTTTGTCAACATTCACTGGAAGTTTTGTTTGTATGAATGTTCACTGAGAGCGTATTTCAAACACACCATCAAGGTTCATTGAATGACAAAATTAAATGAATCTGGGGTGAAATTCTGCCCTTTGCAGAGCCCCAGTTTAGGCATACACCATTTAACTCCTGACGCTTCTAATGCATGTCTTAAAGAATGTGCACTGTTTGGGGGAACACAAAGCCATACTAAGCCAGGGCTTAAGGGGGACATAAGAGGTGCTCATGGTTTGTGCTAATCCTCTGCACAGGAATCAATTTTACCTTTTGGGTGGAACTAGAAGTTGTTAATAAATATTATAGCAGCTTATCTTATCAGGGAACAGAAATGATACTGAATTGTGAAACTCTAATGCTCAAAGGAAAAGTCACAGAAAACAGTTCACAAGCAAATCACATGCTGAAATTACTTCATAAAAAATTGCATTGAACAAATGTCAATAGCAAGCACCTTAATGAAAGGTACAATCTCTTCACTGATCGTTCACAAACAGAAAGGCTAAATTCTCAAAATAAATTATTTCCCGTCAGTTCTACTACTGAATGCTGCTGTTACAGTTGTGAAACAATATAAGTGATTTTTATAAGCTCCTGACTTTCAGAAAATTCACCTTTGAGGCTGAAATTTTACATGCTTGGTCTCTGGCAAGAAGAGATTTTTTTGAAAATTTGAGCAAAATGAAGTTGGTTTTGAACATTGCAAGAGTGAAGGGGGGAGGGGGGGGAATCTGCTTTTCTGGTAAAAAAAAATAGTTGTGAACACTTTCCTTTAAAAAGATAGCTGAAAAAATGGCTGAACTTTCTAAGAATGAGCAGAAATTTAATGCAAGACACTGTTTGAAAATCCTATTGGAATCACCATTTCACCTAGGTCACCAAACCACCTTCAGTTAGGAATGAATACTGGAGTCCCCAGTGAAGATATTGTCTCTTTTCCATGTTTTCACAGCACCCAGCACAATGGAGCCCCAATACTGAGCAGACCCTTTGGGTACTAACATAATATAAATATTTACAGGTACTAATAACATTCTTAAAGATCTCCTATTACATAAGAACATAGAATTATAGCAATGTAGGGCTGGAAGGGACCTTGATAAGTCATCAAATCCAGCCCTTTGTGCTAGTGCAAGACCAAATACACCTAGACCACCCGGACATGTGTTTTTCCAACCTGCTCTTAAAACCCTCCAAAGATGGGGATTCCATAACCTCCCATGAAAGTCTAATCCAGAGCTTAACTCGGGGGGAGGGATAGCTCAGTGGCTTGAGCATTGGCCTGCTAAACCCAAGGTTGTGTGTTCAATCCTTGAGGGGGCCACTTAGGGATCTGGAGCAAAATCAGTACTTGGCCCTGCTAGTGAACAGAGGGGGCTGGACTTTATGACCTTTCAGAGTCCCGTCCAGCTCTATGAGATAGGTATATCTCCATATTTTTATTTAACTAGCCTTATAGGTTGGAAGTTTTTTTTAATATCTAACCTAAATTTCCCTTGCTGAAAATTAAGCCCATTACTTCTTGTCCTACCACCAGTGGACATGGAGAACAATTGATCACAGTCCTCTTTATAACAGCCATTAATATATTTCAACCCTGTTACGAGATCTCCTCTCAGTCTTCGTTTCCCAAGACTAAACATGCTCAGCATAACCTTCCATCACAGGTCAGGTTTTCTAAACCTTTTCTGATTTTTGTTGCTCGCCTGTGGACTCTCTCCACCTGTTCAACATAGGAACTGCTAAACAGATCAGACCAGTAGCCCATCAAGTCCAGTTTGCTGTTTCCAATAGTGACCAGTTTCCAACAGAAACCCTGCAGGACGCAGTTATAGCCTAACCTGCCCAAAGGACAGCTTAACCCTAGCCTAGAGCAGGGGTCGGCAACCTTTAGCATGTGGCCCATCAGGGTACTCCACTGGCGGGCCGCAAGACATTTTGTTTATGTTAACCATCTGCAGACATGGCTCCCCACAGCTCCCAGTGGCCGTGGTTCTCCGTTCCTGGCCAATGGGAGCTGCAGGAAGCAGCAGCTAGCATGTCCCTGCAGCCCATGTCGCTTCCCGCAGCTCCCGTTGGCTGGGAACTGCGAACCGCGGCCACTGGGAGCTGCAGGGGTCTGTGCCTGTGGACGGTCAATGTAACCAAACTGTCTCACAGCCCACCAGCGGATTACCCTGATGAGCCACATGCTGAAGGTTGCTGACCCCTGGCCTAGAGGTTGCCTTCTGCCCTGAAACATAAGAATGTATATCCCTTCCTTTTTTTTATTTTATTTTTATGTGATGCAACAGTGGAAGTCTCCATTATCCATCTAAATGTTTGAGCCTTTTATTTTTTAAATCCAGCTGAGCTCTTGACCTCACTGATATCTCCATAACCTTCTGTTTGCCTTGCTTTGGATGTTTGAGAAGTTTATGATGATTGTTTAAGGCTTGTGTTAGAATTTCAGTGTAATCTACAAGGGGCATTTTGTTCACTCTTCAAAATAAAAAGTAACCTTATATAAACCTACAACTAGATCAGCTCTCCTTTCATAATGTCATTATATGTTAATATCCACAAGAAAGACAAAAGGTGGGTGAGGTAATATCATTTAGTGGACCAACTTCTGTTGATGGAAGAGACAAGCTTTCAAGCTTCACAGAGCTCTTCTTCAGGTCTGAAAAAGGTACAGACCTCAAGAAGAGCTCTGGGTAAGCTTGAAAGCTTGTCTCTTTCACCAACAGAAGTTGGTCCGACAAAAGATATCACCTCACCCACCTTGTCTCTCAAATCCTGGGGCCCATATAGGTACAACAATACTGCAAATATCCACACTGGCATTTTAAGGATACTTTGTCAAGTCTTACACACAGTATTGGATATCACCCACCTATTGCACCAGAGACAGTGAAGCAACATTCAGCCTTTGTTAAATGTAACCTTGCTAAGCAGCGAAATCAACATTTAGAAGAGAGATTTTTCAAAGGCACAAAATGGCAATTAAGTGCTGGACTTCCATTAAAAGTCAATGGGAGATAGGTGTTTAACTCATTTGTGCCTTTGAAAATCTCCTTCCTCCAATGATGTATTATTGTCCTAAACCACAGTGGATATTCTTGTTGATTTTAATCTAAAACCAGGAGATTGTTACTGCAGCAGGCTTGTTACATTATTCTCCATCCCCTGTGTTCTGTGCCATCAAACACTGCACTGTAATAGATAGAAAATTCTCTCAACAATGCCTCCAAATAACAGAGTGATAATATTCAAAAGAGGTGCATTTGACTGTTAAATAAATTACTATTCAAGCCAGAAATGTGCTTTATCTCTTAACAACAACAACAACAAAATCCCCCAAAGTAACTGTGCTTACAAAACATGAAACAAAAATGGTATCATCCTATTCTCCACAGTATAGTAGTAAATGTGCTTTTGCTTCACTATATTATTAGCTGTCTTGCTGCAATGCAGTATGTCACACAGAGTTACTCTAGTGTACGCAACACTGGCCATTTTTATCCTCTGAATTTTCTAAGTAAATGCTGATTATCTTGCAATGGTAATAACATGATTTTTCAATAGATGAGGCATAAACAGCAATCATAGAGTTAACAAAAGCTGTGGTTGTCAGCCAAATTGTATCCTGAGCACAATTATTCAAGCCATTAATTAGTGTTTACTCTTGAGATAGTGCTGATTTAAATTTACGCTGAAAGATACCTTAATGGTTGGACTGAAAACAGAAATTTTAAATACATGTGATTGCCATACCTTTGAAGAGGAATTCCTAGGACTGTCAGAGTATCACTGCCATAAGAAGAATAAGCTATAGTAGTTTCCATATGAATGGGTAGCCCGTGGCCGACTGATGAGTATGGAATTTTCTCATGTGGTGAAAAAGAAATGGTAGTGACTATCTTTGTATCTATCTTAGGGTTTTATGCTGTGACACAGCACATTAGTCTCTGAGCCCATGTAAAATCAGTAGTAATAACAAAGTCCCTAGTGACTTTCATGGAGTCCCTGGCCTCCCTTTTCAGAATAAAAACTCTGCTCGGGATATGAATAATGTAACAAATGCACTAAATCATAGTGTAACTATATTTTTTCCTGTTTATAATGGTCTATATGGCTAAATGTAAATGTATACATCTAGGAACAAGGAACCTAGGCCATACTTATATGATGTGGAACTCTATCCTGGGAAGCAGTGATTCTAAAAGAGGTTATGGTGGATAATCAGCCTAACATCAGCTACCAGTGTGGCCAAAATGGCCAATGCAAATCCTTGGCTATATCAACGGGAATCTCGAGTAGGAGTAAAGAGGTTATTCTATGTCTGTATTTGGCAGTGGTACTACCACTGCTGTGTCTAGTTCTAGTGAAGAAGATCCAAGAGAATGATTAAAGGATTAGAAACTTGCCTTACTGTGATAGACTCAAGGAGCTCAACCTATTTAGCATGACAAAGAGAAAATTAAGGGGTGACTTGATTATAATATAGTCTGTAACTACCTACATGGGGAACAAATATTTAACAACTAGCTCTTCGGTGTAACAGAGAACGGTTTAATATGATCGAATGGCTGGAAGCCGAAGTTAGAAATATTCAGACTGGAAATAAGGTGTACATTTTTAACAGTGAGGGTAATTAGCCATTGGAATAATTTACCAAGGTCGTGGTGGGGTCTTCATCAAGGGCCATTTTAAAATCAAGATTTGATGTTTTTCTATAAGATCTGTTCTAGGAATTATTTTGGGGACGTTCTAGGGCCTGTGTTATACAGGAGGGCAGCCCAGATAATCACAATGGTCCCTTCTGGCCTTTAATTTACTATTGCAACAGAAGAAGCTGAAACCTCACTGCTCAGGGAAATTAATTTAAGTGGCATGCTCCTTAAAGATTTGCAACAGTCAGGGTGCAGTGTGGGACATCAGCACAAGTTCTGCAAAGGGATGTGGACAGGGCTACACTCTGCTGCAAAGTATAATATGCCTAAAAAGCTGCCTGTTGAAAACCTATTATAATAACTTGTCTACATTAGGCTCTTCCTCATGCATTTTGATAGTTAGACAAAGGTGGTTGGCTCTTGAGCATCTATCTACCTATCTGTATAATTGTTTGAGCTTCACTGCACTGCAAGGTCAGTGAGCCATGGAAGGTCCACAGATTTTTTTTGCCTAGCCTATTTGTTGGTGCTAATGCCTTCTTGAGTCCCCTAGAGCTAGAAAGGCAGCTTTATTTATTTTCTCTATTGCACAGCCATCTACAATGCATCTCCCACACACCACCTTTCACTTATCAGTAAACTGAACATATTACTTACTTGATCTTTGTTGCATTAATCTTTTGAAAGATCAATTTTTCAGTCCTTTTGGTTTTCTTTAGCACATATCTTAGGTTGTAGAACAAAGGGTCTGACACATTGATCTCTCATTCTGTCTATACTTTGGAAAGGCATAAAGAAAAATACAACGAAATTCAACCAATATGTTTGGTGTATTGTTATGAGTTTTGAAAAAAAAAAGGACCTGGGAGAGACAGTCAGTATTAAATTTTGAGTACCACATGTTGGGAAATAGGTTCATGATTCTCAGCCCTACAAAAAGAGGATATAAAATGAGAATTCGCTTTAACACTAAATAATAGCACTTGTGTAGTGCCTAGCATAAAGAATCTCCAAAGACATTAATTAAGACTCCAAACATTCATCTTTAGAAAGTTTCATTCATTTTGAATGATCGTACCAGTCCGTGAGATGTTCCCTATATTTAAAATGCCATAGGTAATATCTTGCAGAATGAACATTTAAGTTTGGAGTACAGAAGTTAGCATTGCTAGCCTAGATCTATAGGTGAATAAACGAATGCAGAGAAAGGTCAGGTGATTTGCCCATGGTCACACAAGTGCAGAATCAGGAACAGGAACCAGGAAACCTGACTTGTTATCCCCTGCTTTTAACACTCTCACTTTGGGGCAGGTTTTGAGCCTCCTACTTCATTGGTCAGCAATTACTCATATAAAAGGTCAGTCCCATTAAAACCAATGGAATGGCTTGTGCAAGTAACTGTTCCCCAGTTGGAGCAAGGGGCTCACAATCTGGCCCTGTGAAAGTGACATATAAACATATATTATGTTAATATAAAGTGACAAACTTTTATCCCTCATTGTCTTTTTATCTGATGCCTGGTGGAGAATTCTTGATCAAATGTCCTCTGCTCCCTGTTACACTTGTTTCTGCTCTCTGTATAGAATGCTCTTGCTCTTTCAGATTGACTGTCCCTATACGATTATCCATCAGAACTATCCATTTTACATTTCATTAATGCTGCTGTCATTCAGCATGTGGTTGCAGATCTGAAATATAAAAGGACCCTCCCCTCCCCACAAAGAAGAAACTAAAGTATGGGACATTGTGTATATTTACTGTCTTTAGGGTCTCAAGCATCATTCCGGTTCGTTTGGTAGAAAGGAAATGGTCATGTCTGCACAGCTGGGACAAAGGGTAGAAAAATTATTTGATAAATATTGAAGCCACATATAGGGCTTGATCTGAGATTCACCCTCTAGTATTTAGGTTATTTTCCCCATAATTGCCAGGGTTCCTAGAGAATTATCTAAACTGACTCATATACACAAAGCAGCACAGAGATTAGGGAACTACCAAAACTTGGATTTTTAATCTGAATACAAAAGACTGTGGTTAAAGAGTAATAGCTGTCTCATGATTCATTACATAGAAGTCAGGAAATTCACAACTGAAGTAGAAATTTTAGCCCAACTCTGCAAGCCATTTTGCTAGCACAGACCTTTGCACCTGCACAGAGTCACTGTGGAGTTATTACATGACTACAGTCCCGGTCAACTTAACTCATAACTGCTGCATGCCCGGCACTCCTGAAAATGTGACCACCTATTTATGCACCCAAACACTATGCTGTCTGAGTACCAAAATTCTGTTCTCAGTTAAACTGATGTAAATCTAGAAATCCAGAGAGAATAAAACACAGCTCGACTTGCTGAAGGAGATTTATTATAATGAGTGAGCTCATTGTGCAAACTGAAAACAAGGATGTATTTGTCTGGTCTTTATGATTGAGTGCTTTCATTAAAACTTGTTGTGTTATTCAGGACTTACAACAGTGTGTAATTGAGTGTGACTTCTGCATGGTAAACTGCATAGTTATCACTGTCATACAGGCGGGTAAACTGAGGCACAGAACGGTTAAGTCAGTTGCCCAAGTTTACACATGGAATCAGTGGCAGTGAATCCATTATTTAAATGGAAGTTGCTGGGTGCTCAGTACTTTGGAAAATTAGCCCCTTTTTAGGTATCTAAATATGGATTTAGGAGCCTAACATTAGGCACCCATGTCCAAAAATCTTCACTGTGGTGTTTAAGTTGTTTTCTTGCTGGAGCTGGTACAAATAAAGAAGTTATTGATTTTATATTTCCTGTCATATCCTGTATGTTCCACAGACAGAAGCACTAAGACTCCATTATAATGTACACAGGTAAGCTGTACTTTCCTCCCCTGTGTATGCAGTTTTTAAAAAGCCAAGCCAAATGTTTGGAAATTTATTGGGAAAAATCAGACACATTTTATGGACTTGGCTTCTCTAAAGCAAATTGTATTTTTATGATGTTATAAATCCCTGACAATAGGGACTTACTACTTTTATAATAATAAAGTAGAACTGGGAGTAGTTATAGGGCTTGCTAACAAAATCCTAACAGTACCAGTCTAAGAAATCTGCTACAATGAACCATTTGGAGACTGATTTAAAATGGAAGGGCCAAGCTTTAAAACTTAGATCCAGCTGCATAACACCACCAGAGAGAAATAAAATACAGCTTAGCCTTGCTGAAGGAGATTTATTATAATGTGTGAGCGCATGGTGCACACTGATAGGCTACCAGAAAGCCTGAGGAATGTAAGTTGCTTGCTAAACATCTAAGCTATTTTAATAAACTAAGATGTATTTGTCTCTTCTTTATGACTGAGTGCTACTTTTCAGAACTTAGTGGCACTAGACATCTTACTTACAGTTGACAAATCACATGATTTAATTTTGTGACATGACTTTGAAATCCCTATCTCGGGATCTAACTTGGACAATCACATGTCAGTGGTATTAGTTTTTAAAACATTCTAGTTTCCCAAATTCTCTCCACATACCCAAACCACCTGCTTACACCTGTACTGAATGGTTTGCCACCTTGCGATTTGTCAGACCTTGCAGGTGTAGCCCAAGGTCCAGTGTGCTGGGAACTACAAGGTGTGGACTACAAACTGAGGCATCTTGGGAGAACTTCCTAATTCCTGCCAGGATGTACCCTCTTCCCCCCAGCAGGAGGTCTCACTACCTGTTGAGCCCGATGATCTAGCCTGCTTTCTATCCACCTTATAGTCCATTTATCCAATCCATAGGTCTTTAACTTGCTGGCAAGAATACTGTGGGAGACCGTATCAAAAGCTTTGCTAAAGTCAAGGTATATCACATCCACTGCTTTCCCCATATCCTCAGAGCCATTTATCTCATCATAGAAGGCAAGCAGGTTGGTCAGGCATGGCTTGCCCTGGGTGAATCCATATTGACTGTTCCTGATCACCTTCCTCTCCTCCAAGTGCTTCAAAATGGATTCCTCGAGGACCTGTTCCAAGATTTTTCCAGGGACTGAGGTGAGGTTGACCAGTCTGTAGTTCCCTGGATTCTCCTTCTCCCCTTTTTTAAAGATGGGCACTATATTTGCCTTTTTCCAATCATCTGGGACCTCCCCCGATCGCCATGAGTTGTCAAAGATAATGGCCAACTCCCTCAGCAATCACATCAGCCAACTCCCTCAGCACCCTCAGATGCATTATATTTTGCCCCATGGACTTGCACATGTCCAGGTTTTCTAAATAGTCCTTAACCTGTTCTTTCACCACTGAGGGCTGCTCACCTCCTCCCCATACTGTGCTGCCCAGTTCAGCAGTCTGGGAGCTGACCTTGTCTGTGAAGACCGAGGCAAAAAAAGCATTGAGTACATCAGCTTTTTCCACGTCATCTGTCACTATGTTGCCGCCCCCATTCAGTAAGGGTCCCACTCTCTCCCTGACCACTTTCTTGTTGCTAACATACCGGTAGAAACCCTTCTTGTTACCCTTTACATCCCTTGCTAGCAGCAACTCCAATTGTGCCTGGGCCTTCCTGATTACACCCCTGCATGCTTGAGCAATATTTTTATACTTCTCCCTAATCATCTGACCAAGTTTCCACTTCTTGTAAGCTTCCTTTTTGTGTTTAAGCTCACCGAAGATTTCTCTGTTAAGCCAAGCTGGTCGCCTGCCATATTTGCTATTCTTTCTGCACATCGGGATGGTTTGTTCCTGCGCCCTCAACAAGGCTTCTTTAAAATACTGCCAGCTCTCCTGGACTCCTGTCCCCCTCATATTAGCCTCGCAGGGGATCCTGCCCATTAGTTACCTGAGGGAGTCAAAGTCTGCTTTTCTGAAGTACAGGGTCAGTATTCTGCTGCTCTCCTTTCTTCCTTTTGTCAGGATCCTGAACTCGACCATCTCATGAAAGGTGCAAAGGATACATAAATGCAAGGAATTACTGACACTCCATTTCACATTGCTGTCTCTCAGTCCAACAGCTCTTCTTTTTCACAGATAACTTCACAGATTGAATACAAAGGGCTTCTGTGAAAAAAGGTGCGTGACTGTGAGAAAATGAAGCAATCAGTTTGTGTGCTCAGAGATACCCAGGGGAGAAAATATGCAATTCAAGACATTTATTAATTTACTTACTTATTCACATTTTAAAATACATCTGTAGGCACCCACCCAGACACTAATTATGCATTTCAATTTATAATTAAGCATCTATCACCAAGTCTGGATACTTTTACAAATTTAAATATAAAGAATAATAGTAATAGTACATAGATCCATTGTGTATGGCCCATAGATTGTAAACCTCACACCTCGGCTGTCTCAGGCTGGCTCTGTCTTGTGTCTTATTTGTCTGTCCAATGTCTAGCACAATGATGCCATGACCCTTGATTGCAATTTCTGGGGCCCACCTTAATATAGATTTATATATTAATGTCATATGTACTGTTTAGACATCGTCAGATATTCTCTATATTCAGATCTCTCTCTCTCTCTCTCTCTGTAAGCCAAATGATCACTGACAAAACCTCTATATATCATCAAGTATTCCGTATTTGCCACAAATGTTTCAGAAATCTATTTTATGTAAGTTTTAGAGAGTTTTTAAAAAACTATTTGAACTATGTTTCATATCCTTGTTGCTGAAAAGCCATTCCTAGTTACCTGGAGTCTAATAATACAGGACTCAGAGAGAGCCATACAAACTTCTATAAATGATTAAAATAACTTTTCTATACCTAAAAATATCAAATTTCCAAAGCCTGATATCTTGGGCTAGAGGTGAGTACCATCGATTTTACTGGGAAGCTAGGAATCTCTCCTACCCAGAGATTTTGGTTCTAGCTCCTCAAGACATATTTATGTCCAGAAAAACAGTTACTTTGGCCAGACTGAATCTTACTAATCCTAGACCATTGGCAGGAGGAAGTTTGGGGGGAAGATACACCTGAGAAGAGTAAATGCATGGCCTATTACTTATTATCATTGGTAATGATTTGTGTAAGATAGCACCTAGGAGCCCCAGTCAGAGACTGTGGTAGGTGTTGTGCAGGAAGATGGTCCCTGCACCAAAGAGCTTGCAGTCCAAGTAATGTGACTGTATACCCCTGCCCTGTGTGTGTGTGTATTTGAGATATCATTTTGCTTTCTTGTATTTAAATAAATAGTACTATATAACTTACAGTAAGGACATTACTAACTGTGTGTTACAATGCTCCTGGTATCTAAAGACGATATAAGACTTAATACTAGTTGATATATTGGAGATTCTCAGTTATCTCAATTGATAAAGGACTTGAGTTTTGAAGCAGAAGGTCCTGAGGCCCAGATCCACCAAGGTATTACACTCCTAACTTCCACTGAAATCAGGGGACGTTAGGAACCTAAATATCTTTGTGAGTCTGGGCCTGACTAAGTCCCCGGTGCTTACCACAAAGACCCATGTGCATATAGTGAATTTATAAATGATACCCATAGCTATGTGTGTGGAAACAGCTCCACATCTGTTACACATTGTAATCTAATATGAAACCACCTAGTCTATTTATTTTTCCTCTTAGTTTTTTGTCATCTAGACCAGTTGCTACTCTGACCATCTTCTTGACTGGCTTTATATGATCCCCGGTACTATAGTATCTGAGTGCCTCACAGTCATTATTACTGTCCCTGTGTGATGGGGGGTACCAGGCATTTGCTGCCTCCTGCCAGAGGCCCCACCATGGAACATGTACTCCTGGAAGGGAAGAGCAGCAAGGTCAGATATCCAAGGGTTGCCCAGAGAGGCCTGCTGTGATCAGCTGCAGGCAGAACCAGCACAAGTTGGTCCTCCAGCACCTAGAAGGGCTGGGAGCTGGCAGAGGCCAATCAGGGCTCACCAAGCCACAAAAAAAAAAAAAAAAAAAAAAGACAGGATGCTTCTGCTAGGGTCCAGTTCTAGGTGAATCCAGGACAGGGACGGCTTTCTCTCCCTCTCCAGGAAGTTGGAAGAAACCTTGCAATGCTGTGTCCTGACCTGAGGGGTTGTTTTGGTGGTGAGTGCACACCATAACACCCCATTTTACAGATATGTAACTGAAGCACAGGATATAGTAAATCATTTGCTTAAGATCACACAGAAAGGGCTTGTCTACACTTTCAGCGCTGCAGTGGTGCTGCTGTAGCACTTAGTGAAGAAGCTACCTATGCTGATGGGAGAGCGTCTCCTGTCAGTGTAGGTACCCACCTCCCCAAGAAGCGGTAGCTATGTCAAGTGAGGAAGCCCTCCTGTCAACATAGTGCTGTCTACGTCAGGGCTTAGGGCAGTATAACTATGTCGCTACCGGGTGTGGATTTTCCCCTCTAGGCTGTGTATACGACATCCTCCTATCTCACAGTGGAAGGAAAAATTCTAGGTTGAGGGATTGATGCTACCACCATTTCAATGTAGGGAGTGACTAATTTCTCGATAGGTAAGATTGAAGCTTCCCTTCCATTGTACACCTATTTTTCACAGGCATAGACCCCCTCTGAACTTTGCCAAAACTAAGCCAATCCACTTGAAGGTTGACAGATATGATTCTGAGTCACAGTACATGGTATATGGAATGTTTAACACAAATTGGATGAGGCATTTCAGAGAGATAGGAGTTGAAAGAATTAGGTGATTCAGATTTTCCTCATGTTTGCGTATGACAGTATTCCTAATGACTTCTAAAATGCCAGCCTTTGATCTTCTAAATTGGTTTGAAATTGTTTGTTAGTGAGGACTGGTGTCTATGACCAGGTACTACTTCAGGGGGAGTAGAGGGTTATTGTCACAGTTACTTAGTCACCATTAATCTGGGCTTGAATAGGGACTGGGAGTGGCTGGCTCATTCCAGAAGCAGCTTTTCCTCTCCTGGAATTGACACCTCCTCATCTATTATTGGGAGTGGACTACATCCACCCTGATTGAATTGGCCCTGTCTACACTGGTTCTCCACTTGCGAAGTAACTCCCTGCTCTCCATGTGTCAGAATATAATGCCTGCATCTGTAACTTTCACTCTATGCATCCAAAGAAGTGAGGTTTTTACCCACGAAAGCTTATGCCCAAATAAATCTATTAGTCTTTAAGGTGCCACCAGACTCCTTGTTGTTTTAGTCATCTAACGTAGTTTCAGCATATTTATGGTTTTTAGTTGTGTATCAACCTGATGCAGACTTCATAAATTCAATAGTTAAAGGGCCACAATGGAAGAGAAGTAGTAAAGGAACCATGTGTGTGTGTGTGTGTGTGTGTGTGTGTGTGTACATGAACAGAGAGCATCACGTGGAACCTTAACTGTAGGCTGTCACACATGTGGTTGGGCTCCCCCTGCTCTCACATCATCAGATTGATGTGGGGGAATCCAGCCACTGGATCCCTCGGTGTTTTAAAGCTCTGGAGTCTGAACAGAGCCCCTGTCCTGAGAGTTTAGAACATTTGGTCGCGCTGCGCAGTCCCTGGAAGCAGTGCTGACTGCTCAGACTACCTGTAGCTTAAACACACCCTCTCCCAGAACTCCAGCCAATGGCATGAGCTTTCTGGTTTACCTCTTCAAGGGGCTACATAATAGGTGTAACATGGTAAGCGTAGACACTTTGCACAGAAGTCTGCACATTATTGCTCTACTTAATCACATCAAATCTATAGAATAATAAATCCTACACGCATTACTCTGCCTCAGTTCCCACACCACTTCAAAGCATTCTTTATGCTGGGGTCAGGGTCCTCTGTAGGACCCAGGATCCTTCCCCTGCAGCTGCATGACATCTCCCTAAGTCAGCTTGCTTCCCCTGACACTGGGCTTTGTCACGTTTGTCTCTGTCTTTGGGAATTTTCTATTCTTCCAAAACCAGTCCCCTGCAAAGGGAAGGTGAAAGGACAGTTTCCATCTGTGGTGCAGTTATTCTTTCATACTTCACAGGTAAGATCTAGCGAGACAAGGTGGGTGAGGCCATAACTTTTATTGGACCAACTTCTGTTGGTGAGAGAGACAACCTTTTGAGCTTACACTGAGCCCTTCTTTAGGTCTGTGTAAGCTTGAAAGCTTGTCTCTCACCAACAGAATTTGGTCCAATAATAGATATTACCTCAACCACCTTGTTTCTGTAATATCCTGGGACCAACATGGCTACATCAACACTGCGTACTGGTAAGACCTATTCAGAACTGACTGTCCTTAATAATTGGCAATTGTCCCTGGTCTGGCAGAGATGTGATTTTTCAGGCTTGCAAGCCATGGTGGTTACACAGACCTAGAGGCATTCCATGATACAGCCATTTCATAATAACAGCTTCCAAATAACTTCATAATATCAACTAACTTGTCTAGATTGTTAGGGTCTTTTCCTTCTGATAAAACACTCTTCAAATTTTCACAGAATTCAGTTGAATTGAGTGGTGAATTTGTGACTTATTTTCACTAGATTTTATTAGCAATTACTTGCAAAAATATCAAGAGAAAAGAATTCTGTTATTTTTGGCAGCCAGGTGGGAGAGCCACACCTTCTAGTCCTAAGCATGTGTATTCACTGTCACTGCATAGAAAATGGAGGTCAGCAAGAATGTGTTCCACAGTCAAAATAATTTGTAGGAGCTATAGCAAAGAGGTATGTGTACTGGGACAACCTCTGCATGATAAGGGAAGACTGCCCCCTTCCATGGAGAAATGAACAGAAAGAAGCTACAGAGGCAGGAAATCTTTGCAAAGTTCATGTTGCGGAGTTTCCTCCAAAGACATTTGGGGGCCTGCAGAATTTGAAGGGGCAAGGATTTCCAACCTCACATTTGCTGGGAGTCACCAGACCTTGGAGAAATAAAATTGGAAGCATTCAAAACTGGAAGGTGCTTTTGAAAATTTGTCTATTAACTGTTCTGGCCTTTGGATTCCCCTCTGTAAAATGGGGCTAGTAATATTCACCTATTTCAGAAGGAAGTTTTGAGACTTAGTTATCCTGAGGTCCCAATTCTACATCCACTGAAGTCAATTGTACCTTTCTCATTAAATTCAGTAGACCCAGGATCAGGCCTTTAATGCACTTTCTGATGATTTGAGGAATGTTGTTACATCACAACAAATTCATATGAAGAAAACTGAAAGTGGCCATGGGGAAAGCTTAAAGCTTTCTTTCTTTGTTCAAGTTATTTTTGTTCATATTGGTTGTCTACATTTTGTGCTGTGTTTGCTCTATTGTTAAATAAAACCCTTGGATTATGAAATTACCTGAGTACTTAGGTACAAGTTTAACTTTAAATCAGTGGGACTAGTCTCATGCATAAAGTTAGGCAACCTGAGAAAGTTCCTTGATGAATGGGGCCTCTAAGCACTCCATCCAGCATCCACTGAAATCAATGGGAGACAATTCAACTGACTTCAACTGGTGTTGTATTAAGCCCTATGTCAGTTAGTAAATAACACAATACCTCAGTAATAGCAAATAGGAAACAAAACCCTTCTGAAGATCCACTGTTGCCAATGCACAAGGCATGCTGATGTGGAAATCTGCACTTCTTGAAAGACAATAGAAAACCTGTAGATCAAAAGTTATGCTCAGAGTCTGCTGCCAGCCTCGGAAGCACTGAACTCCTTACGAGTTTTGAAGCAACGCAGCACAGATCTGAGGATGGAATTTGGCTGGGTGAAAATTTAACAGAACTGAAATGATAAAATGAGTTATAATGTAAGAAGACGATTTATATCACTTAGAACAAAAGAAAAATATCTGATCCAATCAAGCAAAAACTAAAAAAAAAAAAAAAAAAAAAAAGCAAAGGTAGGAAAATGCATCTCTGGACTGAAGGAAAATGAATGATAAAGTGAATGCAACTGTCACTACAGATTATTCAGAGTAGCACTGTTCCATCAGAAATTACTTCAGTACTTTGATCACACACGCTGTTTGCACATATTCTTTCCTTTCTTAAGACAAAACATTACCAAGGTCACTGTAACCGGGCACAGACTCACTCAGCGGTGTCCCCTGCTGGTTTTCCAGGAAATTAGCTCTCCAGCCCCCAGAGTACCCTCTGTCGGCCGGTGTCTCGCCCTGCGCTGGCCCCCATATCCCTCCCGGACCCCGGATGACCCTTTCTCTGGGTGCTGCCCCCAGGCAGTACCCCCACAGTTTCTGTGGGTCTCCCCACTCAGGGGAACCCCCACCCACTATCCCCGCCTCAGTTGTAGGCTACCACCAGTCACCAACTAGTCCCAACTCACTGGGGCAGACTGCAGTATAAGCCACTCATCACAGGCAAGGGGTGTGGGGGTTTGGACCTGCTGCCTCTGCCTAAGCTTGGGCTGCCCCTCTGCAACCCCAGTACTCCTTCCGGTGTTTTCAGGCCTGCAGCCTGGGGCTTTCTAGGCCGGAGCTCCCCAGCTCCTCTGGCCTTTCCCCAGCCCTGCTACACTCCAGTATCTTACTCAGTTTCCAGCAGTCAGGCCTGTCTCTCTCTCTCTCTACAGCGAGAGAGAGACTGTCTGGGCTCCTGGCTCGCAGCCTCTTATAGGAGCCAGCTGTGGCCTGATTGGGGCGTGCCCCCAGCTGCTGCTGCTTCCCCAGTCAGCGCAGCCTTTGCTTCACAGCCCTGCCACAGCCCTCTCCCAGGGCTGTTTTAAGTCCTTCAGGGCAGGAGTGGGTGACCACCCCGCTACAGTAACCTTTTCAATAGAAGCAAAAAAAGGGGTTTGTCCTAAATCCCAGAGAGAGAAGTACATACTTTCCTACCTTTTTCTTCTAGTAAAAAGAGCGTGGAGTACTCGTGGCACCTTAGAGACTAACAAATTTATTTGAGCATAAGATTTCGTGGGCTAAAGCCCACTTCATCAGATGCATGCAGTGGAAAATACAGTAGGAAGATTCTATCTATCTATCTAGATAGATAGATAGATATACACACATACATACATACACAGACAGCGAACATGAAAAAATGGGTGTTGCCATACCAACTCTAATGAGACTAATCGATTAAGGTGGGCTATTATCAGCCAGAGAAAAAAAAACTTTTGTAGTGATAATCAGGATGTCCCATTTCAAACAGTTGACAAGAAGGCGTGAGTAACAGTAGGGGGAAAATTAGCATGGGGAAATGCCCTTCTGCCATGTACATTGGCCAAACCGGACAATCTCTAAGCAAAGGAATAAATGGACCCAAATCAGACATCAAGAATTATAACATTCAAAAACCAGTCGGAGAACACTTCACCCTCCCTGGTCACTCAATTACAGACCTAAAAGTCAGTTATTCAACAAAAAAACTTCAAAAACAGACTTCAACGAGAAACTGCAGAACTGGAATTAATTTGCAAAATAGACACTATTAAATTAGGCTTGAATGAAGATTGGGAGTGGATGGGTCATTACACAAACTAAAAACTATTTCCCCATGTCTATATCTATATCTTCCTACGGTATTTTCCACAGCATGCATCTGATGAAGTGGGCCTCAACCCACGAAAGCTTATACTAAAATAAATGTGTTAGTCTTTAAGGTACCACAAGTACTCCTGTTCTTTTTGCTGATACAGACTAACACGGCTACCACTCTGAAACCTTTACTTCTAGTATTAACCTACTCTATCTATCTGTATCTGTATGCTAATTATGTAGTTAAGATAGCACTTAACAGCATTACATGGTATTTTCACACATCCCACCAAGTGAAAAGAAACCAGGGGAAGCAACAGAGACAAAGGAAGCAACACAGACAGTTTTAGTCACACAAGTGAGCAGACAGAGGAAACACAGTTGGGAAAACAAAAGACGGAGCAGTAAAGGAAACAAACAAGCAAACAAATCCCAAGGCTGAACCAAGCCATGAACAAAGGCCCACTACAAAACAATGTATGGACCTCTAAAAAGGAAAGAAAAAATTTCTCCATCAGAAAACAGAAAAACGTTTGTGCCCATTGACATTCTCACACCCCTGCTGAAAAATATGCTGCTACCTCTCTTCCCCCACAATATTCCATAAACATTCACTTGAATTTGACTTGATGGAAGGCAATGATCAAGTCTCAGGCAGTGTGTTGCATCCTCTGCAGTGACTCTTGAGCAGTTTGCACACAGCTAGAGCTGTGCAAAACTTGTCATGATCCATTCACATACATTTTAGCAAACTTATTAGGCTGGTTGGGGTGTATGTGGCCTACACACTTTGTGTTTCCAATTAATTTTCAGATTTGTTCAGAGGCAATATGTAAAGAGATATTGTGAGCTTCATGAAATTCTATGGATCACATGTGGTTTAGTAACAATTCACAAGACAAGAGGTCATTCAGTCCAGAAGACATACCAGGTGCCTCATATTATTAACACCCCTCCCCTCCCAAGCCCCTCAAAAATGTGTGCCTCTCCAGAAGCAGCCAAAGATTTCACTCTGAATTCCAATGGAATGTCTGAAGGGTCAAAAAACTTTCATAGGAAATATCTCAGTTTGTTCTGTCTCCATTACTAAAGCCAAAAGTAGTAGAATTTTGCATGGCTTAAGGATGTAATGTCCTAAGAACTTATATCCACACACTAGCTAAGATAAAAATATCTAAATCTAAAACCTCATGATTAAGGAATTGTAGAAAACTGATCAGGGAAGCAAAGGGACACAAGAAGCAATCTATGGCCAGTAGAGTTAAGGACAATAAGAAGGAGGGTTTTTTGTTAATATATTAGGAACAAAAAGATTCCCGACAGTGCTATTGGTCCATTACTAGATGGAAATGATAGAATTATCAATAATAATGAAGAAAAGGCAGAAATGTTCAATAGACTTATTTTTTGTTCTGTATTTGGGGAAATAACAGACGATATAGTCTCATCATATAATGATAATAACATTCTTTCCATTCCACTAGTATCTCTGGAGGATGTTAAGCAGAGGCTACTATTTTAAATCAGCAGGGCCAGATAACTTGCATTTGAGAGTTTTAATAAAACTGACTGAGGAGCTCGCTGGACCATTAATGTTGGTTTTCAGTAAGTCTTGGAGCTGGGGAAGTTCCAGAAGACTGGATTGCTTGGTAAACTGGGTGCAAGGAAACAATATGCATTGTAATGCTAATGAATACAAGTGTATCCATCCAGGAGCAAAGAATGAACGCCATATTTACAGGATGGGGGACTCTCACCTGGGAAGCAGTGACTCTGAAAAAAGATTTGGGGGTCATGGTAGATAATCAGCTGAACATGAACTCCCAATGAGATGGGGTGGCCAAAAGAGCTAATGTGATCCTTGGATGCATAAAAGGGGGAATCTTGAATAGGAGCAGAGAGATTGTTCTTTGTCTGTATGTTGTGACCGTTGCTGAAACAGTGTGTCCAGTTCTGGTGCCCACAATTCAAGAAGGATGTTGATAAAAACGAAAGGGTTCAGAGAAAAGCCATGAGAATGATTTAAGGATTAGAAAACATGCCTTACAGTGATAGACTCAACGAGCTCGATCCATTTAGCTTAACATAAAGAAGGTTAAGACTTGATTACAGTCTATAAGTATCTGCATAGGTTACTCATTGAATAATGGGCTTTTCAATCTAGTAGAGAAAGGTATAACACAATCCATTGGCTGGAAGTTGAAGCAAGGCAAATTCAGACTGGAAATAAGGTATATTTTTTTGCAAGTGAGGGTAATTAACCATTGGAACAATTTACCAAGGGTCGTGGTGGATTCTTTATCACTGGCACTTTTAAAATCAAGATTCAAAGTTTTTCTGAAGACATGCTCCAGGATTTATTTTGGGGAAGTTCTATGGGGCAGTGTTAGACATGAAGTCAGACTAGATGATCACAATAGTCCCTTCTAGCCTTGGAATCTATGAAAGGGGGGAAAATAACCACTAACTGCCAAAGAGGAATTTTCTTTAGGGGCCATTACCCTGTAATTGTCCATTATGGAGTGTTTTGCATCTTCCCCTGAAGCATCCCTTTTCCCTGCCAGAGACAGGATACTGGGCTGAAAGGATCATTGACTTGAACCAGTCTTCCTATTCCTATGTGCCACACTGGGGTAAAATCCTGCTCCCACCCTCCCAAAGTCAATGGGAGTTTTGCCACTGACTTAAACGGGGATAGAATTTCATGCCAGGGCTCTGGACCTACCAAAGAAGGAACCACTCCCCTAGGGAATCCATCTGAAGTGTAATATGAATCCCAAGGTATGCTGGGTCGATTTGGTTAGTTCTGAGTGAACACTCATGCAGTACACATACGATTGATAAAGTTCATAGTTATGTATCTCATTGTTGTGTCGCAGTGCTTTGATTTAAGGTGACCCCAGTAACTTGGGATATAAGAGGGAGGGGTCTTGTTATTACAAGTCCCCATTGATCTGCATAGAATACTCCCCTCGAAAGAATAAACTTTCTTTTAGCTCTAGAGCCGTTTGTACAGTTCACCAGAGAAATTAAGCTCCTCTGTCATAAAATAAATAAATAAATAAATAAATAAATAAAGCCTCCAGATATCTCTGGAAACAAGCCTGAAAGGTCCTCCACTAGAGACAGGAATAAAAGTAAGTCAAAACAAGATCAAAATGAACAAAGACACAGTTAAAGAAGAGTCAAGATGAGAAGGCAATAGCTGTACTGCAGCAGCAATGGCCGCAAGAATCTCACGTTACCAAGAAACTGAGAAAAGGAAAATTGAGGCTGAATATCAGACTAACTATTCAGGCTGTTCTTCCTTGCAGTGAGGTCTATTAGACTGTGAAATAGGCTCTCAAGAGAAGTGATGGCAGCTCCATCGCTTGGGTAATATAATTGCTGTATTTTGTGCCTTTGGTAAAGCCTGAAAGCCCTTCTCTGAACTGAATCCAAACCAGAATATGCCTTTCTAATGAAAGCAGAATACTTAATAAAGATACTTGAATATTTATTTATTCTGTGCAGCTTTAATGCTTCTGTGATCCTTGAACAGCCCACATGTTTATAAGCCAAAGTGTACTGTTCAGTTTTGAACTACAGCAATTCCCCATGGCTCTGGCAGCATTGATTGGTTTATCTTGTAAACAGTCTTTCAATTTTGTTACTTAGGTGTTTGAATGTTGAGTTAACCCTTTCTGTTCTTGTTGGTATTGTGCTCCTGCCAGTGAACAGGACACTCAATGTTGGCCCCACTACTTCCCATTTCCAGATTCTAAGGGCAGACAAACCTGATGATATATATCATGAATATTGTCATTTTTTGGCCAGCTGAAAATTGTGGTCATTGTTGTCATCTAGCATTTCATGAATGACTGCAGGAAAATGAAGTTTAAAAGGTTCAAGTGAGAGCTCCAAGTTTCATTCCAGACAATCTGTGGCTGGATTATTAATAACACCACCACCTACCTCTTACATAGTACTTTTTATCCGTAGATCTTAAAATGCTTTACAAAGGAGGTAAGTATTATTATTCCCAATTTACAGATGGGGAAGCTGAGGCACATAACGGTTAAATGAATTGCCCGAGGCTACCCACTGGCAGAATTGAAAACAGAAGCCAGATGTAACCGGGTGCCTGGGATGGACCACACAGAGAATGCCACACTCAGGGCAGACTGCAAGAATCTGGGCAGATAATTCTCCCAAACTGGTGGTTTATTCTATAATTAGATTCACCAAACCAGTAACAAAAGAGCTTCTTCAGTACCACACTGGTTAGAAGCCAAACACAGTCCCCTTTAGGCATTCCAGCCCGTGGGTCCCATCCAGACAAACAGATCTAATATAGTGAGAGGTTACTGAAAACCTGATTCACCATTTGTGAGGTTCTCACTAATCCCAAAGGATCAGACACTTACCCCCAGGTCAGTATGTATCTCAAATCTTACACAAATATCACATTGTCAGCCAATCCTTAGTAAACTAACTAGAGATTTATTAAAAGAAAAGAAAAGAGTTATAAATGGTTAACAGATCATATACATACAAATGGTTGCAAAGTCCTTATATCAGGTTTGTAGTAGTGATGGAATAGACTGCTAGCTTACAAAAGTCTCTCTGGTAACTCCAAAAGATTGGAAGTTCCTCAGTCCATAGTTCAAGATACTCCTTTTAGTTGTAAATCCACAGTCCAGAGAATTAGAATAGGAAAGAGGCAAAAATGGAGGTGTCTCCAGTGCCTTTTATATCTTCTGCCATGTGCATGGAAAGTTACTGTCCCAAAATGGAGTTCAGGGTCACATGAGTATATCACATGCCCCTAGGTGTTTTGCTGAATCACCAGGGGTGGCCATTGGCTCCTTGCTGTCTGAAGTATCCACAAGAAAGGCCTACTAGGCAGGATGAGATTCTTCAGTGGCCCATTGTGAAAGTGGAGTGTCCTTAATGGGCCATTGATACATAGCTGTCTAGCCCAGATGTAAATCTATCTGGGAGCTGTCACATGTTTGAGATACAGATACATAGCCAATATTCATAACTTCAGATAAAAAGATGATACGTGCATATAAACAGGATAATAATACTTAGCAATTCATAACTTTTCTATTGATACCTTTCATGACATACTTTGTACAAGAATTATGGAAATTGTCTAATAGTGGTAACAAATGTGATATAAATCGTATACACAGCATCACACCAGGTCTCCTGAGACTCAGTCCTGTGCCCACCCCAACACTAGACTTCACTTCCTGCCAAAAGCTAGGCTGTCAGACATGTACCTATACAACAGAAAATTAGTTGAAACAATAGTTAAGAATAAAATTGTCAGACACATACAAGGAGGTGGGGGGGAGGGATAGCTCAGTGGTTTGAGCATTGGCCTGCTAAACCCAGGGTTGTGAGTTCAATCCTTGAGGGGGCCACTTGGGAATCTGGGGCAAAATCAGTACTTGGTCCTGCTAGTGAAGGCAGGGGGCTGGACTCGATGACCTTTCAAGGTCCCTTCCAGTTCTAGGAGATGGGATATCTCCATTATTTATTTATTTATTTAACAGAGCCGTTGCGCAGGGATTTGGATAATGGCTGGTAACTCATGCTGGGTGCTGCCTCAGCTCATCTAAAACATTCTAAGGGGAAGAGTTTTAAAGAATTTTTTTAATAGAATCTGCTATAGTCCTACAGACAAAAACAAAACATTCAAAAGTCTCCGTTTACAAAGGACAGCATATATATTTTTATTCTTGCTTTTCTACAGAAAGGAGAAGACGCACAGAGGCTGAGAGAGGGAGTGTCTTGAAGTTAAGAGCTGAGGGAGGATGGATTTGGGGAGACTCAGGATTGGAAGGGCTGTTGGTATCACCCTGCCAGGATTAACCACACTGATGGAAACCAGGGTGAGATCTTGTGCTTGTAGACAGGCTACTGCTGTCTGAACCAAAACTACACAGCATAAAGAAACCCAAGGTTACAGGGCAGGCAGTAACAGAACCCCTTGCTGGTCTGGGTGATCCCACAGCGGATAATTGCTTACAAATTTCCATCACCACAGCACAACATCAAACCCATTAGCCACCGATCTGTAGCAGCCAAATGGCAACAGCAACCCCCTTTTGGACTGGTATGGACTCCCTCTTATTAATGTCCTGGCAATGAAGGGCCAGGAGACGCTCCTCACACAGCTCCCTGGAGGTGGCCTTTCTCATGAGGGAGTTCTGGAGCTACCACTAGTCATTCCAGCTCTGCAGGGCAAGGTCATCTCAGCACTTTGTGCTTGTGGTCCTGCTCTAGAACTTCTGATCAGCACAGGGGGAGTTCACAACTATTAAAGCCTGCATCAGATGTGTTCATTCTTCTATGTCTGGATATAGCCTGCATGATCTCTGCCACCTTCTCAGGGCAACAAACATATGCGAAGGTCCTGCATTTGCCTGTTGTTGCTGGAATGAGTTGCATTAATGCTACCACCTGGAACAGGGCAAGGTCCTGAGCTAGATCCATTCCTTGCTACTGGTTGGAATGGAGACTGTGGACAGAAATGTGGAGCATGCAGAGTCAGAAATGCTTTCGTTTACCATGTTGCTGTCATGACCAGGACATGGGCAGTCTGAACTAGTGGTTGGAGCAGGAGTCAGGAGTCAAGCCGGGTCAGATACCAGGAGGTCAGAGTCCAAGACAGGGCAGAGCACAAAAATAAAAGTCGAGTGTCAGGAAACAGGCAGGGTCAGGTAACCAGGCGATGAGAAGCAGGAGACAAACTTGAAAGCAGAACCACAAATCAGTAACCAGAGTCTGGCCAGGTCAGGATACCAGAACGTCAAGCTGGGGGAGCAGGAGCAGGAAGCACAAGGAACACAGTCCAGAGCAAGGTGGCTCCCAGTTGCATGGACAATGTCTTGTTCCTGTGCTGGGTTTATACAGAAGCTGTGAACCAATCAGGACCCCCCCCCCCATTTTGCCAAAAAGATTCCTGGACTAGAGTCCTCTGTCATGGTTCGGCTTCTAACCTACAAGTGCTAGCAGGTCACTGTGTGGCAGGCTGGGAACCTCGTAGCTCCTAAGAGCCCTGTGAACCAGCATTCAAGACCTGTGGTCCCTGATAGTTGGCAGAGTAAGAGCACTTCTGCACAGGAGCCTAAGAAGAACAGACAAGCTCTCCCACAATGCACTGCAAAACTATTAATAGAGTAGCATAGTTTAGTGCAGTGGTATGAACCATGGAATATGCCTCCAGAAGTCCAAGCACCTCACCGAAGTTACTGCATACCAGCATGAGTATGGCCCAGTAGTGCGGACACTCATACATATACAAGCTAGGCTAATCAAATAACCAGAACTGGGGTAACTCTGACGTGAAGACATACCACATGTTGCATTCTCAGACTAACCAGATTCCCCCTCCCTAATCTAGTATGTCAGCCTGTGTGCTGTGCTCCAAGGTGTCCCTCAAACCATGATCATGCTGTACTCTTGTGCTGAATCTGCCCTGCTTCTGGTTCATTATCAGTCGGTAAATAATGCAAAGAAATTTACCTACTGAACTCCTGAGGTCAATGTGCTGCTGACCATCTTCCAGCCATGTCTATGAGGCTGCTTTGCCCTGTTTACCCAGGGATGTATCTCTGCATTATTATGTCCAGGCCATCTCTTGTCCCAGAAGAGAAGAAAGACAGACATCTGTTCCCCTCTCAGTCTTCTTTCCCTGCTCTTATGATTCTGAGTGATGAGGCCTACCTGAATGACAGGCCTCTGTGCTGCTTAGTGTGTCACCAGGTATCTGACTGGATGAGTGACTTGCAGTATTGTTCTAGCCTTGTTGGTCCCAGGATATTAGCGAAACAAAGGAGGTGAGGTACTATCTTTTATTGGGCCAACTTCTGCTGGTGAAAGAGAGACGCTTTGAGCTCTTCTTCAGCAGGAATGACGGTCAATGTGAGTTGTTCACACCTGCCCATTCCAGTGCTTATGTTTAGAACTGGAGGGAAAAAGGAATTTCTGTTTCATGGAAGATTTTGCTATTTCAAAATTGGTTTAATTCCAGTTCAGAATGAAAACCAAAAATTCTGAATTTCTCCACAAAAGGGTAAGGAGCCCCAGCACCAGTGCAGTCTGTCTGGTGGGCTGCCCCAGAGCCACGGACCCTACAGTTCTTACCCACCTCTATAAACATCCTTATATCTCAGTGGCCCCAGTGGGTAAGCATTCACTGGAGGGTAGTTGAAGTTAATGGGAAAAAATCCCACTGACTTCCATGGTGCAGGATCAGACTCTATGATCCAGATCCTCAAAAGTATTTGGGCACTGGGCCTACATAATTAGATTTTATTCAGTAGTTCCAGTCCATTGTTGAAGGATGAGGAAGATAATAACTTTCTCCATTTTTCTAGTTTGGACTCCTGACCTGTTTATCTTTTTGGTCCTGCCATGCGGGCAGGGGACTGGACTCGATGACCTCTCAAGGTCCCTTCCAGTCCTAGAATCTATGAATCTATGAATCTTCCCCTAGTTCAATTCGGACCAGTCCATAAAGGGCAATGCCTGATTGTAGAGAAACTTCATGAGAAAGTTTTAGGACAAGATCAGAGATCTGCAGAGCTAACGTCTAGTTTCATTTTAGAAAAATAGGAAAATCTTTCTCTCCCTTTTACCTTGCAGTCAGCTCCTATCTCAAGCTGCCATCATAGGGCATGATTCCGCTCTTGCATAATTTGGGATAAATCAGGGGTATCACCACTGTGACCAAAGTCACAGCAATGTAAAACCAATATATGTGAGATCACACATCATCAGACCCACTGGCTAACAGGGCAAACTTTATGGGTCAGGATGGCGTTTCACTTTGATTTCAGTAGTCAGTGGAACACAGCAGTTTTATGCCATGATTGCAGACTAGAAGCCAGCCCTGTTAAAGCTCTTTCACTTCTTGTCTGCTTGTATTTCTTTGCCTTGATCCAAAGATCTAATACAAAAGTGATAATTTTTTTACTCTGTGAAAACTACAGTGGTGCAAGAAAATCAACCCAAACAAAACACCAGGGGCTTAATCCCTAGCTGTGTTACTCCAGCTTTATGCTAGTAAACCTGCATAGGTGATTCAGCTCTTGGTTCTTGGTCCAATTTGGTTCTTATTTAGTTAATTCAGAAATTCAGCGTACTGTTTTGACAAAAAAAAAATCGTATGGTTCAGCATATTGTCAGTTGCACTTACGGTGCACTATTGATTTGAAATAATGTAATTTATACATGCAGACTATTTTACTTTATGCAATTTTGTTTATTGCTACCATATCCTGAGTCCAGCCAAATCCAGAGTGTTTTCCTTTTATATTTTATATCCTTGACATTCATGCCCTTCTTACACATGTAACTTTTTCTGTTCACCTGGCATTATGGCAGGTAGATGTATCCATTGAAATTAAAATGTAAATATTGTTAGTGCATATTCTGGGTGTTCCAGAATAAACTGCATAAACAATGCTTTATTAATTACATATAGTATAAATCCCCAAACATTAATCATCTTTAAAAATATGTTCACTGTTGGCAGTTACTCATAGTCTATGAGGAAGTCAGCATTGAACTTTTTAAAAAGCTTTCCTTTTTAATGCTTTTCAGCTGCACAGAATGCCAAGGAGAAACTGCTTAAACAGACAGAATGAAAAGCAAATGGGATGCATTTGGCCAGATCTAAAAGGACTCGTTAAAAAAATCCATGAAGAACATTTAGATGATTAACAAAGGTCTGGGTCCAGCAGCAGCACACAGAAATGGCCTCTGTGCTTCACTTATGTCCAACCAGGCTTTAAGAACAGCAGGCAAAGAGTAATGGGGGACTCTAATAAATCTGGTGCTTACTGTGTGTAAGAGATCGAGTCATCTCAGACAAGAAAAGGAAACAAAATTATAGGCGCAAGTATTATAGTTCAGATCAAGATCAATAAATGATCTACGTTTCCTCCCGATACTATGGTTGTTCTGTTCTGTTTCACAACTGGAAACTCTTTTTAAATAAATAAATAAATAGAGATATCCCATCTCCTAGAACTGGAAGGGACCTTGAAAGGTCATTGAGTCCAGCCCCCTGCCTTCACTAGCAGGACCAAGTACTGATTTTGCCCCAGATCCCCAAGTGGCCCCCTCAAGGATTGAACTCACAACCCTGGGTTTAGCAGGCCAATGCTCAAACCACTGAGCTATCCCTCCCCCCAAATGCTTGTACAGCATCTAGCACAATGGGGTCCGAGTCTATGACTGGGACTCCTACATGCTACCACAATACCTCTGGCTTTCCTTGCCATTTATAGCAAAGGGCCCCAAGAAACAGCGTGGTTCTATGCAGCCTTTGCTCTTCACCCTTGGGAAAGCATGGCCTGAATGAGCTGTCTCCTAACATCTAGCCATGGTCTGGTAGAAAAGACCTCAGGAACAGAAAGTATTTGCATAGACACATCTACTATGCCTAGGTGATCAGCAGACAGACCTGCTTTGTCAAAGTGATCAGTTTTCGCTGTTTTGGATGAAAATACAGTCCTTGTTGCTGCCAACAGCACTTGGCAGAAAAGATAAACTAAGAAATAACAGGGGGTAGAAGCGTAGTGTTGCCAACTCTCACAATTTTATCATGTCTCACAATATATGTTTTTCTTAAAGCCTGAGCTGTTGAAATCAAAATACTAAATAAATAAATAAAAATTAATAATACAATCAGGAAAAAGTTTCACTGGACAGGTATTCCAGATGTATATTATTTACAGTGGTACAGATGAGCTGATAGGTGTTACCTGTATTATGTTTTTTGAGACATCCTATTGGTATTTCAATAAATTTTTTGAGAATTAAAAATACCATATTATTGGGTTTTTTTGCCTAATGGTAACAATGTGTCCTTGACATACTTCAGAGCAGTGTTTTTCAAACAGGGATATGTGTTATGCTGGGGCTATGCAGAGATCTTCCAGGGGTATATCAACTCATCTAGATATTTGCTTAGTTTTACAACAGGCTACATAAAAGCACTAGCAAAGTCAGTACAAACTAAAATTTCACACAGACGACTTGTTTATATTGTTCTATATACTATTCACTGAAATATAAGTACACAAATCTGACATCAGGAATCATAACACTCAAAAACCAGTAGGAGAACACTTTAACCTGTCTGGTCATTCAATGACAGACGAGCGGGTGGCAATTTTGCAACAGAAAAGCTTCAAAAACAGACTCCAACGAGAGACTGCTGAGCTGGAATTGATATGCAAACTAGATACAATCAACTTAGGCTTGAATAAGGACTGGGAATGGCTGAGCCATTACAAACATTGAATCTATCTCCCCTTGTAAGTATTCTCACACTTCTTATCAAACTGTCTGTTCTGGGCTATCTTAATTATCACTTCAAAAGTTTTTTTCTCTTACTTAGTTGGCCTCTCAGAGTTGGTAAGACAACTCCCACCTGTTCATGCTCTCTGTAGGTGTATTTATATCTCCTCAATATATGTTCCATTCTATGCATCCGAAGAAGTGGGCTGTAGCCCACGAAAGCTTATCCTCAAATAAATTTGTTAGTCTCTAAGGTGCCACAAGTACTCCTGTTCTTTTTGCAGATACAGACTAACACGGCTGCTACTCTGAAACCTACAATATTTATATTCCAATTGATTTATTTTATAATATGTTAAAAATTAGAAAGTCAGTAATTTTTCAGTTATAGTGTGCTGTGACACTTGTATTTTTATGTCTGATTTTGTAAGCAAGTAGCTTAGTAGTGAGGTGAAACGTGGGGGTACGCAAGACATATCAGACCCCTGAAAGGGGTGCAGTAGTCTGGAAAGATTGCTTCAGAGTACCTGGTAATACTACTACTACTACTACTTAGTGCCATTCATCTCAAATTGCTTTATAAACATTTTTGCCCCTTTTTACAGATCTTGAAACTGAGGCTGGGTCTACACTACCCGCCTGAATCGGCGGGTAGAAATCGACCTCTCGGGGATCGATTTATCGCGTCCCAACGGGACGCGACAATCAATCCCCGAATCGACGCTCTTACTCCACCAGCGGAGGTGGGAATAAGCGCCGTCGACGGGAAGCCGCAGAGGTCGATTTTGCCGCCATCCCTACAGCGGGGTAAGTCGGCTGCGATACGTCGAATTCAGCTACGCTATTCGTGTAGCTGAATTTGCATATCTTAAATCAACCCCCCCCCGTAGTGTAGATGTAGCTTGAGGCTCAGAGAGGTTGAGTAACTTGCCCATAGTCACACACGAAAAGTCAGTGATAGAACCAGGCACAACACTTATGTCCCTGGTTTCCCATATTCTGTGTGGTAACCATGAGATCACGCTTTATCTTCTGATTAATAATGACTAGGCATTTCTCAAGCATATTGCAGAAGCTGTATGTGGGGTCACCTCATGCCCCGCTATAC
This sequence comes from Chrysemys picta bellii, assembly GCF_011386835.1. NCBI lineage: Eukaryota > Metazoa > Chordata > Testudines > Emydidae > Chrysemys > Chrysemys picta. The sequence goes on from NC_088791.1 coordinate 320,910,299, forward strand.
ACCTGAGGACTGTGCTGCCTCATAGGCAGTCATGTCTTATTTGTTGCTTCTGCTATAAAACAAATACTTTCCACTGTAATATCATGTTTGCACTATAATAGTTTTCTCATCAGCTTTTCATTGATTTTCTCATTTGCTTTAAATCTGCTGGTGCTCAGGTTTCTTACGATTTTGTTTTTATGTTTGCTTTCTCACCAGCATGGCTTATAACTGGGCTAGACTGTGAGTGGCCCTAAAATGGCTGCCTATAGGAGCAGGGAGCTGTAAGGATCACATCCTTGTGTGATTGTTCTGGGTCTATCTGGATCTTAGCTCTGTCTGATGAGGGGCTCGTAGACAGATGCTCCACATAGGGAGGGTAGTGGACAGAGGCATGGCACCATACGCCCTAAGCACTGGCCCCACAGAACAGTCTGGCTGCATGGAGGTAGGAATAAGCTACAGTGTGAAATGCTATGTAGCAAATGTCTGCCCCCTCTCCATGTCAGCATAACCGTGGGTCCTCCTGGGACAATGAAATTATGCACTGCCCTTTACTCAGGGATGAATAAGCAAGCCCTTTGTTTACAAGCACCATGCATGGTACTAGATGCTACATTTTTATAATAATAAATTCTAACGGCAATACCATGTGTCTGGATGATCCAAGTAATAGCTTGCGCAATATTAGCTTGCAAAGGTAAGAGCCTTCCTCATGTCTGATTCAGAGCAGAATGTGCTCCCTTAAAGCCATGTCAAGGGAAAGAATTATAGTTCCTAATAAGTGATGCTATCCTTTCTTTTTATTCACAATGTGCAGGGAATACGACATTATTTTGAAAAACTACATCAGTCCTACCTTTTTTTGCCTTCTGTTTCAGTCTAAGAGGGTCGAACCCTGAAGGAAATGTAGGTAGGAAATATTTAACATTTTTGAATGATATTAGAGTTCCCCTTTATTGTTCAGTTTCTGTGAGTAAATCCGGTGGGATTTGTTCATTTAACTCTCAAAAACGCTTGCTACACAATAGAGGTGAATCACAGTTTCCAGTCTGCAGGAGCTGATGCCTGAGCAACTTATAGCATTGATTTTATGCATCGTTCACAAAATAGCCTCATTTTTTCCCCTCCCCTAAGAACAGTCAAATAAGGTTTCTACAGCTGAAAAGCGTTTCTGATTCCTGTAATTTGTATGAGATGGGATTCAGAAGGATTGTTTTTTCCTGCCTATAATGACTTCCTCATCAGTGGGTTCAGTACACTCCAACAAAACAGCAATCGTATCCTTCAGCATTTTACTTTTTTCTTCCTGTGGGAAAAATGGCTCTGAGCCCTTTCATCTGATTTTACCCATGTCTGAAAAGGTTTGTGGCTTTTTTGACTGCAGCAGAATTACTGCATATGAATATATAGGCTTATCAAACAGCATTCAAAAATGAGCAGGCAACTGCAAGTTTCCTTTCAGACAAAAAACTGCAGTGATTGAAACCAGGAGAAAATAAAAATGAGACTAGATGCCAAACACATTAAAGACACAACTAAGATCTAAGTGTTGCAAAGAAAAATGTTATTTGGAAATTACCCTTGTTGTTTGTGGTGTTGGAAATTTAGGCTTTCAGTATGTTAATTAAAAAAAAATCACATTTAATATTAAAGTTTTGTTTATAACCAGTTCATAAAGGGTTAACATGATGTTAGAAACATTTTACAAACATAAGTAGTATGCGTTATAGATGGCTATTAAAAGCACAACAGTAGAAAGATATAAGCTATGGTTCTGAGCAACCTATGAACCTGTTGACTGTATAACAATTGAATAACCAAACATCTATTAATCATGTATTAACCCCTTATAAATTATTTATAAATGGACCGTTATTATAAAGCATGATAAAAATAACCCCCTTCAATATCCCAGAGTAGTGATACAGGAGAATGCAGGCTGCAATAGACTTATTATACTGTCAACAACTTTTACTGTAAAGTACTGTAAAGCCATGCAGTGTGTTTTCCGATCAGCCTTATAAAAGAACGCAGTGTTGGATATGTTTATGTGTTTCCATTCCACAGGAATGCAACATATAACTCAAAACAGTGGTATTTGGTTTTGTTTTTCATTAATAAGCACTCACTATAGGCCAAAAAATATTCCTTTGTCAGAATTTCCACCATCCAGTAGTTGAAATTATACCAGATCTGGTTTTCTCACAGTTGTTTAGCATCATAAAGGGAGTTTTGAGGTATTACAAAAGCTCGTGAACAGTACAAACAGAAACACACATTCAGATACACATAACTCTGCATACACTGCTTTACTGAGGAACTTGACACTGGCATACTGATATATGGCTGGATGGTAGAGTTATAATAATATTTTACGTTTACATTACACCTTTTATCCAAGCATTTTGGTTTAGGATCCTTTGATCCTCTGAGCCAGGAAATTAAATATGATCATCCCCATTTTACAGACAGAAGAAAAAAGGTGGTGATTTGCTCGGGGTCACATGGATAGAGCGGAGCCAGAAATAGAGTATAGTCCTAATTTGGGCCCTGACTCAGAAGAACACTTAAGTAAATGGTCAAATTTTTAGGAACATGCTTAAGTCTGACTGAAGTCAATAGGACTTAATCACAGTTAAGTTCACACTTAAGTGGTATTCTGAACAGAGATGTGTCCAGAATTAGGGCCTTGGTGTTTCCTGCTTTTCTCACATTTGACATCATTGTTCAAAAGAAACAGTTTCATCTCTGTGCTGCTATTCCTGCTGTATGTTATCCCCTCTAATGATATGTCAGACACTGTTAACTTTGCAATTCCCTAGATGACATTAGGCATGCCAGTCAGGGTCACACAGAAGAGGGAGGAATTTTATATCTATCTGCAGATAGACAGATGGTTAACGAGTGCAATTTACATTTCACCCACACACCAACAAGAGAACAGATAAAATAATGTAGTGTGCAGATTCACTCGCACGACGTTAACAAATGCAAATGTACAACACTGTCTAATTAGGCAATAATTTAGTGCTGATCAGATGTTATCATCTACTTCCTTGTCAACAGAAAGCATCGAGTATGCCATTATTAAAAACACAGAAGTCATTATATATGCTCTTAATAATTATATAATGGACATAATTCAGGAAAACCATTTTTATTAATGAACCAAAAATAGTATCTTACGTTGGGGTATATTAAAATATGCTGTACTCATTGTAGGACACTAGTCAGCTGGGACTCAGAAATCTGCAAATAGGCTCAAAAAAGAGCTCACAAAATATGTATTTACAATTCAGTCTTGATTACAGCAGCATTTATGAATGATGCATTGAGACAGCTATAAACTGTCGCCATGTAACCAGTGCATGATTGCTGTTCACTGTACAGAGTTCAATCCTGCAAAGTGCTGCGTGCCCACAAATTGAACGCAAGGCAGAGCTCAGCATGTGGCAGGATCTGGCCCCACAATGAAGCTTGCGAACTTCCTGAAAGTGACAGATCCAAAAAATGCTGCTCACAGTAGGGGAAAGACAGAGACAGAATATTTTGTAAAGCATGTTGTTAACAAATATTTAACCATAAAGGTAGGGGAATAAAAATAGGGGGGAAAATGACACAAAGGGAGTAGTGAGTATACCGTGTGCTGGAGAGAGGCTAAGTGTCTGACCCCATGGTTCATTTCACTGGATAATATAAGCAATAAGTGTAATAAGTTATAGGGCATCTGGATAGAGAGCTAGAAGATCCCCAAAACAAGAAAGGAGTTAATGGTAGAAGATGCAAATAATTAACTGCTCTGTCAGATGTGAGGATCCCTGACATGATAGGTTGGCTAGGATCTAGTTTCAAAAAACAACCTATCCAAAGCTAATCCCTCTGGCTAATCATGCACCCAAACTTGCACCTGCGTACAACTCCCATTGATTCCAGGGCCTAATTCCATCTTCCGGTACATAGGTTCAGCTACCACTGAGGAATCTGGGGGAAGCAAGGGAAGGACATAAAGGGACATCTTCAAAGGCGCAAAGGTAGTTAGGTGCCCAAATGCCACTAAAAGTCATTGGAGTGGTGCACCTAACTCCTATTAGGGCCTCTGAAAATCTCGCTCTGAGCATTTATACGCTACTTTGAAAGTAGTTCAAAAAACTGTACAGTTATTTAAGGCCAAAACTTTCATTATTGGGTGATTAAAGCTTAGCTACTACGGCTCTGTTTAGGGACCTAAGTGGCCTGATTGTCTAGTGTCCTGAGCACTGGCAGGTCCTGTTAACTCAGCCAGAAACTGTGCGTGCTCAGCATGTCTGAAAAATCAGGCTACTTTTCTTGAGGTGCCTAATTCAACTGTTTTGGTCTAAGTCATTAAGCCACACAACACTCCTGCGGTGAAAGTAAACATTAATATCCCCATTTTGTAAGACTGAAGCGTGCTCAAAGTCAAGCACAAAGTCAGTCAGGATTAGACAACAGCTACTGCTGGCTCTCTAAACTGCTCGCTAGACCATGCTGCTACTCACTGGTAACTTTTCACTCACTCAGCTCCCTCCCACTATTTCTAGCACTCTTACCCAGCAATAGTCATCACAGTTCTAGACAGAAGCAGAACAAGTTACACCAAGTGACAGGCCTCTGTGAATCCTAGGAACAATGGGGTGGGGGAATGCTACAGAGGCAACTGATTGTCATCTTTTACATATAACAGGGAGATCCCTCCATAGGCTGATATTAGGGACATAATTTTTTGTCTTGGTATGTTACTTGATTTAACTTCAAAAGAGTGTTCTCTTTTTACAAAATACAGGCCTAAAATAAATTACTAAGACTGAGTTTTCAGATCTGTGCACAAAAAATCTGCAACATAGCATTTCACCACATTCATTTCCAATGTCTTGGATATGATCTTTTCATTATTATTGCAATAGGTTTAAAAAAAACAAACTCTGTGGTGATTTTAAAAACAAACAATACTTTTGTTTAGCTGACAGCAATGAGTCCCTTCCCTTTTCCAAAATTAATGGAAAATCTCAAATTCACCAGAATGATATAGCTCTCAGGCTGTGGTAAATGGAACAAATATATTTGTTGATTTTTATTTGGTATTTTACCATCCACCCACAAAAATAAATAAATCCCTGTGGGTAAGTTTCTTTTTATTTTCTTCTAAATTGATAGAGTCCCCTGTGGATCTAAAAGCCGAATAATTCCAGCAATGATTGCAGAGTTCAAAAGGAGAATCTCTTTTCTTTTTATTGTTTAGATGGGATGGGAGATATTTAAGGCTTCATTGAAGTCTATGAAAAAGAATTGCATTGGCTTCAGTTGGTTTTAGATCAGGCCCTTACAAGCTAACGTAAATATTAAAAATATTCTTATTTTTTATTTACAGATAGAAACATTACTGTGGATTACCTAAAAAGCCCTTTATGTGCCTACAGTTCATTTTGCAAAGATTCAAACTCTGTTCTGGGTTTCCTTCTCTTTCATCAAAGCTTTCTATTGAAGCTTGTGTAATACAGACAAGATTTTGAAGTTACAACTCAGCAAATAGTTGAGATTATTTCAGTGAGCCTCATCAAGAATTCTAAGAAAAGATGAAAAACCACATGCAGCCATGGATTTTTTTTCACTGCCCCATTTTCAATCATTACCGGTCAGTGGGATCTGTATATTTTAGTGAACTTTTCTAAGCAAGCTCATTTAGAATATATCCAGATTGTGTGACTGGGAACTAATTGTGTGAACTTCCGACATTTTAATTGGGTAGCATAGTCATTTGCAAACATGCTTTCAAGTATAAATATCGGCAAAACCCACCCAGTTTCCAGTGTTGCCATTTGCGCGCGCGCGCGCGCGCACACACACACACACACACATTAGCATTATGTTTATTCCTATTTTTTGGGTTAAATATGTTGAGATCCTGCTGTAGTCATAACATTGTGAAAGGTAGCTTTAAATCTGTCTTTTGACTGCAGGATCTGTGGAATGTTTAACCAGAAGAAATGCCATTGGCTATTGCTTCATTGTTTTAGTTTCATGTCAGTAGAAGAATAAATAAAACACATTCACCTTATACACAGAGAGGCTGTGGCTACCATAAAATGATGTTCTCATAAACAAGGTATAATCAGCAATGTCATAATTCTTCTCCTCCTTTAGGTTTTCTGGCTTGGCAAATACCACAAAATTTATTTATTTCACAGCACCTAAAAGCATGATAAGTGCTTTCTAAAAATCATGGGACAATGGACATCATGACTACAGAAGGGACAAACTGAGCCAAATGTTTAGATATAGGGGCTGAAGTACTTTTGCATCACCCACAAATGATTCATAGATGCTAAAGCCAGAGAAGTATTGCCAACTCTCACAATTTTATCACAAGGCTCACAAGATATGTTTTTCTTAAAGCCCCAGTTATTGGAATCAAGGGATTGCATGAGAATCTTGGCTTTCATTATACAATTTATTTTTTTAGCTCTCACAGTTATAAAGAAAAGTTTGAAAACATAACCCAAGTGTAGCTCTAAGGCTCAGAAATCAGAAGGCAAATAAAAAGAATCTCTCAGGTTTTAAAAAAATCTCTTTATTTTACAGCCATTCACATGATTTTTACATAAAGAGTACAAATTTCATGACAGGGCCAAAAACTGTGTGTAAAAGGAAGCTTAACATTTTTCATTACGAACATACTTTAACTGAAGGTGCTCTAAAGTAGTTTATGAACTAAAACAGTTCGGTGCAGTGTCCACCAAACAGAATGCATATATTAAAGTGAATGATTCAGCAAGTGATAGTCCATAAAATAAATTCAGTGGAAGGTAAGAAAAACACTAAAAGAGACATCAATGAATTTTAAAAGGTTAAAGAGATCACAAGAGAAAAATCAAGAACAGTGAAGCAGCCTGGGATTCAGGAAAACAATCAGCTAATACAGACCATTTAGCAGGAGATAAGAAAAGTAGTGATTATTGGTGATCAATAAACTTCCCAGTGCAGATATAACACAGTCATCAGATCAATCCTAAAAATAACTGCATAAAGGTGCATGGTTGTTAATTGTTTATTTGCTGACATTTTTTATTTTAAAGCACTTAAATGTAATTCTAAAAATGTTAACGGTAGTGTTTTAAAGGTAGTTTATCCTTCCAGTAAATATCTCTCACTATCCACATTCAAATCACTCCTCAAAACTCCTTTGCCATAGTGCTTACAATAAACTTGAAAACAGTTAGGCTGCTGGCAGTTGTGATGATTATCAACATAATTGTTTCAGTCTATCCTTGTATTCCCCCACCTGTCTGTCTCCATCTATTGTCACTTGTCTTATACTTAAGTTATAAGCTCCTTGGAGGAGTGGCTGTATTTTTGTTCTGTGTTTGTACAGTACCTAGCACAATGGGGTAATACAAATAATAATGTCAACATGCATGCAACATGTAATGATAGACACTTCACATCCCCAAAGCATGTAAATAGAATCAGTCAGTCAGCAGCCAGCACAGAGTCACACTGGGGTGACTTGTGTCTCTGTTTTAGGGAGCAGCCTGCTTCCAAGTCCAGTTCCTGCAAGGTCACATAACTAGTTTGGTGGATCCTACTTGTAGGCACTGACAGCTTCCTTTCGTCATATCCTTTGATGTGCTTTAATGCAATGCAGCAAGCCCAGGAGGCATGTCACCTCTTACCACGCCTCTTTCACTTACATTTATTAAAGACACCCAGCTCCTGCCAGTGGGATGTCCCTAAACAGTGGAAACATGACTCCCTCTGTTTTGTTTGGATTCTGTGAGAGGTGCCAACCTGTGTCATTATCATCTTCACCCCCTCCTGAGGCCTTTCTTCCCAGGAATGGAGGCAGTTTATTTTTAAATTTTGGCACATTTTTCTTCGAGGATTCTAACAAGGGAACCGTCTCTACAGCTCCCTCTAATGGCAGTTCCTTCTTATTCATAGAATCATAGAATATCAGGGTTCGAAGGGACCTCAGGAGGTCATCTAGTCCAACCCCCTGCTCAAAGCAGGACCAATCCCCAAACAGATTTTTACCCCAGTTCCCTAAGTGGCCCCCTGAAGGATTGAACTCACAACAATGGGTTTAGCAAGCCAATGCTCTCACCACTGAGCTATCCCTCCCCCCCAATAGCATAACATTCATAACATTCATAACATTCAACAGCCTCTCTCTTAGTTCACTATGTTTTGCACCAGAAATAAGTTGTTCTCTGAGCCTCTTTCAGAAAGTTACCAAAACCACAAGTAGCAGGCAGATTTTTTAGACTTGACTAAAATTCTTAGACCAAACATTTATCATTCTGTTAAAAAAACTGAGGTAGGCATGTAGTGCTTCTTTAGAAGCTCTATTTTGTCCTTATACTCCGTCAAGATCAGGTTCATGTGGAAAACATAAATTTTTAAGCACTGCAAATACTGATTTTCTGCTGTCAATCTTAGAAAAACAGCCCTTTGTTTATCAATGTCTTCTAGAGCATTTGCCTAAAAACACTGATCAAGTCTCTGATGAATATATGTTGCAAAAATGTCCTCTTTTTCATTAAATTGGAAACTGTCCCTATTGCCATATGCAGCAATTTTATCTTTACTCTCTTCTTCTTCTATTTTTGTTTTTAATATCTCATCTTCACTGCCAGTTTTTTTTGTTATGTTCATGCACACACACAGAGAAGTTAGATAAAAACATAAATACTCTTTCTGGAAGGTTGCAATGTAACACTACTTTATTTCTTAGAACTGAGAACACGAACACACAAGGACCACATAACAGAGAGACAAAGCAGGCTGCTCCTTAAAACAGAGAGAAACAACTCACCCCACCTTACTCTAAGCTAATTATCTACTGACTGACCCCTCCCTACAGGAAGAAGGGCCAGGAACCTCCTTACAAATTAAAGGAACACCCTACAATTCGAACACAGTTTTCAAATACACCAGATGGCTCTAACTACTAATTGACTCTTCCTGGCTCTCAGAGACCAGCTAGAATCCTGCTGAGAGGATGTATTGGGACAGGTATGGGAAATTATATTCTTACACTAGCGCTAATAGAGAAGACAATTTACAAAAGATATAGGGCCCTATTCAGCAATGGCTTATATCCTGTCAAGTCCCATCGACTTAAACAGGATTGCACAGGGTATATGTCAGCGTAGGATCTGGCACCTAGTTTCTACAAATACACTAAATTTGCTCCCTGTAAAGAATAAAGGAGGCTGGAAGCGTTTGTATTAATAGAAGACAAGTTTTGCCTGTGGTGTTTAAAGCAGCAATAGCTTTAGGCTTTTCTAGCTATAGGCTCCTTTCAAACCCCCACTGGAAACAGTGCAGGTGTTAGCCAGTTGATGGTTTTCATAGTCACTGTGACGATGATAGTCTAGGCTCAGGAGGACTAATCATTAAAATTACATTTCCAAGAGGAACAGGAGCAGCAAGCTATGTGTTAATTCTATGTCATTGTTAATTTCTCATTTGTCCTAGGTGCTGCAGACTGTGAACACAAGGCAGTTCACACATCACCTTGTAAGAAAGCATATTTGAGCAAAAGAAACTTCTTTCCCTTTTTTCGGTATGCCGGCACTGTGAGAGATACAAAATGTCAGATGACTACTATGGGGCCAATTGTGTCCTTGGATATATGAAGTGTGCACAGTTATAATCAATGGGAGCCTGTCACTCAGAGCCCAGGGCAGAACGTGGGTCATAATAACTAAGAGCCCGATTCTGATCCCATTTTAGACCATGAATAACTCCAAAGAAGATGAAATGTTGAGAGATTAAAATCTGACCCAAAGTATCCAGGATTGTGTCAAAATTCATTCCTTCTCAGATCAACTGACCTATGCCATGGGAGTGGTTAAAGCTGCACAGAATGTCAGACATAAAGCCAGCCTGGTGACTTGTTGGTATTTGATAAGAATACTGTGCATTTCTATAGCCTCTTCCATCCAAGGATCTCCATAGGCTCCACAAATGTTAACAGCCCAGATTTTCCTCTTGCTTAGGGCCCAATTCAACATACCATTGACATTGAATCAGAACATTAGTTCAATACCATGTAACTCCACTGACATTATGAATGTGTTAATAACATACCGTATCATCATATAGGGAGGCAGCGTGGACTAAGAATGAGACTGGGAGCCAAGAATTATTAGTCCTGCTTTATGCTGCTCACTTGCTGAATGGACATGTTCAAGACAATTGGGGGAATTTTGAAAAGCACAAATGGGAGAGAGGTGTCCAGTTCCCATTGACCTACAATAGGAGTTGGGCACCTGACTGTCCTGTGCTTCAGTTTAGCCATTTGTAAAAGGGGGACAGGACTTCCCTACAACAGTCACCATTAAAATGCTGACATTTACTGCTTGCAGGTGATTAGTATTATGGTGGCATTACTCTTCACTAAACATTTTAATGAGGATGACTGTTATTCAATGTTTAAGTGCTTTGAGATCCTCAGATAAAGGAATTCAGTGTGTAAGTAAATGCAGATACAAGAGCTCTCTGTTCTGGCCTTTGGTTGAATAGCATTATGGTAACATTATTTTGGTTTTCTTTGTAAGCATCCTGCACAAATATATAGAGAGAATCATGAGTTGTGTAAAGCCTCAAAACTATCTCCATTCATAGGGTAAAATCCAAGACTAAAAGTATGCACCCACTTATTCATAGATTCATAGATTCATAGATTCTAGGACTGGAAGGGACCTCGAGAGGTCATCGAGTCCAGTCCCCTGCCCACATGGCAGGACCAAATACTGTCTAGACCATCCCTGATAGACATTTATCTAGCCTACTCTTAAATATCTCCAGAGATGGAAATTCCACAACCTCCCTAGGCAATTTATTCCAGTGTTTAACCACCCTGACAGTTAGGAACTTTTTCCTAATGTCCAACCTAGACCTCCCTTGCTGCAGTTTAAACCCATTGCTTCTTGTTCTATCCTTAGAGGCTAAGGTGAACAAGTTTTCTCCCTCCTCCTTATGACATCCTTTTAAATACCTGAAAACTGCTATCATCTCCCCTCTCGGTCTTCTCTTTTCCAAACTAAACAAACCCAATTCTTTCAGCCTTCCTTCATAGGTCATGTTCTCAAGACCTTTAATCATTCTTGTTGCTCTTCTCTGGACCCTTTCCAATTTCTCCACATCTTTTTTAAATTGCGGTGCCCAGAACTGGACACAATACTCCAGCTGAGGCCTAACCAGAGCAGAGTAGAGCGGAAGAATGACTTCTCGTGTCTTGCTCACAACACACCTGTTAATACATCCCAGAATCATGTTTGAGAAACTGAAGATGAGAACTGTGAGCTATCACTGTGCACCTATTTCTAAGCCTACATCCCTCACCTTTCCTCTTTTGCTAGGCCTAATTCTGAGGATTATTCATAGATTCCAAGGCCAGAAAGGACCATTGCAGTCATCTAGTCCAGGGGTTCTCAAACTGTGGGTCGGGACCCCAAAGTGGGTCGTGACCCTGTTTTAATGGGGTCACCAGGACTGGTGTTGGACTTCCTGGGCCTCGGGGCTGAAGCCTGAGCCCCACCACTTGGGGCCAAAGCCGAGCCAAGGTCTTCAACCTTGGGCTGCGGGGCTCAGGCTTTGGCTTCAGCCCTGGGCAGTGGGGTTCAGATTACAGGCCCCCTGCCTGGGGCTGAAGCCCTGGGGTTTGGCTTTGCCTCCCGCCCTGCATGGGGTGGTGAGGCTTGAGCTTTAGCTTTGCCCCGCCCCTGAGTGGCAGTGCTCAGGCAGGCTGAGGCTTGTTCCCTGGGGTCGTGTATTAATTTTTGTTCTCAGAAGGAGGTCGCGGTGCAATGAAGTTTGCGAACCCCAAATACTCTCACTGTTAAAATGTAGCCCTTTGATTTGTCTAACTTCATGGTTTACAGCAGTTCTCTGTACTTAGAACTGGTTGCACATTCAAGTTTTGAACTGTCAAAGCGCAATAGATTAGCCCAGAGAAAGGCCAACCTATACTGTGTTTTTTTAAAAAATAGCCTTTGTGCCTCTTTGATAAGCTCCCATGAAGCATCCAGCTGTATCTCTGCCCTTCTTAGCTTTATCTTCCTTGCATAATTCTGCATAATCTTAGTACACTGGAGCAGAGTTTCAAGTGGGTTAGTGGTGGTGCATAAATCCTAAGGGTGCATATGATAGTTAAAGAATATTCAGTTGTAACCGGGTTGGCACTTAATTAAAAGTCAATTAAGAGTTTCTGTTGCATCAAAACAAAACAAAAGAATAATAATTATGTTTTGAGGTGGGAGGGAAAAGGTACAGTAATTGTTTCTGCTGATAGGTGTCTTTCAAGTTGCAGGTAAGGGGAGAATACAAAATAGGCAGCAAAAATTATGTTAAAGAGGATTGCAAGGTACACTTGAATTTAAGGTGAGGACTACGGCTGGGGCAAAGCTACATAGCTAGCTAGGAAATTAAGTAACAGTAAAGATATTAAGGTAGCAGACGTTAGACAGTGAGGCCTACAGGAACCACCTTAGAAAAGAAATGTTAACTCTTTGTGCGCTTTTCAGCTGTACAACATGGGCCAAAATCACGCTAGGCGACAGCAGACGCAAATCTGTTTACTCAAATGGAATTTCACCTTCTTACACCAGGTCTGAATTTGTCCTCACCATCTTTTATAGCAAAGTTTTAAAAAGTGTCACTCTTCATGTGACAAGCCCTCATTCAACATTCCTGGTGGACTCAGGGGAGAGCCAGACAGGCAGAAATTCCAGTGTTATTTATTCAGGCTTTATGACCCCAGCCTGGATTAAATTAATTGTATGAATTTATATTCATTGTATTCATTGTATGAATGTCAGAGAGAGTGACTGGCTGCCTCCAGGGTGAGCTTTTAATTAGCCAGGCTAATATCTTTAATTACTAGGGGGTTGATGGGTAACAGCGATTCTGCCATCTCCTCCCATCATTGTTTCACTTCCTGTCATCAGGGACAATTCTTCCCTATTTCCTGCCGCTGTAGAGTATTCTCATTGGTTTCAATAGCAATCTGGCTGAGGGAGAGTAACTGACTCCATCCCTCGAACAGGGGTGAAAAACAATACTTTGTTCATGGCCTCTAAGGAGGGGTTATTTCTTCCAAGAACAGGACGTAGCCTCCTGAAGCTGAGCTTCTGAAGCCAGTAACTAAGGAGACCAATTTCTGTTAGCCTTTAATGATGCTAGTTACTTGTCTCTATTGATGTTTCTATTGCATCAGCTGTTCTATTATAACAATCTCCTCTTTCCATCTCGGTCCGCTGTCACTGGATAGAGAAATTTACTTGGGGCTAGAACGTTGCCCGAATAAGGAGCTAGTAAGAAGGCCCAAGAGCACAGTCTGTAACAACTCTGAATGACAATAAGTTGGGTCATTGTTAGTTCCAGCCCCTGGCTCCTACTGACTGAGAATTGGAGAGAGCTGGCTGATGGATTTTTATTGGCTTATATGAAATGAGTGTGGTTACAGTGTAGTTCCCAGTGGATGCATCCATTTTACAAAAGCCAACACCACAATTGGCATTAAATGGCAACCCTGCTGGCAGTCACAACAGAACGGACCAGGAGTGATTGGACCAGGGAGCCTGAAGTAATCTCTCAGAAGGGTGGCCACAGACACAACATGGTGGGGAAAGTTTGCTGCTATTGCTTCCTGTGTTATCTCTGTTCTGTAGCTAATAAAGGGGCCTTCTCACTCCACAGTTGCCAACCTAGTCCCAAATGCATACTTAAAAAAATAAAAACAAAATGTGCATGTTTAAAATGATGGGGGGGAGGTGTTTTCTTTGTTTTTTTTTGGCAGGGAGTTGTTTTTTTCTGGGGCGGGGAAGGGGAGACCAGATTTAAAAAAGAGCTCAGCTCCACATAGGCACATAAATAAAGTGGGCAGATTTTCAAAACTGCCGAGCACCCAACAGCTCCCATTGAGAATAATGGAAACTGTAAGGCACTCAGCACTTCTAAAAAATCTGGCAACTTCATTTAGGGGACTAAATTGGAGTGGAGCTCTTTTGAAAATCTGTCCTGGAATCCTTATAGTGCTAGTGAATACAGTTTAATTCAATGAGATTTTAGTAGCATGGCAAGCTATACAAGGGTAAAAAAGAGACTGAACCTTTGGGTATCTGGCTGCGGTAAGTTAGATCCACTCAGAATAGGGCTACCCTTATGTTTGGTAATTTTCACTCCATGCATCTGAAGAAGTGAGGTTTTTTACCCATGAAAGCTTATGCCCAAATACATCCGTTAGTCTTTAAGTGCCACTGGACTCCTTGTTGTTTTTGTGGATACAGACTAACACGGCTATCCCCTGATACTTGATACCTATGTTTGTTGTTATATCCCCTGTATCCATTTATCAGTACTGCCTATTCCTGATCCAGTGGCAGTGCCATCTCTGCCACCTCTCTCTTTTTCCCAGACTCAGACACAATTTTTGTCATCATTTTGTGATGACTATAATTTTACTGAAGAATTAGAGATGGTTCTGAAAAGAATGATTAGGGGCATGGGAATCCCTCATATAAAGAGAGATTGAAAAAAAATTGATTGTTTACCTTAGAAAGGAGATGAATAAGAGGAAAAATGATAAAGGGGTTTAAAATTAGGAATGGTCTATTGAAGACAGTCTGGGAACTTTAGTTCTCCCTGCCTTATATCACAAGAACAAGGGACATTGAATGAAATTAAAAAGGTGGCACATCAATACCGATAAAAGGAAAAAGAGTACTCTGGGATAAGGTGGGTGGGGTAATATTTTTTATTTGACCAACTTCTGTTGGTGAAAGAGACAAGCTTTCAAGCTTTCACAGATTTCTTTTCTTTTTTTTTTTAAATTGCTTAGCAAGTAGATGTTGCTGTTAAGTTTGGCTTTCTTCATGTTGTGGAGTTTTCATTTCAGACAGCAAAATTTGATATCCTCCACTGCACTGTTGTTTTGCAATGTTCTTGTAGCCCACCTTGTCTCTCTAATATCTTGGGACCAACACAGCTACAACACTGCAAATAAGTAGAGTGTAACTCATTGCCAAGGCCAAGAACTTACCAGGATTCAAAAAGGGATTTCACATTTATATAGAGATCCAGAATATTCAGTTAGCATTAATCAGAATATTCAGGAAGAGATGCAAGCTTTATTGCTTCAGGGTTTACGACAATCTCTAACAGTTAGAGACCAGGATGAAACCTAATGTGAGGGACAGAGTATCTCACATATGCCTACTGCAGGGTTCTTCTATCTTCCGCTGAGCCTCTGGTACTTGTCACTGTCAGAGACATTTAAACATGTAAGGTGTGTGTGTTAAATACTTTCATTAAATATGTTATGCTGTGCATGTCTACACTGCTGGTTTGTCTGTCTGGGTTTGGGGTTTTGTGATTTTAAGGTGCCAATCTGCATAAAATGTGCTAGAGTTAATTTTAGTGTCACTTAGTAAATCGAACCTTTATGATGCCAAGCTCTAATGTCTGTTAGTTTTGTGCTAATGTGAACAGTTTGCACGTAAGGCCCAGGGAGTGCTTAGTTTAAACAGGCTCAGATCTATAAAGATCAGACAAGTAAAACATTATAAGTTCTCCAGAATCACTCTGTGGTCTGGAACTCAAGAAAACAGAAACAGTCAAGAAAAAAAGGCTTACTTTATTCATTATCTTCTCAGCCATATGAAAGGCAGAAACAGAGGATTGGGAGCTGATTGGCATGTTTATACAGACTCCGGAAGCTGGGGAACAAACGAAAGAAGTGATTTTACAGTTTCAGTTTTTTTGAAAATAAATTTTAAAAAAGGAGGAAGCACTGATAAAACAAATGTAGCCTGTGGCTAGTTTCCATATTCTAAAACAAGAAACACTACACGAAACCCTTTGTTTTTGTGAGGAATTTCAATGAATTATATCACATGGACTGTGAATTAAGGAATGCGAGGACTCATGATAAAAAGACTTGCATAGAAGAATAGTCTGCTTCCTGGTCTCGCGTTGGAGATGGCACTGATGCCACTCACCTTTATTTCCAACAATAAAACAAGGGGAGACTCAGAAATTCAAAGGCAACAAATTAAAGTGGTAGAACATAATACTTTTTATACAATGCATAATTAACTTGTGGGACTCATTGCTACAAGAAATCATAGTGCTTAAGGGCTTAGTAGGATTTTTCAATGTTATGTAGAATGAAAAATTCCAGAGTTATCTTAGGTAGCTATAAAAATGATAAGGGACATAAAATGTCATGCTTGAGGGCATTAAAAACTAACTGCCTGTTACTAGGAAAAAAACCTTCTTCTATACACAAGCCATTCCATAATTGTCTATTATGGGATTTCTTGCAACTTCCTTTGATGTATCTGGTACTGGCCCCTGTCAGCAACAGGATGCTTCATTACACTCACCATTTTGATGTGATCTAGTTTATACTTTTCTTATGTTATACCCTCACTATCTGAAGCACCCACAGTACCAGATATTTGTGGGATTTATATGAGGTAGAACCTCAGAATTATGAACACCTTGGGAATGGAGGCTGTTCAGAACTCTGAAATGTTCATAACTCTGAACAAAACATTATGGTTGTTCTTTCAAAAGTTTACAGCTGAACATTGGCTTAATACAGCTTTGAAACTTTACTATGCAGAAGAAAATGCTGCTTTTAACCATCTTAATTTCAATGAAACAAGCACAGAAACAGTTCCCTAACCTTGTCAAATCTTTTTTTTAAAACTTTCCCTGTATTTTTTTCGTAGTTTACATTTAACACAGTACTCTACTGTATTAGCTATTTCTTTTTTTTTTTTTTTGGTCTCTGCTGCTGGCTGATTGCGTACTTCCAGTTCCAAACGAGGTGTGTGTTTGACTGGTCAGTTTGTAATTCTGGTGTTTGTAACTCTGAGGTTCTACTGTATGCCTTCTCTATGTATCATACCTTTGAGATAGTTCTGTTTCTTACTTTAGCCATCACCCTTAATATTGTAATAGGATTCCTCTGCCCCAGTATGTAGGCTGCAGGTGGTGTCTTTGAAAGTGAGGCAGGAGAGGGATGGGGCAAGAGGAATGGAAACAAAGTGTTCTATTGGAGTGACCTTAGGGTTGCCAGGTGTCTGGTTTTCAACCGGAATGCCCGGTTGAAAAGGGACCCTGGCGGCTCCAGTCAGCACCATCGACTGGGCTGTTAAAAGTCTGGCTGGTGGCGCAGTGGGGCTAAGGCAGGCTCTCTGCCTGCAATGGCTCTGTCTGGCTCCCAGAAGCAGCGGGATGTCCCCTCTCTGGCCGCTGGGCACATTATGTTCATCTATGTGTAGGAGCGGGGGGGGGGGGGTGCCGCTGCTTCCAGGGGCTGTCTGATGAGGTAAGCGCTGCCTGGAGCATGCCCCCCCCCCTGCATTACTGTTCAAACAATGTAGGCTCATCCATACATACCGGTGCATCCCCATACTGGGGGTGCACAAGCTAAAGGGGAGGAAACGTCACTGCCCCACATGTCTCCCATGCCCAGTGACCCCTTCAACGCTGCGCCCAGCCTGGTGCCTCAGTGCTCTTCCCGCCCCATGTTACCTTCGGGGGGGGTGGGGAAAGAGGCTCTGTCCTTCTCTTCC
Organism: Chrysemys picta bellii; assembly: GCF_011386835.1. NCBI lineage: Eukaryota > Metazoa > Chordata > Testudines > Emydidae > Chrysemys > Chrysemys picta. The sequence continues at coordinate 320,927,890 of NC_088791.1, forward strand.
TGCTCCTTGCCTTCCCCGCCACCAGGGGTGGCTCTAGGCACCAGCAAAGCAAGCATATGCTTGGGACAGCCCATTTGCAGGGGCAGCAGGGATCCAGCATGGGAGCTGAGAACCAACAGGGGGCCCTGGGAGCTGTAGTTCCTTGGTTAGCTCCTTGCCTATAGAGCCAGCCCTGGAGCAAGGAAAGAACTACATTTCCCAGCATTCCCTTGGCCACTACCAACAGGAAAGAGGGGGAGGGAGGGAGGAAGCTGAGACTTCATGCTGCAGCCTGCTTTGAATGGAGAGCTGCACTGTGAGTAGCGATTCCATGTTTTAACATTCAAAAAATAGGACACTCCATGGGGAGGGAGGTAGCCCCACCCTGCCCCCATCCACTCCCTCCGACTGCCCCCCACAGAAACCCCAACTCATCCAACCCCCCTGCTCCCTGTACCCTAATCACCACCTCCTGGGACCCCTGCTCCAACTGCCCCCCAGGACCACACCCCCATCTAAGCCCCACTGGTCCTTGTCCCCTGATTGCCCCCTTCCGGGACCCCCACCCCCTATCTAAGCCTCCCTTCTCCTTGTCCCCAACTGCCCGCTCCTGAGACCCCCCCCAACTTCCCCCCTAGGATACACCCCCTACCTGTCCCCTGACAAACCCCTGGGACTCCCATGCCTATCCAACTGCTGCCTGTCTCCTGACTGCCCCCTCCCCCGAACCACTGACCCATCTAACCCCCCCTTCTCCCTGACCCTTGACTGCCCCCCCTGGAACCGCCTTCCCCACCCCCACCCCAGCCCCCTTACCGTGCCACTCAGACCAGCGTGTCTGGCTTCGCGCAGCACCAGACACGCTGCTGCATACAAGCTGCCATGCTCCCCTGCGGAGCCACAGCTCCTCCCAGCACCTGCCTTCCAGATTTGAACACCTCAGAATTCAGGAGTGCTCAAGCTCAGTTTGGGCGGCTGTTACTTCATTTCTCCCAAATCAAATATACTGATCCACTGTAACTTGCTGTAGAAAAAGTAGGATAAAATTGAGCAAGAAATGCTTCTCCATAGTTATTAGGACTGGAATTGCTATTTTCAACAGCCATTGCCTTTTGTTTTTGTTGTTTGTTTGTTTAAAAGGAAGACAGTGATATTGCATTGGCAATTTCCCCATAGAAAGAAAGAATGGAACAAAAGAATAAAGGCACCTGAACTTTTCCTGTGCATCCAGATATCCTCCAATCACACAAGCTGAAAATTGTTCCACTTTACTGCAGTTCTGTAACCATATGGGAACCAATCCTGTCTGTGTTCTGTGCACACCCAAAATTCCTGCTGAATGACCCGCCCTGGGAGCGAGTTACCAGTGACCCAGGGCTGCGGCGGAAGGAGGGTGCAGGGCCGGGGGGGGGGGGGAGAGCCTACGGCTGGGGTGGCAGGAGGTGTGGGGGGGGCAATGGTGGAGGGGTAGGGGGAGCCCAGGGCTAGGGCGGCAGGGGTGTGCGGGTTGGGGGGGGAGAGCCCAGGGTTGGGGCGGCAGGGGGGTGCAGTGAGGAGCCCCAGGCTGGGACAGGGGGCAGCCAAAATTTTTTTTGCTTGGGGCGGCAAAAAACCTAGAGCTGGCCCTGCCCGCCACATTTGGTTGATCTACCTGGCAGCCGGGCAGTGAGCAGGACAGAGCTGCTTCTGCCTGAGAGAGCCTGGCTGGGAGGCAGAGCTTTCAGGCAGAAGCGGCTCCGTCCTGATCCCCACCCGGCTGCCAGGGAGAGCAGCCGAACATGCTGGGGTAAGAGGCCCAGGAAGAGGACGACAGATCCCCTCTACCTCCCCACCCCCAGCAGGCCAATCTGGAGGGGCACTTGACCCCCCCATAAACCCCGTACACATCGCCTCTGATCTCATCTCATTTCTTCTGATACCACTGCTATTACAATGTTATATACAATATTACACATGAAGAACTATGATGAAAGAATATTAAGTTAGCAAAGTCAAGCACTCAACAGTTCAGAGACACCAGATTTAATGTTGCCTGTGTAACTTCAATTGGACCCCATTGGACATATGAATTATGATACAATTTGTAATTGCACACTCACACACCGTTTTTTCCATAGGACCCCTGCCTCGTTTAGCACACACGATGGACGGTGCTCATTTAATGAGCAGCTAGTCAATATTTTTTTCCCCATCATTGTTCAATGTGTGGTCCCAGGCCTTATTTATTGCACATTGCTCAAACCCTGCTCTGAAGACAGACTTGTTAATTTCCTCACGGGCTTTGCTATGGTGCTTATCATTATAGTACCTGAGAGCTTCACAAACATTAATGAATTTATCTGCACAAACCCGCTGTGAGCTGAGGGGATAATAATATTCTCCTTTTCCAGCTGGGGAATTGAGGCACAGAGATATTGTGGTCAAATGTGTGAACTAATCTTGCATTGCAAATCTGAGAGAACTCGGACCAGATTTTTCAGTGTACTTAGCATTATATAGCACAGCTCCCATTAACTTCAGTTACAGCTGTGTCTGTTCAGCACTGCTCCAAATCAGACCCCAAGGTCTCACGTTGGGCACGCAGAAAATGGGGAACACAAAATTAGTGACCATTGTGAAACGTTTCGCTTACGTGACTTGCACAGCATCACACAGAGACTCTGTGGCAGAGGCAGGGATAGCTTCCCTTGCCCATGAAGTCCTAGTTTCCATCCCCCAGTCAGCCCCTAGTTCCGGTCTCCTTGCCCAGCCAATTCCAGTGTCATCCTCCTCCCCACAGGCATAGCTTCTTTCTTACCTCAGTCTCACCAGACTCATTTTCCTAATCTCCTCCTTTTCCTCTTCCCTGGTCTGTCTATTGTCCCCTCTGCATTTCCTCCAAGCATCTCCTCCATGCTGCCTGAGTGCAAACAGTGGGTCACTGATAGGACAGGAGAAAGAGGCTCCCTTCTCTAAGTTCCAGTGCCAAGCAGCAATTACAGGGAAAGTCCAGCTTTGCCCTGGCTGCAGCATGCATATTCACTCTGTGGAGATGGCACATGTACAGTCTGGTCACACCCAGGAGTTGTGAGGGGCTGGCACATGCTCATTATGGACAGAGCCTTAGCTCCTACAACTCTCTACTGAGTACATGCAAACTGAGATTTTTTTAAAGCCTTACAACTTGGCCAAATTTTCATGAGAACAACAAAAGGCTCATCAGTGACATAAAGGCCACCCCCTGCCGAATTTCAAACCTCTACTCCAAAACATGCAGGCGCTTAAAAGAAATGGTCCAAGAATATTTTAACATGAGCAAAATAGCATATTTTCCTACCCTCTGTCTCAGAAATAGCTGAACCATTTTGGCTGAAACAGAAGGAGGGAAAAAACAGCCTGAGGCAGATATCCAGCTTAGAAAATATGAGGCCAAATACTTGAAGTTTGGCAAAGATATAAGTATCTAAATCCAAGGTTATATAATGGGAAGTGTCAGGGATTGTAGGCTTAATCATAGGCTATGATACCAGCCTCATCTGTAATAAGTGTCTAGTGATGCCTAAATTACTAACCTTATTTATGCAATGCATAAGTTTAGGGGAAATATTTGTAACAATTTTATTCATATTCCAGGAGTCTGGTTTGGATTTTGTTTTTTTCTCAGTCATCAAGTCAATGGACATGCACAGAAGCAACTATTACAGTAATATTCAGGAAATAGCTGAAATAAAGTCCAATTTGTAATGCATGTGGAGCCATGTTCACCTATCTCAGTACAGGTGCAAATGACGGTACTCTCATTGAGTGGAGTGAGTTTTATCAAATTTGTTACTCACTTTCCAAGTGTCAAGTACTACGTTTTTTCCCAGGTCTCTAGCTTCATCTCCCCTTCAAAGAGTTAGTTTAAAAGAGCAAAAAAAGTGACAGTTGATTCAGTTAGATGGAATTCCAACTTAGATAGGAAAAAAGTAGGTTTGTGTGTTTATAACAATGAATGCATGCTGCAAAACAGAATGGGTCCAATACTACCTTCAAATACGTGCACACACATTCACTTGATTTCACTGAGAGCTACATACACACAACCAAGGACAGAACTTGTTCTATAATAACTTCTTGTTTTGGTGGATCTGAAGACATATTGTTCCTCGATGTAAGTATTGACTTCACCCTGGTCAATAACCGTTGCTATTTACCACAACAGAAGTCAATATCTGCTTTTTATTTGCTATACAGATTCATGTAAACTAATCATGCTTATTATAGGAGAGAACAAAAGAAAAACTGTTATGAAGTCATTATGATGCAAAATTAAAATGGACAAATACCTGCATCCACTTCTTTTGTAATAGATCCTGGGGGATGAAATGGAGGGGAAGGAGAAATGGGTAGAGGAATAAGAGTTTTCCAGAATAATGCTCATAGTACCAGAATCATTGTACTAGTCATCACACGAACCTTATAAGACAGCTTACAGAAGAGGGCATTTGTATAGTTAGGATTTGAACTGAAAGATAATTAAAGTTCACCTGCTGGAAGAGGAGGAGGCCACTGGCAGCTGAGCTCAACCCGGCCTAGCCAGGCAATAAGCTAAAGTAAACGGCAGCACAGTACCAGTCACTCCCTGAGCCAACCAACACAAAACAATAGTTACAAGAGTCTCTGTTTTCATTTTTGTAAGGGGGCATGGGTATGTATGTGTGTGCGCACCTTGTTTTCAACACTGCAGACTGCTCTAAACTGCCGATGGCAGGCCAGCCGGCAAAATGTCAGAGTAGAAAACAAAGCTGAACAGCAGAAGTCTGGTTGTCTCCCTAAATCTCATCAGCAAATGAGTCAATATCCTGCTTGAAAGAAAACAATGTCTTCTGCCCCCACTTTCCACTCATGGTGGCAGCCTCCAGTTGGCTGTCTGACCTATCAGTGCAGTGCCATCAACCCCTGGGAAGTCGTCTGTGCATAGCTATTCAATGGCCAGTAATTAGGCAAGATTGTCCCATACAGTTGCTCAGTATCGGTATTATTCAAGATTCTGCATTTTTCCTATACTTTGAATAGGAAATAACTACAGTACCATTCATGTGTGGCAATGGTTAGTAAGTGCTGACAGTTTAACATTCACCACTGTCTCTGAGTCATTAAATAAAGTGTGGGGTCTAATGAAGCCCTCCAATGGACAGATGCAACTACACAATTGCACCATGTATATACAGGCAGAATTAATCCTTTTATGTCTACTTTGTGCTTCATTTTTCTGTCTAATCCAAAACAGGCTTCTCTGAAGTACTATAGTCCAGTGTTGACTAGGAGTCAAGATTCCTGGGTTGTATTTATGACTGTTCATTGAATCACTTCACAGTGCCATCACTTAACCTCAGTTCCATCACTTAACCTCTCCATGTCACACCATCTGTAAAATAATCAGCAGGTGGTGCAAAGGAACAAATATTGGAATGAGGCTTAAGGAGGAGAGGCTGAAGGCTGCCCAAGCCTACAGCAGTGAGGATTTTAAAAGCCAACACTGTCCAATTGAAGTCAATCTGCCTCTTTATAAGACAATCATGGCTGGTTAAACCATTGAGTAAACATGCTGCTGCCTTTTGAATAAGTTGCAAGTGACAAAGACTCATGGCTGGAAGCTGTGCTAAGAGGGATTTACAATAACTGAGTCTTGATGTCAAAAAACTGCACAGCGAGTGCAACTAAAAGAGTACTGTCATCTCAAATTCAACCCAGGGTTTTACAGAGAAAGGGCACGGTCAAAAGGGATGACTAGATTTTTAATGAATATAACTGACTACATTATCTGCCTCCTCCATGGGGTAGGATCATGAGATCTAATTAACAGTTGAGATCCTGCGATACCAAGCATTATATAAATGCAAATTATGATGGTTTCTTTACCAAACATAATCAGCCAAATTCATACTTGATTTAATTACAATAGAGCTACATAGGAGACAAATTCTGCCCAACTAAAATCAGAATAATAATTGTCATCATCATTATGATGTTCCCATTATGACTCTTGTGTTTAGGGCAGGGACGAAGCTCCTCCACTCCTGTCTGTTTCTGGCAAGTCTTTCAATGGTTCCCCAGCTGTGCCCAGTGTTTTTCAGCTCGGCTTCCACAGCTCTTCGCCATGTTGTTTTCAGGCAGCCTCATTTTCTCTTGCCTTCAGGTGTCCATCTTATTGCTGTTCTGATGATGGAATCAGTTTAGATCTGAAGCACATGGCCAATTCATCTCCAGCGTCTCCTGGTAATGTTGGTGCTCATATCTTGGCTGCACTGTGTGAATAGGTCTTGGTTTGAGATTGTTCTGGGCCAAAAGATAGAGGATTTTTCTGAGGTAGGTGGAATGAGGCAGGAATGAAGACAGTTTGGACATGTCATACTTTCTCATTCCCCAGCATTCTGCACTATAAAGTAATGTTGACAGTACACAGCTCTGATAAATCTTGTGTTTGGTTGTGGTGTTGTATATGGATGATTTCCAAACTGTATTTAAGCTCCTGAAGGTGTTCCTGGCTTTATTGATTCTGTTCCAGATGTCCTGGCTTGTTTCACCATCCTGGCTGATGGTGCTGCCCAAGTATGTGAATGTTTCTACATTGGTAATAATTATTGTAATTAGCATTATTTGACAAAACTTCACTTGAAACTGCAAGCTTCAAACTGTATATCAAACCTATGTACCATTTGACCAAGAAATACAGTACATAGTATTCACCTACTTCTCACATTCTATTTCTAGCTATCACAAAATACATGTAGCTCATACTATACATAGTGAAAGCAATTTCCATTTGGTTGTGTTCTTATCCGAGATGTTCAAAGGAGTTTAATTAAAAAGGAATATTTTCATATATGAGTAAATCTGTAACATATACTTGTACTACTTACGTAGGGCCCAGTCTTGGTCCCACTGAAATCAATGGTACTTTTGCTATTAACTTAAATACCTATATTGTTACTGTATATGCTAAAAATGCAAAACTACAGCTTTGGACAAATAAAGTCCATTCATCAGCTTTTGGTTCCCATGTTCTCCAGGGAATGAACAAAATTAAATGTCTAAGAGCCAGAGTTTGCATCTCAGTTGCTGATTTAGCGGAAAAATGCATAAAAGTCACCGATTGGTGAACATCAAACATCTCAGTCATGTACATCAATTCCATTCAGCTAAGCCCTCAACATCAAAATACTTCTCTGAACCATTTGAGCCACATGGAGTTGCAAAAGTGAGCTGGAAATCTCAGATCAACAGACTTTCTCCTGAGATTTCATCATTTCCGCTTCTGACCCAGAACCGGGAATTGCATAAATTAGGTCAAAATTACAATCCTATTCACAATCATTTATATAGTACTCAAAAAAATGGCATAGCATTTTAAAAATAATCAGGACCAAGCCAGGAAGTGGGACAAGTCCTGGCGAGCTTATTTAGTTAGCATTCTGTATTTACTCAGTTCTTACTGAGGCAAACTAACTGCAATCAACTACAGTAGGGAGTTTTATTTGAGCAATAGCTGAGTAAGGACAACCGGATTTGAACCCCACTGTGTAGAACTCCTGTTGATGTAAGTGGGAGTGTGACACACTAAGGGTATGTCTACAGTACGCTTCAAGCTGGAAGCGTGATTCCCAGCTGGAGGAGACATAGCTCTGATAGAGCTAGCATGATAAAAATAGAATGTAGCTGTGGCAGTACAAGCTGCGGGAGGGGCTAGCTGCCCCAAGTACATATCCACCAGAGACCCTAGGCATGTACTCAGGATGGCTAGCTCATCCTGCTGCTTGTGCCATGGCAGAAACACTCTATTTTTAACGCCCTAGCTTGATGAGAGCTAGCTTGAGTACATCTCCTTGAGCTGGGAACCACTCCCAGCTTGAAGTGTAGACCTACCCTAAGAACATGTGGCTGGCCCACTGAGGATGAAAGCCTACTACCATCAGTAATTAGAACTCAGTGAATAGAGACTTGCAGTTTTTACTCCTGATCCACATAAAAGCCAGTGGAAACACTCCCAGTGATTTCACTGGGAGTTGGATCAGGCCCTTGCTGCTGAATGTCCCTGGTCCCATACTTATGATACTTAGCTGGAGTTGTTGCCTGAATTCTGCACACAGAGGGCTTTCATGTTCCATGACCTGATCTAACAGGATTTACAAATGGAACAAAAGTTAAATGAATTTTTAACCCTTGAGTTTTGGCCAAAGTCCAGGTCAATTCTTATTTTGTCTGAATTAGTTTACCTACAACTAAGAGCTGGTGTTTGGATCCTGATTAGAGTTAAATTAGGGTTCATGGTTTGTGTTCAAACACATCAACATTTCCCCACTAATTCTCATGAGATTTCCATCCTAAATGTTGGAATTGTCATGGGGTCATCTAATCTTATGAGACTTCTGTTTTCTTGAATGGCAGTGATGTCACAAGAGCAGATGTTCTTTTGAAACTGCCTTCACCATGCATTCAAATCGATGAGAAGTGCCGTTCTGGTGCAATTTCAGTAGCCTCCAAACTGAAATCTGAGTACACTGCAGGCTTATTCCTGGTTTGCATCCAGCTCAGAACCAATATGATATTGGTGGGTTCAGATCTAGGAATTCACATAACGCTCTGGAATTTAAATGGGTTCAGCTTAGAGGTCACCTTTTGGCACATCTTGAGATATTAGACATACAATAGAAATGAAGTGTGTGAGGACTGTAAGAGGCCTATAAGTGAATTATGAAAGCATTCATAAAGGTTTGCCTCTCCCCCACCTTTTCCATCTGTTCCTCTCCTAACTCAATTTTTAAAGATGGGTCATGGGGATGTGTATCTTTTATTGGGAAAGCAGTCCATGTTACTTAATGGCCTGGAGGTACCCTGATATTGTGAGGTATCCAAACCTGCTCAGCCATCTCTAATATTAGTAACTGCAATTTTAGAACAAATTGCCTTTCTCATTGGGTGAAAGTGGCCACTACAAAAATTTGTCTCACTAATGAAGCCAGAGAGCTTCAAGTGGATTAATGCTTACTTAAGTGCATTTTAAGGCAGATAGGGCTTCAGATACTTTGAGAGATCAGAAAAAGGATCTGCAGACAGAATGAACAAATTGGGTAGAGATATGAAATAACAAACACGGACATTTGGCATTCCTATAAGAACAGAGTAGTAATGTTTCCATTGCAAATAAATTCATTTGAAATACTGAAAGGTTCACAGTTGGTTATAGCATGTCTGAAGTCCAAAGAACATGCCTGTCCACCTTGCACTGTATTGTATATGTCTCTCAGTAATTTCACTGGGCATTGGGGGTACTCAGTACATATCAGTATGTTGCAGGATGAGGTCTATAGGAAATAGCTTTGGGTATGTACAGAGATGGGAGAACCAGTTTAGCTTAAATAACAATTGTCCTTAATCATCATCCAAACGTTGGACTTCATTTGGATCTCATTTGAAGTTCAAAATAGCCTGTGTACCCCACTTCCTTTTCCTTTTCAGATGCCACCAACGAAGGCCAGGAAGTAAAAAATCTGTACTGAAATACAAGTCAGGGCTAAAAGTTCTACATAATCACTGCGAATTAAACCTGCAAGTGAACAGTCTTTTAATAAAGATCTAAAAGGACTCGCAGTATGAAGACTGTATGAGACCTTTCAGGTTTATTTACAAAGGTCTGTGGTGTGTATCATTATTATCAATCATAGGAATGTATGTGACAGATAAATATCAAAAGGTGCTTGAGTTTGGGTGTAGCCTAAAGGTCTGAATTATCATCTAAAATCTACTGTCTAACTTATTGAAACACTGGACTAAGTTCATTTCTTGTGTAACTCCACTTAAGTCCTTGCATAAGGGATTGTTTGATTTTATTTTCCCACACACAAAAAATGCCAGATTTCTTTTGATCTACACTATGTTCCCTAAAACAAGGAGCACATTCCCTGCAACCCCCCTGCAGCACTAAACTATGTGACAGATGTGTGGAAAAGCTAACCAATCAAACATTAGGAGACTCTGGAACCTACAATTAGTGGAAAGCCTGGACAAAAAAGAAGACAACATACCTTGCACTCAAGCCAGATTTTCAAAAGAACTCAGCACTCAGCAGCTCTTATTGCTTCATTGGGACCTGCTGAGTTCTTTTGAAAATCTAGGCACTTCATTTAGAGGCCTAATAGGGAGCTGAGATCTTTTGAATATCTGGGCTTAAATAAAGCCAGGCTTGGAGTTAGATTCACATCTGGCAGATGCAAATTCCAGAGGACAAAGCCTGCTACTGAAAACAACTTTAATGAGTTTCTCCCTTGAAATGAGCAACTACAATGTTCCAGCCTAGCATAAGGGTCATGCCAGGGCACTGGAGAAGCAGGCTCTCAGGTTTCTCTCAGAAGAATACTTGGGAACTATTGATGAGTACTGTTTCACTTAAGTGGAGTTCATGGCCGAGCCGCAGGGTAACCCAGTGCTGGTTTGGAAAATTAAAATGCTGATCTACTCCAAAAATTGACAAGCACTTGTTACTGAACAGATTTGCTTGCGGAGTGTATTCAGAGTTGTCATTGCTGGCATTAGTAAAAATTAGTGATGGCTTACTTTTGTTTATGTTTGTTGTCAGGAATGAGGGCCTGCAGCAGAGCTAGTCTCCAGGCAACCTAAAGAGAGCAGTTGGCCAGCAGCAGGCTGCTTGATTGGCTGACTGGCTGGAAGGGCCAGCACTGGCTCTTAAGCAAGCAGCAGCTCACTGGCTAGTCAATACTCATATACACCTCTGTGACTACTCTTGTGATGCCTTGTGCATCTGCCTTGCACCCAGCCATGCCTCCTACCAGTCCCTGCCTGAGACCCCACCTTGCCTGTTACCCTGTTTGCTCTTGGTGGTTCCAGTTTTGATGCTGCCTTCAGCTTTGACTCTTGATTCTTGGACCCAGTTCCTGACCTCCAGTTTGATCTGTGGCTCTGGCTTCTGATTACTCCTCCAGCTCTGACCCTAGCCCCTGGTTTCTGATGCTGGATTCCTAATGGCTGCTCTGTCCACTGGGCCTGATGCCTGCTCTGTCCTAGGCTAGACCATCCTCATCCCAGTCGCCTACTATGTGTGAGCCATGCAGAGCCAGCACAGCTAGGAGTATGAATCCTGTGGATTCTATTCCTTCTGGTGCATAATCAAAAGAATTGCCTTGATACTGGCGCTTAATGCACCAAATCAGTTACATCTGTGCAAACCTAGTGATGGCAATTGGCTTGCACAGGTGGCACTAAGGGCACAATTTGGCCTGCAGTTCTTTTTTTATTTGTGAGGATGCACCAGATGCATTTTTCTTCCCAATTGAGCACATTTGATATAAAAATTGAGAGAGAATACACGTGGAACTGTACGATGCCATTTTAGAGTCACTATTCAGAGCAATTCTGCACTTTAAGATCTCTCGATCAAAGATTATGATTCTAGGAAGTTTAATATCTTTCCCTGATGACATACTGATGATTGATTCATTGAGTTCTGGGCACACAGGCCATTCAGTATTTCAGTAGGTAAATGATCAATGCATTTCTCTGTGGGACAGAATTTTTCAAACCTCAGAGGACTGAAGAATCTCAAAGTGCCGTATATATAGTGTGCTCGAGAGTGACTTTAGCCCATGGGTGGGCAAACTTTTTGGGCCGAGGGCCACATCTGGGTGGGGAAATTGTATGCAGGGCCGGGGCAGGGGATTGGGGTGCGGGAGGGAGTGCGGTGTGCAGGAAGGGGCTCAAAGCAAGGGATTGGGGTAGAGGAGGGTGCGGAGTGTATGAGGGGGCTGAGGGCAGGGGGCTGGGGTGCAGGAAGGGGCTCAGGGCAGAGGGTTGGGGGGTGCAGGGTGCAGCAGGGGGCTCAGGGCAGGGTGCAGGAGGGGTGCGGAGTGTACGAGGGGGCTCAGGGCAGGGGGTTGGGGTGCAGGAGGGGTGCAGGATGTACAAGGGGGCTCAGGCAGGGAGTTGGGCTACAGGAGGGGTGTGTGGTGCAGGCCGGGGGCTTAGGGCAGGGAGTTGGGGGGTGGGGTGCAGGAGGGGTTCGGGCTCCGGGGTGGCAGCAGCATGCACCAGGGCCAGGGCAGGCTCCCTGCATGCCTGCCCTGGCCCCATGCCACGCCACTCCATGAAGCACTGCGGCCCCTGGAGGAGGGGAGGCAGAGGGCTGCTCTTGCCGCACCTCCAGGTACCTCCCCCAAAGCTCCCATTGGCCGTGGTTCCCCGTTCCCGGCCAATGAGAGCTGCGGGGGGGGGGGGGGGGCGCGGTGCCTGGCGGCAAGGGCCCGGGGGCCACAGGGACATTGGGCCGGCCGCTGCTGAGAGCAGCGCAGGGCCCGCGGCGCCACGGGGGGCAATCCCACAGGCTGGATCCAAAGCCCTGAAGGGCCAGATCCAGCCCGCAGGCCTCACTGCCCCAATGGGAGTAACAGGAAAGACGGCTCTGAGAATGCCTCCAGAGTGTATAGTCAAACAGTCATAGAATCATAGAATATCAGGGTTGGAAGGGACCTAAGGAGGTCATCTAGTCCAAGCCCCTGCTCAAAGCAGGACCAATCCCCAACTAAATCATCCCAGTCAGGGCTTTGTCAAGCCTGACCTTAAAAATTTCTAAGGAAGGAGATTCCACCATCTCCCTAGGTAACGCATTCCAGTGCATCACTACCCTCCTAGTGAAAAAGTTTTTCCTAATATCCAACGTAAACCACCCCCATTACAACTTGAGACCATTACTCCTTGTTCTGTCATCTGCCACCACTGAGAACAGTCTAGATCCATCCTCTTTGGAACCCCCTTTCAGGTAGTTGAAAGCAGCTATCAAATCCCCTCTCATTCTTCTCTTCTGCAGACTAAACAATCCCAGTTCCTTCAGCCTCTCCTCATAAGTCATGTGCTGCAGCCCCCTAATCTTTTTGTTGCCCTCCAATGGACTCTTTCCAATTTTTCCACATCCTTCTTGTAGTGTGGGGCCCAAAACTGGACACAGTACTCCAGATGAGGCCTCACCAATGTTGAATAGAGGGGAATGATCACGTTCCTTGATCTGCTGGCAATGCCCCCACTTATACAGCCCAAAATGCCATTAGCCTTCTTGGCAACAAGGACACATTGTTGACTCATATCCAGCTTCTCATCCACTGTAACCCCTAGGTTCTTTTCTGCAGAACTGCTGCCTAGCCACTCGGTCCCTAGTCTGTAGCAGTGCATGGGATTCTTCTGTCCTAAGTGCAGGACTCTGCACTTGTCCTTGTTGAACCTCAGCAGATTTCTTTTGACCCAATCCTCTAATTTGTCTAGGTCCCTCTGTATCCTATCCCTACCCTCCAGCATATCTACCACTCCTCCCAGGTTAGTGACATCTGCAAACTTGCTGAGGGTGCAGTCCACGCCATCCTCCAGATCATTAATGAAGATATTGAACAAAACCAGCCCCAGGACCGACCCTTGGGGCACTCCGCTTGATACAACCAGCTCTCCTGGTCTCCTTTCCCCCTCATGTTATTCTCCCAGGGGATCCTGCCCATCAGTTCTCTGAGGGAGTCAAAGTCTGCTTTTCTGAAGTCCAGGGTCCTTATTCTGCTGTTCTCCTTTCTTCCTTGTGTCAGGATCCTGAACTCAACCATCTCATGGTCACTGCCTCCCAGGTTCCCATCCACTTTTGCTTCCCCTACTAATTCTTCCCAGTTTGTAAGCAGCAGATCAAGAAGATCTCTGCCCCAGTTGGTTCCTCCAGCACTTGCACCTGGAAATTGTCCCCTACACTTTCCAAAAACTTCCTGGATTATCTGTGCACCGCTGTATTGCTCGCCCAGCAGATATCAGGGTGATTGAAGTCTCCCATGAGAACCAGGGCCTGTGATCTAGTAACTTCTGTTAGTTGCCGGAAGAAAGCCTCGTCCACCTCATCCCCCTGGTCTGGTGGTCTATAGCAGACTCCCACCACAGCATCACCCATCACCCTTGTTGCTCACACTTCTAAACTTAATCCAGAGACTCTCTGTTTTTTCTGCAGTTTCATACCGGAGCTCTGAGCAGTCATACTGCTCTTTTACATACCTTTTCTGCCCTTCCTGTCCTTCCTGAACAGTTTATATCCATCCATGAGACTACTCCAGTCATGTGAGTTATCCCATCAAGTCTCTGTTATTCCAATCACATCATAGTTCCTTGACTGTGCCAGGACTTCCAGTTCTCCCTGCTTGTTTCCCAGGCTTCTTGCATTTGTGTATAGGCACTTAAGATAACTTGCTGATCGTCCTGCTTTCTCAGTATGAGACAGGAGTCCTCCCCTCTTGCGCTCTCCTGCTCATGCTTCCTCCCAGCATCCCACTTCCCCACTTACCTCAGGGCTTTGGTCTCCTTCCCCCGGTGAACCTAGTCCTGCTGCTCTACCATGTATATGCTCTCCTTCATAGAGAACTGCACTGGAAGGCTCAGAGGGAGGATGATCTTGGAGTGGGACTCCAGATACTGGGGTTCAGCTCTCAGGTCTGCTACACAGACTTTCACTGTGACCTTGGTCAAGTCACTTAATCCATCTGAGTCCTCTATTTAGAGCCATGGTTAGATGCAATTCATCCAATGAAGGCAATCTGGACCACAGATTAATTTTCTATATCCACAGACAGATGTTTTGGTCAGATTCTCAGCTGCTTTAGGATAGATTTGCACCACTCCACTGGCACAAAACTGCCATAAAGCTGCCTTGTCCAGACCCCATGGGGATCTCCTCAGGGTAACAGAGGTGAAAGCATCCCCTCTCAGTGCCTGATATGCGGTCACAGGCAAGTGGAAGAGGGCATTGACTCAACTTTGTTGCACTCTTAGTAAACCCTAACAATTGCAATTGCCCCTTGGGACATTTGGCACCCCATGTGCATTGGAGAGACCATGGGACTGCTCTAACTCTGCTGTGGATCCACCATTTTTGCTTTATGTTTCTTCAAAGCAGTGAGGAGGGCACAACGGTTGAAAAGAAGCCACAACTCTTAACTGCCCAAGTAGGCAACTCAGACAGGAGTCTGTTCATGCTTCTGGAAACATCTAGTTCATACCAGGCATGTGAAGAGGTTTACTACTACTGTTAACAGTGTCACTCCCATACTAACATATCATCTCATTTACACAGACTCTAGTATCTTGATACTCCAGATTTTCTTACAAAGATGTAAGCCTGAGCTGGCATTTAACTCATTTGCTCTGTTCATTTCACAGTTCAAAGGTGCCAATTAAAAAGACAGCAGGAGATTAAGATGACACTGCCTGTTAGCTTGGTTCATAGGGTGAATTTGTTATTAATTATTAAAGCTTCTCAAATGACTGCTGGAAATTGTTCCCTAAAAAAATGCCAGAAGCTTCAAGAAATTAACAATAAATAAGCCATATGAAACTGTTCTGCCAACAAAACTGGTATTGTAATTTTATTGGAGCTATAGATTTTGTGCCAACATTCTCAGATTGATCAAACTGGGATTAAAAATATGAATTTGTCTCAAATAACCAGATCATAGAACACTGAGATGAAAAAAAAAGAACTATTAGCATGTCTAGTTCATTTTTCTGCCCGGCACATGATATCTCCCTAAAGTATATTTTCCAATGCTTTGTCCAGATTAGTTTTAAATGACTGAAGAATCTGAATAGCTGTTCACCATTATCCTTGGGTCATTATACCTCAACCTAATAGCCTGCACATTTAGGACATTTTATCCTGTTATGAAGTCTTGTTTTCATCTTTTATAATTTCATTTTATAATTCCTAGTATAACTGACTGGGTAGCTGAAAACAGTATGAGCTGTAATTTTGGTCACAGTTATATAATGACTTGAATAAAATATATTGCTTTTCAAACACTGGAATTCAGAATAACAAATATGTAATGAACTGCCAAATGTGGCATGCCCCCTTTTAGTGGCTGGTCTACATAAAGGATAAAAACCTATTCCTGTCACCAGCTAACAGAGCAACTTCTTAATCCCAAAGAGAAGAAATAAATGTTCAGAAGTGTCTAAGTGACTAAGGAACTTAAGTCCCATTTTCAAAAGGGTTTAAGATTTTCAAAGGTATTGATTTCAATTTGGTACCTAACCTGTCATAAACATACAACTAAGGGTAGCATAAAATCCCTCTTTATCCTGTAAGGGGTTAATTCCTCTTTTACCTGTAAAGGGTTAAGAAGCTCAGGTAACTTAGCTAACACCTGACCAAAAGGACCAATGAGGGGACAAGAAATTTTCAAATCGGGGGTGTATGTGTGTGTGTGGGGGGGGGGGGGAGGAACAGGCTTTTCTGTCTGTTTTGTGGGATTTTGCTGGACACAGATCAAGGAAGCAAGCAATCCAGCACCTATAAAGTTAGTAAGTATTTAGCAAGGAAACGTGTTAGTTTACTTTTATTTTGGCTTGTGTTTTC
The DNA here is from genome assembly GCF_011386835.1 of Chrysemys picta bellii. Lineage (NCBI taxonomy): Eukaryota > Metazoa > Chordata > Testudines > Emydidae > Chrysemys > Chrysemys picta. The sequence continues at coordinate 320,944,271 of NC_088791.1, forward strand.
CTTTGTGTAAGAGGGAGGTTTATGCCTGGTTTTGCCTAGAGGGGAGATCCTCTGTGTTCCTGAGTCTTTTGTTATTCTGTAAAGTACTTACCATCCCAATTTTACAGAGGTAATTCTTTTACCTTTTCTTTAATAAAATTCTTCTTTTAAAAACCTGATTGATTCTTCATTGTCTTAAGATCCAAGGGCTTGGGTCTGTGTTCACCTGTACCAATTGGTGAGAATATTATTCTCAAGCCTCCCCAGGAAAGGGGGTGTAGAGGCTTGGGGGATTATTCTCAAGCCTGCATAGGAAAAGGGATGTAGGGGCTTGGGGGGATATTTGGGGAAAGTAGGGCTCCAAGTGGCCCTCCTTAAATGTTTGTTTAAATCACTTGGTGGTGGCAGTGTTACTTAATCCAAGGTATAAGAGAGAAATTGTGCCTTGGGGAGTTTTTAACCTAAGCTAGTAAAAACACCAGGGGGATGAGGTGGACGAGTAGGGGCATTGCCAGCAGATCGAGGAACGTGATCATTCCCCTTTATTCGACATTGGTGAGGCCTCATCTGGAATACTGTGTCCAGTTTTGGGCCCCACACTACAAGAAGGATGTGGAAAAATTGGAAAGAGTCCAGCGGAGGGCAACAAAAATGATTAGGAGTCTGGAGCACGTGACTTATGAGGAGAGGCTGAGGTAACTGGGATTGTTTAGTCTCCAGAAGAGAAGAATGAGGGGGGATTTGATAGCAGCCTTCAACTACCTGAAGGGGGGTTCCAAAGAGGATGGAGCTCAGCTGTTCTCAGTGGTGGCAGATGACAGAACAAGGAGCAATGGTCTCAAGTTGCAGTGGGGGAGGTCCAGGTTGGATATCAGGAAAAACTATTTCACTAGGAGGGTGGTGAAACACTGGAATGCATTACCTAGGGAGGTGGTGGAGTCTCCTTCCTTGGAGGTTTTTAAGGCCCGGCTTGACAAAGCCCTGGCTGGGATGATTTAGCTGGGAATTGGTCCTGCTTTGAGCAGGGGGTTGGACTAGATGACCTCTTGAGGTCTCTTCCAACTCTGATATTCTATGATTCTATGATTCTATGAAAATAAGCTTAGCGGGTCTTTCATGCGGGTCCCCACGTCTGTACCCTAGAGTTCAGAGTGGGGAAGGAACCCTGACATAACCCATTTAGACACTTTTGGAAATCCATCTGGATCTTTAGGTGTTAAATACCTCTGAAAATCTGGCTTTAAGTCACTTAGCAGCTATGTCTCATCCAGACTTGCAATATGTCCAAGCTATCTGACACATTCCAGATTATGCATTACAGAAAAAGAGCTTTTAGCAAACTAGCTGGGAGAAATCTGATCTATCAGACTAAAACTGACAGTCAAATTCTATTTTAAAAACACATGTTTTAAGCCTACTGCACAAGAATGCCATTTAAAAAACACCACCACTGCTGGAGCCTGAGAAGGAAGTGAAAATAAGAATACACAAGGTGCCTGGAGTTTCTTCTGAAGTCAGTACTGTAGTTCCCCATACATCTCAAGACACCACAACTCTCCACACCTCCCAGAGTTGCAGACAGTACTGTGCCTTCTGTACTGAATGGAAGATTTACTCAGCCATAGAGAGAAACAAATTTTTCCCCTCAGGATTTTGCTTTCTAACTTTTCTTGAAAAGAAAAAAGTAAAAAATGTTTATCTGCCTGCAGGGATTACACTAATTTGAATCCAAAATTAAGAGAGCTTAAAAATACAAGCATCACAGAGCAGTTTCCTTTTGCAGCTCAACGCTGCTTTTTGGGGGGAAGGGGAGAGTTACTCCCTTCTCTCTTTGTTATTAACTGTCTAACTGTAATATTACTACCTTGGTATTTTTTCCCTTTTTTTCAGATTTTGTTCTTTACTTTCCTTCAGTTCTCTGCTGACTGGCCTGCAGTTGGCAGTTTTGTGGATTTATGTGATGCTTCTGAGTTACATTTTAATCATTCAAGTAACCTGACTCAGGCAACAAAGTTAAAAGATATTAGAGGAGCAACTAAAATGTAGCGATTGGAAAAGATCCTTTGTATCCAATAGAACTGAACAGCTGTTTTCAGCAGTGGCCTTCAAGGTCAGTATCATTTTGATCTTACTAGTTTGCAAGAGAAGTATATTTCATAAGCCTATATGGTACCATGACATTTCTCTGGGATTCTTTACAAATAATACAAGTTTCTGTATTAATGTTTCTATCTAGCTTTCTTTTATTGCTTTCTTTTGTTCCCTCTTCTTGAAACCCAGGATTTAAACATGGGGTATTCTCTTTCCCTATGTGTTTTTCCTCTTATAGGGCCAAAGCCGAGGCCTGCAGAAGGGCCACAAAAGGACTCAAAGGCAACAGAACTAGGGCAATTCTGCTGCACAGGGGTCAAAACTGTGGAGAGGCCCAGTACGGGGATCCATTACATTGCAAGCCTTAAAAGCATATACTGAGTTAGATCTCTTCATGCCATAGGGTAATGGCAGGCATCTGGGGAAGGCCAGTTTCATGGATCTATTGGTCAAAACCTCCCAGAAAATGATCAGTGGGGGAGCACATATGGTATTACTGCTCTCAGGCTACATTAGCAGATAAGAAGCATTTCCACTGCAGCTACAGAGAAGAAGAAATCCCTAGTCTCTACAGAGGACCAGGACATGTACAGAGCTCAGGATTTGTCCATATATATTACAGAAATACATTAATCTTTAGAAGAGGAATGACTTCCTTTCTAATTCTCCTTCAATTTTTGCCAAGCTAGAATCTCTCTAAAAAAAATCCAAATGTCCTCTGTTTTTACAGTCATTGCAAGGTCACAACAGAGTAGATGGAAAATAAATTCAGCTCACTTCTCTCAAGGGCTATAAAGACTAGTACCTATCCTACCCCTGTTATATGTGAAGCAACTGCAAAGTGCAAGAAACAGTATTGATTCAAAGCCTGGTGAGTCACCTCTGATTACTCTAGGTGTCATAAACAGGCCAGTCGTATAGATAGGTAACTGCAGGTTCCACATTACTAAGTAAATAGTTTGTCTCTCTTTCCCTCTGGTGGCAGTCAGATGTGCCTAATGCAAAGTGCCAAGAGACCCACTATGCCCTAATGTGACGTTTCTGCAAGACTGTTTGATGACCCCAACAAGGATAAAACAAAGGAGTGGAGTGGAATCCTGGCTGCATCTGGTACTCAGCTAAATGTGACAGCAAAATTCTCTCATCAATGTTCAGTATGACTTATGTCTTCTTTATCCTGCACTCAGTGCTTGAAATGGGTGGGGGTACATGGGCATGCCATGCCCAACATTCTCATCACTGCTAATTGGAAATGCTAATTCAAAGCTTCTAAAGTGGGGAGTGAAAATGTAGGTTGTAGGGGTCAGACCATCACATTTTCTCGCAGTTCAAGAACTGCCTGCCATTTGAAGCAATGACTCGGCACTAAAGGCTAATTCTTGTAGTCCTTGTGCGACCAAATCTCCCACTGACTTAAATGCAAGTTTTGGGTGAACATGGAATATCAGATCAGGCCTTGTGGCTACTTAAGTCAGTTTCTGCACTGTATTGCCCGCAAGAGAGGAAACTGAAGTATCCATTACAATGCATTTGCTCTGCTGCCTGGAGAGACATGATTTATACAACCTCTGTTTACTTGGAAGGTCATACAGATGATCTACATTTTAACATGTTAATCACTTCCACTATTTTTTATATATGTGAGCAGAGCTGCATGGAGAAATATGTGGGCACACATACTTGTCCCTGATTTACCTTATTTAAGGGGCATTGACATTTTATGAAGGTATCAGAGCTGAGCACATGCCTTTCACCCCATGCATAATAGATGGGGTGGATAATAGATTTCTTCATGGACCAGTACATCACACTTACTCATTTCTCCTTTTGTTTCCTCCAAAGCTTTACATCTTACTCCAAAACCATTTCCTATTTTATCTTTCTGATGCAGACACTGGGCTTATTAATGGTGAGGACTCCTTCATACTAGTTTAAGATTGCCAAAATGATCTCAGTTATGGATGTGAGGCAAGACAGGCACATCTTGTTTTAAGAGACACATTCGCTTGGCATGTGTTTGTGGAAGAAAACACTTTAAAAAATCAAATAATTTTTCAACCTTTCCCGAACCTCTTAAATTCCTCTCCTATGTTCCTCTGTGCCTCTCCCAGTTGTCAGCATGCCATCCATATAGCAGAACCATTGCCGCCTGAAGCACTAGACCCATTGCATTCTGTGGCACTACAGGTGCTTTGGTTACACATGGTGACCCTTCCGACCTCAACAGCCCCTTGCTTCTGTTCAGAACAAAGAACTTTTTTGAATCTGGCTGTAATATCCCCAGTGGATATGGTGGTGCCAGGTCAAATTCTAAAAATTTCACTCCTCCCATCAGTTTCTAGCAGATCAGTCAGGAAGTATTAGGGATACTGATTTACCTCAAACTAAGGATTCATGGAGACTTTAGAGTGATCACAAAGAGAAGGTTATTCACCCTGTGCAGTAACTGAGGTCCTTCAAGATGGTTGCTACTGTGGTTGCTCCACTTAGGATGAATCTGCATCCCTGCACTTGTAATTGGAGATTTTTAGTAACAATGCCTTGTTGGGTTGCACATGCATTGTCCCCCGTCTCGTGCCACCTCAGGGAGTTACATATTGTTGTGTGACCAACCCTCCTTTGGTTCCTTCTCTACCGCAAAGTCTATGGTGCGAAAAAAACTCCAAAATAGAGTGGTAGAGGGAGGGTAATGGAGCACCCACAGCAACAACCATCTCAAAGAACCTCAGTTACTGCACAGGGTGAGTAACCTCTTCTTCTTCAAGGAGTGTCCCTGTGGATGCTCCACTTTAGGTGACTGTAGAGCAGTGCCCCTCAGGGGAAGGGACAGGTTTGGAGTTGCAGTCGTGGCATATGATAAAACCACAAGTCCCAGTAGAGTGTCTGATGATGAGTGCTGCTGTATGGGATAGTGCTGTGTGAACATATGGGCTCATGCCCAGATTGCTGGTTTGCAGATGTCCATAAAAGCCACATTGTTGAGAAAGGCAGTCAATGTAGAGAGTGCTCTGGTGGGCTGGCTTGCATTATAGCAATTAGGTTAACTAGAGCAGTAATTCTGTGCTGGAGCAGAGAGGCTGTAGCTTCTAGAGAGTTGAGGTAGCTCCCAATGAACTCCAGTATCTGCACAGGTGTGAATGTTGATTTTTTTGTTCATTTATTTGTAGACCTAGCTGTGTGAAGAGAGCTACTGTCTTTTGGGTAGCTTCTAGTGCCTCTTCTCGAGTCGAGGAGTAAGCAATTATCCAGATAGGGGAATATTATGAACCCTTTTCTGTGGAGGTGAGCCACCACCATCGCAAGGACTTTTGAGAATACCCTGTGATGGGTTGGATCACAGAACCCCCCCCAGGAGCTGCCACCCGATGTGCAAAGACTACCCCTGCTCCTGTTTTCCCTGCCAGCTCAGGACTCCAGCACCCTGTCTTGCTGAGCCAGACACTCCCATCTGGTTCCAACACAGACCCAGGGTCTGAATCACTTGTCCCAAAGCTGCAAGTTTACCTGAAAACAGCTCACAGTAGTGTGCTTGTCTTTAGCACTCAGATGCCCAACTCCCAATGGGGTCTAAACCCAAACAAATCCGTTTTACCCTTATGCAGGGCAAACTCATAAATTGTTCGCCCTCTATAACACTGATAGAGAGATATGCCAGTTGTTTGCTCCCCCGGGTATTAATACATACTCTGAGTAAATTACTAAATAAAAAGTGATTTTATTAAATACAGAAAATAGGATTTAAATGGTTCCAAGTAGTAACAGACAGAACAAAGTAAGTCACCAAGCAAAATAAAATAAAATGCACAAATCTATGTCTAATCGAACTGAATACAGATAATCTCACCCTCAGAGATGCTTCAGTAAGTTTTTCTCAGACTGGACACCTTCCAGGCCTGGGCACAATTCTTTCCCCTGGTACAGCTCTTATTGCAGCTCAGGTGATAGCTAGGGGATTCTTCATGATGGCTCCTCTTCCCTTTGTTCTCTTCCACCCCTTTATATATCTTTTGCATAAGGCAGGAACCCTTTGTCCCTCTGGGTTTCCACCCCCCCTCACTGGAAAAGCACCAGGTTAAAGACGGATTCCAGTTCAGGTGACATGATCACATGTCACTGCAAGACTTCATTACTCACTTGCCAGCACACACATATACAGGAAGACTCACAGGTAAATACAGCCATCTGCAGACAATGGGAGTCATCAAGATTCCAAACCATCCTTAATGGCCCACACTTTACATAATTACAATAGGCCCTCAGAGTTATGTTTTATATTTCTAGTTTTAGATACAAGAGTGGTACATTTCTACAAATAGGATGATCACACTCAGTAGATTATGAGCTTTGTAATGATACCTTACAAGAGACCTTTTGCATGAAGCATATCCCAGTTACATTATATTCACTTATATTTTTATAAATCCATATAGACTGCACAACGTCACAACCCGTGGAACTGTACATAAGCCAAAAGAGAGTACTTTGTACTAAGTGATCTGTTCCCAGAACAAATCTGAGAAACCTCCCATGTGAGGGATATATCGTTATGTGGAAATAAGCATCCTGGAGTTTGAGGGCCGAGAACCAGTCTCCTCATTCTAGTGCTGGAATTATCATTGCTAGCATGACCATCCTGAATCGCTGGGTCTTCACAAATTTGTTGAGTCTTCTTAAATTGAGAATGAGCCTCCATCCTCCATGTTTTTCTGGGTTAGAAAATAATGGGAGTAGAAACCCTTCCCTCTGTGTTGTGTTGGTACTGGTTCTACTACACCTAGGCATATGAGATTGTTTACTTCCTGTCACAGTAGGTGTTCATGAGAAGGGTCCCTGAAGAGGGATGGGGAGGGACGGTGGGTCATGGGCATGGAGGTAAATTGGATGGAATAGCCAGTCTCGATGATTTCTAATACCCATTTGTCCAGTGTGATGTTTCAATATGCTGGGTGGAAAGAAGTCAGAATGGTCTCCGAATGGATGGATGGTGTCAGATGGGTCCAGCAATAGAAAAAAGTGGGAGGTGTCTCTGGTCCTCGACCAAACCGTCAAACTGTTGTTTAGATTGTTGAGATGTTGAGGGCTGAGAAGAGAGTGGTTTCTGTCTTGCAGCTCTCTGCCTCCACCTTTGTGGGTCATATTGTCTATGAGATTGGGTGTAGGGCATGTATCTAGACCTTTGCATAGCGTAATACTTCCCATTTTTTCTTTTGTGTAGTCATATATATGTCCAAGGATCTCAGAGTTGTCCTGGAGTCCTTCAGTGTGTGAAGGGACTCATGCATTTTGTGTGTGAACAGCTTCGGGCCTTCGAACAGGAGATCCTCGACAGCTGATTGTAAGTCTTTGAGAAAACCCAATAGGTGGAGCCAGGAAGCTCATCGCATTACTCTGGCCATGGTGACGAAGCGTTCATGTCCGCGACTCCGTGTCGGCAGAGTTCAATGAAGCTTGTAAAGCTGTGCAAGCTAGAAGTTTATCCTCAGATATGAAAACTTTAAATTGTTCCTTTTTGTCCTCAGGTATATGCTTAATAAAGTCAGACATTTTCAAGTAATTGGAGTGATTGTATTTGTCTATTAATACTTCACAGTTTTGATCCTGAACCGTAGGGTCACTGAAGAGTAAGGTTGATGACCAAAAATGTCCAATCTCTTCCAGTCCCTGTCATATGGGGTGGATCTGGAATGGAGTGGTCTGCCCCACTCGTTCACGGCCACTACCACCAGAGAGTTTGGCGTAGGGTGTGAAAATAGAAATTCCATCCCATTGGAAGTAGCATAGTATTTTTTATCTGCTCTTTTGCTTGTGGGTGGAATTGTTGCTGGGGTCTGCCAGATGGTCTTGGCGGGTCCATGAGAGCCTTGTTTATTAGGAGGGCAATTCTGGAAGAGTCTGAAGTCTGGAGGCTGTCCAAAACTTAAGTTGGGACTCCTCAACTTCTTCCAGTGGTATCTCCAGTGAATCTGTGATCTTCTTGAACAGTTCTTGGAACTGTTTAAAGTCATCCCCCATTGTGGGTGGTGGGGGCATGATAGCTTCATGTGGAGAGGAGGATTAAAAACTGGCAGCTGGGGTGACTTCCTTATCCAAAGTCTCCTTCGTTTTCTTGACTGTCTCTTCCAGAGATTTAGAGGGTCCAGGTACAGAGGGTCATCGAGAATGCCTCAACCTCTCCCTGTGTGGATTGGGAGGCTTAGGATAGTGTTGGCAGTATGATGTCTATAGGTACCAGTAAGGCGACTGTGGTGGTCATGGTGTTGATGGTGGCATCAATGGGTGTCTGTGCCATCCTTGAATTTCAGGTCTGGGGTGGTGTTCATGTTGCTCTAGTGGACTTTTTCTGGTAGCTGTGCTGATAGGTGAGGAGTGATGGGAGGAGTAGCTCTCCCCTTCATCATCATCATCATCCTCCTCGTCACTGGATAAAGGAGGAGTTGATCTGGGTGGTGTGGTAAATTGACATGGTACCAAGCATACAGGAGTAAGGTCGGTACCAAGGAGTGGAGATTCCGGTGCCGAGGAGACTAAATCGTCTTTATGTCAGAGAAATTGTTGTGGTACTGAGTATCAGTACCAAGGAGGGTGTTGTCAGTGGTACCAGTGCCTTTACCATGGTTGTCGGTGTCAAGGGTTGTGTGCGATGTGCTGTGGAGGCAGAAGGTGGCACCATAAACTGTACCGCTGCTGAGTTGCATACTAGGTTTCCCTTTTGTACCTTTTTCCAAGCCAGCCCACTTAGGGTCTTTGGCTTGCATGGTACCCACAGTACCAGTTGATTCCACTATTTCAGAGGTGGATGGTCTCGGTGTGGATGGTACCAAGGGCGTCTGATGGGGTGGGGAATGTCTCTTTTTGGTGGTTCCTTGAGAAGGGGAAGTCAGAACCTGTTTCTTTGTGCTCTCTTTGGAGGAGTGCTCCTTCCTCTCAGAGGGTGGTGGGGAACCTCTGTCAGATGCCACAGTTAGAGTCCAGTTCCCAGGAGGGGTATGTGATCCCAGATCAGATGCCAGGCGCAAAGACTTCTCCATCATGAGGAGTTTTAGCTGTAGGTCCCTTGCTTTCCTGGCGCAGGCCTTCAGATTGTGGCAGTGGGAGCATTTTTGTGGTATATGTGTCTCGCCGAAGCAGCGGACACACTGTGAATGCCCATCAGAAACCAGGATTGACGACCAGCAAGTGAGGCAATGTTTAAAACCTGGGGAGCCGGGCATGCCCCTTCAAATAGGGTTTCTCTCATGTGGGAGGGTAACTATACTGCACTAAGGGGTATCCTAATAACTGAAACTTAAATTCCTAAGGTAAGACACTTTTTAAAAAGAAATAAACAGGGAAGAAATAGGGTAGTTAACTATTAATTAACTATCAATTAACTAGCTAGTACTCTAAAGTTAAAGCTAGTTAAGATAAGTTCAAACATGCTGCTAATTGCTCTGTCTCAAACCAAGGGCAGCAGAGAAGTAATTGAGGGAGTATTGGTTGCACAGTGCTCTGTAACCGCCTGAGGCGGTGCATGACAGGGACAACGCATGTGCGACCCAACCAGGTACTGCTACTAAAAATCTCCGACTACTTAAAGCAGAACACTCACAGGGACACTCCTTGAAGAAGAGTTCTTACACTTCAGCATGTTTTGGAACACAATTAGGTCAAACCACTCACTGAACTCCATTGATAAAATTATTCCCTATTTTTGCAATCCTTACACCAGACTTTCTAAGAATTTCCCGAAGAATAAAGCACAGGATGAGCCTTTAGAAATTTAATAATGGCTTTTTCATCCACATGTTGTAAAACCTACATCTGTATTAAACACAAATGTAGGCTTTCTTTTCCTTTTCCCCACTGGATCTAACACATGGTGCTCAGCATTCCCATTCAATTCCTACCAATCAGCAAATGACTATTTTCTTTCAGTCACAATTCATGGTAATGACATGCAGGTACCTTTGTAATTTTTAGTGACTTTCAGGCATTATAGGACTTTTATCTCTCTTCACTTTAGTTTTTCCAAAGCAACAGCAGTTTCACTTAGTTTTACTGCTTAGGAAATTTTCATTTCTACATCTCTTCAGAACTATTTGTGGGCAGAGTGGGGCCAGCCCAAAGCACCATGTTGTCCAGCAACAAACCAGAGATCTAGATGCTCTTACTCTTCTACCCGGATCATTATGTGGTGCTGAACGACTCTTTCACTTCCCCATCTATAAAATGGAAGTATTGATTACAGCGTCATTGAATAACTAATTTTTTTAATTGATTGGCAGTTCCAAAAAAACTGGGGGGGAGGTTGAGGATTGTTTCAGGTCTACTTGAAACGGACATTTTTGGAATTTTGAGCCCATTGAAAAGTCAAGTCAAAATTGTTTTGAGTTCAACAACAACATTTCATTTGATCAGAAATGAAATGATTGGTTTCAATTTTGGTCAACAAAATAACAGTTTTTATTTTTTAAAAAAAGGCAAAGGAAATTTTAGATTCACAAGGCAATTTAGCCATCTAATACCAACATATAGGTGCTATTCACAAAACTGAGGAGGTGTATTCCTCCTCCCCCTGTTTCTTATGTCCCACAGCCCAGTGGTCAGGGTACTCATCAGCAATGGGGGGGGGGGAATCTAGGTTTGAAACCCTGCTCTGCCCGACTTTAAGCAGGGACTTGACCGCAGTCTCCCTCCTCCCGGGTGGGAACCCTAACCACCAGGCTATTGGCTATTCTGGCATGGAGTAGTTTCAGTCTCCCCTTCTGAAGCAGTTCCATTTTATTTAAATAATTAAATATTCTGTCTGGCCCAATGAATATGTAATTATTTATTAAAAATGGAACACCTTCAACAGGAGAGACTGAGTAGCCAGCCCCAGAATTGCCAATGGCCCAGTGGTTAAGGCACTCACCTAGAAGGAAGGAAGACCTAGGTTCAAATGAGGCAGAGTGGGGCCTTGAACCCATGTCTGCCTCCCAGCTGAGTGCCTAACCATTGAATATGGGGGAGGGGAGGCACCTCGTGTGCCACAGTTCTGAGGTTAACTACACCTCTGCAGGTCTCCTCAAGGATATCCCCTTAGACCGCTAGCTGACAGGAACAGGAACAGGAAATCACATTCCTCTCCCTCCAGACCAGAGGTTTAGGATTGCAGTCCCCTTGCAAATCATTATGCTTATCCTGACAGCACTGACTGTAGCCCAGCACATGCAATTATGCTTTCTCTCAAGGGCTATGACAGTGTTTATCACTGACTAGCCAGCTTCCACAAAGAGTAATATATTTATTAAGGAGAAAACATACCATAAAACAATGAACACTCTACATACTTGCTAAGCTTACCAGGAACCACCCATTCTCTACATGGAGACCTTGGTAAGTTTCAAAAATCTGACAAACCCTTGCAGCAGGGTTTTGTCTTCTTGATTAAAGTCTCACGAGGGTTCCTGAGTAAGTTCAGGTTTCAGAGTAGCAGCCGTGTTAGTCTGTATCCGCAAAAAAGAACAGGAGTACTTGTGGCACCTTAGAGACTAACAAATTTATTTGAGCATAAGCTTTCATGGGCTACATCCCACTACATCCATATATTGAGGAGATATATATACACACACATACAGAGAGCATGAACAGGTGGGAGTTGTCTTACCAACTCTGAGAGGCCAATTAAGTAAGAGAAAAAAAAACTTTTGAAGTGATAATCAAGATAGCCCAGTACAGACAGGTTGATAAGAAGTGTGAGAGTACTTACATGGGGAGATAGATTCAATGTTTGTAATGGCTCAGCCATTCCCAGTCTTTATTCAAACCTAAATTGATTGTGTCTAATTTGCATATCAATTTGAGTTCAGCAGTTTCTCGTTGGAGTCTGTTTTTGAAGCTTTTCTGTTATAAAATAGCCACCCACAGGTCTGTCATTGAATGACCAGACAGGTTAAAGTGTTCTCCCACTGGTCCATTTCCTGGACACTACTGTGCTAATAAGCGATGGTCACATAAATACCACCCTATACCGGAAACCTATTGACCACTATACTTAGCTACATCTAGCTTCCATCCAGGACACACCACAAGATCCATTGTCTACAGCCAAGCTCTAAGATACAACCGCATTTGCTCCAATCCCTCAGACAGAGACAAGCACCTACAAGATCTCTATCAAGAATTCTTAAAACTACAATACCCACCTTCTGAAGTGAAAAAACAGATTGACAGAGCCAGACGAGTACCCAGAAGTCACCTCCTACAAGACAGGCCCAACAAAGAAAATAACAGAACACCACTAGCTGTCACCTTCACCCCCCAGCTAAAACCTCTCCAGCACATCATCAAAGATCTACAACCTATCCTGAAAGATGATCCCTCACTCTCACAGACCTTGGGAGACAGACCTGTCCTCGCTTACAGATAACCCCCCAACCTGAAGCAAATACTCACCAGCAACCACACATCACTGAACAAAAACACTGACCTAGGAACCTATCCTTGCAACAAAGCCCGATGCCAACTCTGTCCACACATCTATTCAAGTGACATCATCATAGGACCTAATCACAGCAGCCATACCATCAGGGACTCGTTCACCTGCACATCTACCAATGTGATATATGCCATCATGTGCCAGCAATGCCCCTCTGCCATGTACATTGGCCAAACCAGACAGTCTCTCCGCAAAAGAATTAATGGACACAAATCTGACATCAAGAATCATAATACTCAAAAACCAGTGGGAGAACACTTTAACCTGTCTGGTCATTCAATGACAGACCTGCAGGTGGCTATTTTACAACAGAAAAGCTTCAAAAACAGACTCCAAGGAGAAACTGCTGAACTCGAATTGATATGCAAATTAGACACAATCAATTTAGGTTTGAATAAAGACTGGGAATGGCTGAGCCATTACAAACATTGAATCTATCTCCCCATGTAAGTACTCTCACACTTCTTATCAACCTCTCTGTACTGAGCTATCTTGATTATCACTTCATAAGGTTTTTTTTCCTTTTACTTAATTGGCCTCTCAGAGTTGGTAAGACAACTTCCACCTGTTCATGCTCTCTGTATGTGTGTGTATACATATCTCCTCAATATATGTTCCATTCTATGCATCCGAAGAAGCGGGATATAGCCCACGAAAGCTTATGCTCAAATAAATTTGTTAGTCTCCAAGGTGCCACAAGTACTCCTGTTCTTTTTGAGTAAGTTCAGAGAGACACTTTCTAGAGTTTAGGGCATTTATGCTCAGGTCTCCTGAAAAAAGAGCTAATGCCCCTTTCCCAATGAGGCAAAACTTCAAAGGTTGGGTATCTATATAATTGGCATTGGGACTCTGCATTTATCATCCCACAGTGACTCCAGATTCCACAGGAAGTTCACCCAGTGAGCCAGGAATACAAACATATATATACACACCACTTATTGAAACAAAACTCTATGACTATTCCATGTGCTCACCTCATAGGCCCCATCTCGGTATAATAGTCTTTGAATTTTTCCATGCTTCCAAGGTCTCATGTCTGTCAAATCTCCCCATTGGAAGAGAAAAAGTTAACCCCATCACTTTGGTGAGTAACAACACAATGTGAGGAGGAAACAGAGTCACATATATTCTTTCACAAAAATAATATCAGAAATTTCCCAGTTCTACTGGGCTTCTGAGTATAATGGGGGTTCCACCCTCTCCTGGGTTTTGTGAATGCCAGAGGTGCCTAAACATTAGAGATAAGTGTTTGTCTTCTTGTGAACATAGGACCCTCTCCCCAACATCAATACTGTTACTTTCAAAAGCATCAAAATGGTTTGTTTCAATATTTCCAGATTTGATTTCTTTTTTCCCCTGATCGAAAGAGTTTGTCAGAATCAACAGGAATTCCCAAAATGTTTCAGTGAAGCCAAATCTGCATTTTTCAGTTGAAAAATTTTGCCCAGCTCTAGTAATGATACGTACACAACTTTATAGAGTGCGTAGAGATCCTTGATGTAAAGTTCAGTTAAGTGCAAAATTATTATAAAAAAGATCTGGGTTTTCTTCCTTGTTAAATACTCATACTTATCTCTGATGTGGGGAAAACCTGATTTGCGCATGAGAGTCTAGCTTCCCTATGGAGATAGATATATAATGGGCCAGATCCTGATCTGGACTCTTCAAAGTCAAAGCTCCCTTTGGCCAATTAAATTGATCTGTGTAGAGGTACCAGTCTTGGTAATGGCCATTTGAGGTCACTGGTTATTATGGATTTTTATAGTAAATGTAAGCACATTGTTATTCTATTGGGACACAGAGGAAATGAATTCATTTCATTAAAACAGAATGGCTCCAGTGAACAGCTGTTTCCCTAGTTTAAATTAAAGATACTTTTTAGTTCTATGCACAAGATCAAAAAGGAATCCAAAAAACAATAGACAACTTTTTGTATTCATATATAAATTATTTGAAATTAGCCAATCTGGCTGTCTAAGAGAAAAAACAACACTGAGCTAAAACTTATGTGCCAAGTTGCAGCACAGAGTGACTTTTTATGGCTGAAAACAGAGGTTTATAATGGAAACTGCAACTCATTCTTAACTATGCCAGTGTGAACATGTTGTTCTAATACGTATGATGAAAAGTTATAAAATGACAAGACTGTGAAGTTTACCACAGCAACTGTGCATTAACAGACGATAAAGCACACATCATTTATAGCAAATTCCGTCGGTTATAAATTTCAGTACTTATTGCTATTTTATAGCACCTCTAATGAACATAAAGCTGTGATCTGCATTCAGATTATGCATGTCAGGAGCAATTCAGGGAACTGTGCAATGTTTTCATGAACACAAAGCGTGGTTCTCCATTCACTATTGCTTATAAATACATAAAGGGATAGTCTGGGTTCTCTTCTCCCTCCTGGTTCCACATAATCCATCCCTCAGTTAATGAAATGAAGAGTTCATAACAGCATAACATAGTTAAAGCAGGAATAGCTAATTTTTCCTGAAATGCAAGTCAACTAAATTTAACACACACATTGCCAGAACTGCTATTGAAAGAAAGGATAGTCAAAGGCTACCATATAAAAAAATACATAACCACACTGGGTCAGTTCTTTAAGTCTGTAAATTCCTTTGTCTTGTCCTTGTACAAACCCTGAATTTAGGCCCTGACTTAAGCAAGTGACTTAAGCAAACACCTGAGTTTAAGCACAAGAGTAATACCATTGAAGCCAATGAAACTACTCAAATGCTTTAATACCTTGCTGACCTTCAATAGCAAATTCAGCTGTTGGTGTGGTTGAATTGGTAGGAGTCCTGCTTTGGGCCAGATCCCCCATCACAATGTTGTTTTTTTCTCAATATTCCTGTGCAGTACCGAGATGTGCTGTTCTTCATATGATGCATTAGACCAAGGTCTGCTGTCCAAGTAGCATCTAAGGATCTCTCTCAAAAAATTAGGAGCTAACCACAGTATCCTGTCCAGTACTCCCCCTGGCTTAGTAAAATAGGTTGTAATTTGCAAGGTTGTATAAAAGAGGTTGCTGAGCATTAGAGGCTACAGAATTTCCCTATAGAATCATGAACCTATAAGTATGTAACTCCCTACAAAATGTGACCACTTCTGCTCTCACTTACTTTAGTGAAAAGCCAGGAGTAATGATAGATAGTGGTGAAATGATGACTTTTTGATTTAAAAAACTAGCTTAACCATTGCCATGTGGACCAAATAAAACATGCATGTTGTGCTGCTGACTGTGCAAAGTACCTCCTGGTGGTCTGTTGATCTCAGCTGAATGTTACTGTGATGTAGAACCAGTAGATAAAGCATCACATAAAACTAATTCAAGGGCATGATGGGTGCTGAGCTCTGTAGTTCTGCACTTTGCTTGTCTGTTCTAGGCAGATCACCAGTCAAAAGGATGCCACAGAAGAACAATATACTCTAAATCTAAGTTACAGCAGTGCAAGGGATGTCTGTATATGTAAATAGTTAATGGATAAAGTGCCACTACATGGTGCTCAAGGAGATGTAGCCTTGTTTCCAGTTTTGGTGGGACCAATGATGTTTGTTGAGCACTGCAAACTGCTTCCTCTTTACATGATGCTCTTAACACTCACGTAGTCTAGGAGAGGGTTGGGGGAAGCCACTGAAGAGACAAATAACTGCAAGAAGGTAACAGATCATAGCAGCAGGGAATAAGAGGCTTCACCACCACTACAGCCTGCTGTTTGTGTGGGTAAGAAATGGGGACATACTGGATAGATAAAGCCCAGAGGTTGGAAATATCTCAGACAGACAAACAGAGAAAAGAGAAGTTTGAGCTTTATATAATTTTTCTGTCAGAATGAGATTTACTGATACTTAACAGTGCCAAGCCTAACATTCAGCATGTCACCCTAGTATGTTAGGCCTTAATCTCGCAATGAGCTCTGTACACATAGAGCCCCACTGACTTCATGTGGAGTCTATGCAAGGGACCGTTCACAGAAATCGTGCTGCAGCATTAAGGCCTTAAACTACAAGGAGAAAACAAACAGTTTTCATAAGCATCATCATGCCACTTTTGTGCGTAGTGTCAGGATGGGCAGTCTGGCCCAAAACAGCACTCCTACCAACTCAGCCACGCCGACAGCTGAATTTGCTATTGGGGCTCAGCATGGTATTTAAGTGTGTGAGTAGTTTCGTTAAATAGGAAATAAGGCCCTTTTTGGAACCCAGTTATACTTTTGACCTTCACAACCTCTCCTGGCAACGAGGTCCACAGTTGATTGTGCATTATGTGAAGAAGCACTTCCTTGTGTTTGTTTTAAACCTGCTGCCTATTAATTTCATCAGGTGACCCCTCATTCTTGTGTTATGTGAAGGGGTAAATACCATTTCTCTACATGAGAAAGTTGCATCACCAGCTTAAATCAGTTATTAAAATGGGTTTGTCCACATGGAGAAGCTATTGTGAAATAAATTAGCGCGTGAACTTAAAACACAATAGCTATTCTGCACTAGCACGCCATGTGGACTCTCTTATTCAACACTAAGACTGGCTTTTTGCCCTTTAGCTCACTGTTCTTGCTATATGCATGAAACTAAACTGCACAAAAGCACTCTCGGGGCTTCTCGATGTGAATAAGATGCTGGCTAGCTGGCGTGGGAACCTACCCTGCAGTAGACCACGGTCTAACTTAGGGTGACTAGATAGCAAGTGTGAAAAATCAGGACGGGGGTGAAGGGTAATTGGTACCTATATAAGAAAAAGCCCCAAATATTGGGACTGTCCCTATAAAATCAGGATATCTGGTCACCCTAGTCGAACTGTCCGTGTGCATCCTGCTGATGTGTGTTAACAGTCTGTTAGTACGCTTTGAGCTGGTCCAGTTTCAAAAAGGATTAGATCAAAGCACTCTAATGAACTGTAAATATGTCTGATCAGAGTGTGATACAAGAGATTTGTTTTCTTAGCTGTTCTGATCCTGTGTAAAAGCTTGCAGTACCTAGGACAGAGATATGTAGGAAAAACAGCTAGAAAGGAGGGTTTAAAACATCATGAAAATCACCTTTCCAAATTTGCATAACAATGATGGTGACAGTATCATACTGCTTTAGCTTGTATGAAACAGTAGTTAGTTTTAGAATTAGAGCTTCAGATAAGTAATAATTAATTATAGTTTATAGTTAAAAATTCAAAATGGCAGATGCAATGATTTTCTATTAAAAAACATCGAAATGGAGGACACAGACTAAGTTGACCAATAGCAGATAAGAGATGGGGTGAAATAGAGTTCAACAGGCATGATTCAGCTTCCTCTCCAAAATGCCTGAAGAGTGGAGTTAGGAGGAGAACTTATGCTAATAGCTAGGAGGAGGATCTAGACATGATCAGGGTCTATGCTAATAAGGTCAAGCTTATTGGCTGACCAGTATAATTAGGCAGGGAGGAGCTATGCTCATTGCTAAGCTTGAAAAAGCAACCAATCGGAGGAGACTAGGGACTAAATATAAGGCTGACAGCCAACAGAGTGGGTGTGTGTGTGTGTGTGTGTGTGTGTGTGTGTGTGTGTGGCCAAGCGGAGAAGATCAACCAGCAAGGAGAAGAAAAGCAGCGGCTTGAAGAAGCGACCTGTCAACTGAAGCTTCCAGAAGACAGCAACCACAGGAGCAGCAGACAACACTCTGAAGCAGCAGCCGCAGTAGATAGCTCAGTCAACCATCGCCCTTTTGTGTCCAGAGCAAAAGGACCAAAAGACGATACAGAGGGATTTTTAGTGAAGGAGTGTAAGTCTGATTTTCTGTTTAATTTTAAGGAATGACTGGGTAGCCTGTAAATAAAGCTGAATGTCTGCGTCTGAATGAGATCTACCCCACCCCATCCTGTGACCGTTTCATCACCACTCGCAGAATGGTAATGTTAAATTGTAATAAGCTGATAATGCTTCATTCATTTCATTCATATAAATATTAGGGCTGTGAAGCGATTAAAAAATTAATTGAGTGATTAAAAAAAAATCACACGATTAGTCGCACAGTTAAACAATAATAGAATATCATTTATTTAAATATTTGTGGATGTTTTCTACTTTTTCAAATATATTGATTTCAATTACAACACAGAATACAAAGTCAACAGTGCTCACTTTATAGTTATTTTTGATTACAAAAAGGGGGGAGGGATAGCTCAGTGGTTTGATTACAAGTATTTACACTGTAAAAAAAACAAAATAGTATTTTTCAATTCACCTAATATAAGTACTGTAGTGCAATCTCTTTGTCATGAAAGTTGAACTTACAAATGTAGAATTATGTACAAACCCCCCCTGCATTCAAAAATAAAACAATGTAAAATTTTAGAGCCTGCAAGCCACTCAGTCCTACTTCTTATTCAGCCAGTCACTCAGACAAACAAGTTTGTTTACATTTGCAGGAGACAATGCTGCCCCCTTCTTGTTTACAATGTCACCTGAAAGTGAGAACAGGTGTGTTGAACATGCCACTGTTGTAGCCGGTGTCACAAGATATTTACATGCCAGATGCGCTAAAGATTCATATGTCCCTTCATGCTTCAACCACCATTCCAGGGGACATGCATCCATGCTGATGATGGGTTCTGCTTGATAACGATCCAAAGCACTGCGGACCAATGCATGTTCAGGTGCAGGCTCCAGCCAGGAAGCGCTTACCACAGGCAGCTCCAAGCCGGCAGCGCAGCAGGGCTCAAGCTGCCTGCCATAGCCCCACACCGCACCCAGAAGCGGCTGGCTGCTAGCACGTCTCTGTGGCCCTTGGTGTGAGGGGGCAGCGGGTCTCTGTGCACTTCCTGCGCCCGCAAGCGCTGCCCCGTAGCTCCCATTGGCCGCTTCCGGGAGTGGCGTAGAGCCACAGCATGCAGGCAGGCAGCCCGCCTGAGCACATTGTAATTGCTATATGGTCTGAGTATAATAATGTGTTCTGTGTGGTCTGTGTCTTTATTTTATTGCGCCACTTTAATGTATAATTTCCAAATAAGAATTAACAGTGCTTTACTATGTCTTATGTATTGCAGTGTATTCCTTCTTGCTTTATTAAATACATTGTAACTGATTATTCCCTTTAAATAAATGACATTTTATTTTCCAATTACTGCTTGAGTGTCAATGCTTTGAGTATCCTCCCACGGGTTAGTAGAAAATTAGTCTGCTCTGGGTAAGTCCTCTGAAGGTCAGAGTCAAACCCTCTGGTAAAATCCGGGCAATTCTTATAGGGCGAGCCACCCCTTTATTACCCATTTGGATGGATTAAATTGATAATTAGTTCATGATTATAGGCAAGACATTATTGGGACGCCTTTAGTCCAAATTTTAGGGGTTTTTTTTTTAAAAAAGACAGACTGCTACAGGCTAATGAAGGATAGAGTCACACCCCAGATTGCCTTGTTCTAATTGTTCACATAGCCCAGCACTTTAGTGTGGAATGTAAGTGTCCACTAGGGAGCTAGTTGTGGAATAGCTACCGCGGAATTCCAGGTTATTATTGCATACAGACAAGATCTTAGTAAAACTGGCGCAAATCCCCACTTAAACTTTTGATTCATCTTAAACTAATCAGAAAGAAGAATGGCCATACTGGGTCCATCTAGCCCAGTATCCAGTCTCTGACAGTCACCAGTGCCAGATGCTTCTGGCAGTCAGAGGTTTAGGGACACTCAGAGTGTGGAGTTGCATCCCTGAGCATCTTGGCTAACAGCCACCAATGGACCTATCTTCCATGAACTTATCTAATTCTCTTTTGAACTCAGTTATACTTTTGACCTTCACAGCATCCCCTGACAATGAGGTCGACAGGTTGACTGTGTGTTGTATGAAGAAGCACTTCCTTTTGTTTGTTTTAAATCTGCTGCCTATTCATTTTATTAGGTGACCCCCTCATTCTTGTGTTATGTGAAGGGGTAAATAACACTTCCCTATGCACTTTCTCCACACCATTCATGATTTTATAGACCTCTATCATATCCCCCCTTAGTCATCTCTTTTCCAGGCTGAAAAGTCCCAGTTTTTTTTAAATCTCTCCTCATACAGAAGCCGTTCTATATCTCTAATAATTTTTGTTGCCCTTCTTTGTACTTTTTCCAATTCTAATATATCTTTTATTGAGATGGATGACCAGAACTGCATGCAGTATTCAAAGTGTGGGTATACCATGAATTTATATAATGGCATTATGATATTTTCTGTTTTATCATCTATGCCATTCCTAATAGTTCCTAACATTCTGTTACCTTTTTTTGACCACCACTGCACATGGAGCAGATGTTTTCAGAGAACTATACACGATGACTCCAAAATTTCTTTCTTGAGTGTTAACAGCTAATTTAGGCCCCATCACTTTGTATGTATAGTTGGGATTGTGTTTTCCAATGTGCATTACTTTGCATTTATCAACACTGAAATTAATCTGTCATTTTGTCACCCTGCTCTCCAGTTTTGTGAGATCCCTTTGTAACTCTTTGCAGTCAGGGTTGAACTTAACTATCTTGTGTAATTTTGTATTGTCTGCAAATTTTGTTGCCTCACTCTTCAGCCCCTTTTCCAGATCATATATGAATATATTGAACAGCACAGGCCCCCCGTACTACTCTTTGTGGACTCCACTATCTATTCCTACCCTTTATTTCCTATCTTTTAACTAGTTACTGATCCATGAGAGGACCTTTCCTCTTATTCTATAACTGCTTAGTGTAAGTGTCTTTGGTGAGGGATCATGTCAAAGGCTTTTTGAAAGTGTAAGTACACTATATCCACTGGATCACCCTTGTCACATGCTTGTTGGCAAGAATTCTAATCGATCAGTGAGGCATGATTTCCATTTACAAAAGCCATGTTGATTCTTCCCCAATAAATCATGTTTATGTATGGGTCTGAAAATTGTTCTTTACTACAGTTTCAACCAGTTTAATCCTCATCAATTAAAGATAAACCAGGCTTATTTTGGTTTAAAACAAAACCAGGAATATCTACAATTCTCGCACGTGTTTGCCTTTAAAAAAAGTGTAAAATCATACTATATTAAACTGGTGCAACCTGCTCACAGAGAAAATGTGAAGAGCATAGATTAAAGGAAATGTCTGTGAAATGAATCAGTGAACAGCTTATATTTTGATTTATTCAATGCATTTTCCCAATTAAATGCTTAATGGTTTTTCTCAGTCCTTTTTTAACTAGGTTCACCCTGGACTTCCAATAATTACAGTGCTAATAAATAAATTCCAGATCACTGAATTGAATATGGGAAAAAAGTAAGTAGAAATATTTTATGTATCTTAAAAAAAATAGAAGATTTTTTCATTTAGAAATTTATAATGGGCAGCTTGAATAGCTCATTGGAGTCCTGCAAATAACTACCACTCTTGTTCCTAAAATTAAATGACTTTCCAGATGATTTAATGTTTCTTCTGCAGAGCAAGCATCACTGCAACATCACACTGCAAGTGTCTGAGTGTCTGACCTATCGTCATTTGCAGTGGTTCTAACATTTTAAATCAACATTACCAACTGTTCAACTTCTTGAGTTGCAGTTCCATGCTGTAACAAAGCCCTGGCTGCTAACATACTGACATCCCAGATGCCAGCTAAATCATACACATAGCATCTATTGAATAATTCAAGACAGACTGCTCACAACAGTGCAGGCCTATACCACTTGACCTAGAGGAGAACATCCCAGAAATCATAGCAGTATTAGAACTCCTATCTCTGTGGACCAGCCATCATGGCCTAAATAAAATATAGAAATACCTATGAAGATAGTCTCAATGAGAGTTCCTCCTCCAATGAGTGAGTTTTCCTTCAATCACTGAATTGGAAAAGTAGGATTTGATTCCCTGAGGCAAACCACTGCCCCACAGGATAAGCAGTGGTTTGCTCCTTCCAACAGGTCTGGCACCCCTGGCCTCCAAACCAGTTGATTGGAGCTGTTTACTGAGTCCCCTTAAAGTGGGGTAGGTACCCAGGCACAGGGTGGTTAACTACATCATCTTTACAATGGATTCCCACAGTGATGGGATTCTAAAGCAATGACTGGCCTTGCTCTCCCCCAGCACAATTCCTCCCCAACTACAGATCGCCAACCCAGAGAGACTCTCCCCAGGGCCTTGGCTTCAGAGACAGTTGTGCAGAGGTGACTAACTCCAACTGGTAGGGCGAGGAACATCCATACAGGAGAGGAGGTGTGAAGAGTCC
The DNA here is from genome assembly GCF_011386835.1 of Chrysemys picta bellii. Taxonomy (NCBI): domain Eukaryota; kingdom Metazoa; phylum Chordata; order Testudines; family Emydidae; genus Chrysemys; species Chrysemys picta. The sequence goes on from NC_088791.1 coordinate 320,967,002, forward strand.
CCTCTGCACATTTAAGATTAGAGCAATGAGCAGGCTCTTAGAAGTTGCCATGATTACACACATGTATGTGCCATAGCCAGCAGAGGGCTGTGGTATACACACACACACACACACAAAAGCCCCTAACGGAGAGATTGCTATGGAAAAAAATTGTTTCTCAAACGAAGCTGTAGAGATTTTGGTTTGTTTATTTAAAGTGATGCTCTAATTTTTTTTATTTTAAAAGAAGACCTTAGAGAAGATGTATGTAAATAGTAAAGAATTCACACATTTGTATCTTTCACATCTTGTATTCTCATTAAACACATTCTTCAGGTAACATTATATGCATAAGCACAGTTTTCTGTAATATAATAATGTGGGAGTTATGCAAACTACACACTTAAAGTGTATGTTCTGTAGAAGCAACTCTTTTGTTCCTTACATAATCCACAGGATGTTCTTATTACTATGCAGTGCAGTTGTGATATATGATGAGAATCTAGAGACCGGCTTGAAGTCTCATGTATTTTTCAACATATTGAAATACATATCGCCATATTTTAATAGCATATGGCAATGTCACTTTCCATCAGGTGAAGAGCAAGCAGCAGAAGGAAAGACACTCTCCTTCTACAGGCATTGTAGTAATAATAGCTAAAGTTAGGATTAGAGATATTAAAATCAGATCAGACCATTTTATGGCAGTTTGATTTCCAACGGAATTGCTCTGGAAAGTCAGGTATCCATTTTTCAATAAAATTATGCACCCAATTCCATATGAGCTTTATTTCGAGTATGATATATTGTTAAAAATGCCCTTAAGCTTATACTGAATTACTCTGTAAAACCTACTTAATGCCTTGCTCAGAGATTTTCTCCCCAACAAGAACCAGGAGACTTTAGGATGAACTTAATATTTATATCTGATTAGAAAAAGCTGTTACCTACAATCAAGTGGATTGATTTAGATAACTGATTTTAATCATGATTTAAATCAGCAAGCAGGAAACTTTGATTTAAATCCCTGATTTTAACCCTGTTTTCCATTTGTATTATTTAATTATTTTCTTAAAGAGAAGTTCATAATCATGGGTTATAACCATTAAAACATATTGGTTTGTATCCAAATGTGGTACTTTTTGCTAGCCAGGAGGTTACACTATATCTATATACATTTAAACTATTAACATTCAAATTTAATCCATTAATATGCATTTATTCAGATTCTGAGTTTTTATAGTTTTTATTATAAATTAATGAATGACATTTATTTACTAGATTATATTTATTTACTAGATTAAAGCTGCATTTGGATGAAAACTGGAATTCACTTAAAATATATACAACTGCATTTTTAAAAAAAATTATTACTTAAATCGAATTACCTTAAATGTGCTGGATACAGAAGAAAAAATAAGTTTATCAAAATATGTTTGGGATTTAAAACAGTGCTTTATTAATCAAAAGGAAGTATTAATCATAATTAGTGAACTGATGGATGGCACTATGAGCCAAATTTTCAAAGGTATTTACATGCTAAAGATGCAGATAGGCACTTCTGAAAATCCTAGGCACCTAAGCAAGTTAAGTATCAGAGGGGTAGCCGTGTTAGTCTGAATCTGTAAAAAGTAACAGAGGGTCCTGTGGCACCTTTGAGACTAACAGAAGTATTGGGAGCATAAGCTTTTGTGGGTAAGAACTTCACTTCTTCAGATGCAAGTAATGGAAATCTCCAGAGGCAGGTATAAATCAGTGTGGAGATCTGCTATTGCCCCTCTGCTATGTACATTGGCCAAACTGGACAGTCACTACGCAAGAGGATAAATGGACACAAGTCAGATATCAGGAATGGCAATATTCAAAAACCTGTAGGAGAACACTTCAACCTCCCTGGCCACACAATAGCAGATGTAAAGGTAGCCATCTTACAGCAAAAAAACTTCAGGACCAGACTCCAAAGAGAAACTGCTGAGCTCCAGTTCATTTGCAAATTTGACACCATCAGATCAGGATTAAACAAAGACTGTGAATGGCTATCCAACTACAGAAGCAGTTTCTCCTCCCTTGGTGTTCACACCTCAACTGCTAGCAGAGCACCTCACCCTCCCTGATTGAACTAACCTCGTTATCTCCACACTGATTTATACCTGCCTCTGGAGATTTCCATTACTTGCATCTGAAGAAGTGAGGTTCTTACCCACGAAAGCTTATGCTCCTAATACTTCTGTTAGTCTCAAAGGTGCCACCGGACCCTCTGTTGCTTTCTAAGCAAGTTAGGTGCCTAAATCCCCTGGGAATTAGTTGCCCAGAAAACTCCCTTTGAAATCAAGGGAGTTAGGCACCTAATCTGCTTAGGCACTTTGAAAATTCCACTGGACGTCTGTCTGCATTTTTAGGTGCACAAAAACTTTGACTACCTGGCCCAATGTCCTTCAGAACGTGATATATCATAGATCTCATTCTTTTGCATCTGGTTTTTACTCATAGATTGAAAGAGAAAAACAAGATTTTCTGCATAGCAACTCCAAATTGCTTTTGCAACACTGAATGAAATAGTTCAAATGAAATATATATATAGTCTCTGTGCATCTGCTAGCTAAACTGAAATCAAAAGGAATTAGAGCAAAAACTTTTCTGCACAACACAAACTGAAAGTACTCACAAATGGAAAAATGCAAATGCCAGCATTTGCTCCATTGTAAAGACTGAAAATAATATAGATAGTTCATGTATTATATGACATTGTGACATTTAGAAAGCTTGAGTTTATTTCTAAAGTTTGAGATGTTTCTCCCTCAATTCTGCATGTAATTAAAAAAGTAGCACCCTTTAACTCATGATTTGAAGAGGGCTCATTAATAAAATCATTTAAATAAAAAAGAAACTGTAATAGATTATAGTAAGCTTAGGCCTTAACAGAGATTCTCATTATTTCAAATATAGTTTTAACCTGGTTTATTTTTAAAAAGAAGTGTATTTCATTTAAATTAAAAAACTGATTTTTTAAAAAAGCTGATTTATCTACCCTGCCTTGAAAACTACAGAGGGGAAAAACACCCAGCATTGTATTGGCATTGCTCTGAGAAGACCAACCTTATAAAAACAGAAAATATAATTCCTTTTCAAAAATTCATACAAACTTGGAAATATATTGCCTGTGCCAAACACAGCTAGAGGTGAAAGCCTGATTTCACAATACACTTCAGTTTAATTATTCCCGATCCAATCATGAGAATAATATGATCATCTAGGGGGGAAACATAGCTGGATTAACCAGGCATCGGCTGTGTGATTTAATATTAAGTAATGGTGAAGTGATTAACTAACCAGTTAGCAGCAAGATTTCTATTAATTCTAACAAAGCATTCTCCTGAAGTGACGGGATATCACTCACATTGCCACTGGAAAAACCCACTCATTCTTCACATTCTACCAGCTCATAACACCACCACTTTCAAGCGCATTGTACATCTTATTGACATTCCTTAGTTGTATTAACTGTTCTCACTTTTCACCCGATTCTCCTAAAGCTAGAATACAGATTGATTACACTCCCAGTTTAAGTAAGGTTTTTTATTATGTTACCATCTAACTACATGTTTCAGTGTGTACTCAGAGCCACTGAACAGTTAATGTGGGAGTTATAAAATTTTAGACTTTACAACGAATGCAGTAACTTTTTAAGTGCTATTTTTCATTACAAATAATTCAACTTCTAGAACAGTTTTTTGATCAGAATTATTTACAACAGGTGGAAATATTGTACGAGGTGTATGCCACTAGTCAAATAGGGAGGTAATTTAGAGCCCAGAACAAATTGTAAAGGGATAAAAACCTTCATGCTTCAGGACATAATTCAATTGCTAACTGATAGGATCTAGGAAGAAGTCTCCTCATGAACATATTATTGCATTATGAAAATTTTAATACTTTCCTCTGAAATATCTAGTACTGATTATTGAGAGAGACAGGAAACCGGATTAGCTGGACCACTGTTCTGAACCACTGTGGAAGGTCCTATGTAAGTTTCAGAATTGTGTATTTGGGCTGGGGGGAAAAAGTGTGTCCTGCCTCCCTCTTCCAGGAAACTCAGTTTTGGGGAGAGAGGGCTGGGGAAGAGGAGTCACAGGAGAATGTATAGGCAGCCACATACACAGGAGCCAAAATCTAAGGCTCTGCAACTTTTAAATTCCTCAAGTAGCACTGCTTCTTGGGAAACTTATTGTGTTTACTTATTCTCATTTGTCCCTGCAGGACCAAGGAGTATGAGACTGAGACCTGGGACTGAACCTAGAATTCCAATATTGCAGTACAGAGATAAACTATTTAGCCCCTACTAAGCTGAGCCCTGTACATGAGACTTTGTTGTACCCTAATACTTCAGGGCTTGGGAACTTTGGGGTATCCAGGAAGAGATCTGACTCATTAATTTGAATGAAATATTTATAGTTCTCCCTGAAATCAAGTAGCAAAGGGATTTTCCCATTCTTCCACTCACCATACTTTACTTACTACTGTTCAGAGTGATCAACCAGCCAGTCTCAGGTTGGAACAATGTACTTACAAGACTGAATAATCATTAATGCGACAAGCAACATTGCTCAATAAAGTTGCTCAAGTTGTGTAAAAGACTATCAAATATCAAACACAAGATTTTAAAACAAACCATAAAGTTTAAGGACAATTACTCCTTGAAATAATTATGTTCCCACAGGCCTCATGGTACCAAGAGAACTGGAACAAGACGGATCTATTAAACCATAATTTCATAAGACTTTTTCCAAACACCATACTATTACATTTATATCCCTACAGGGCTCTTGACAACTGCATTCATTTGGGTCATTACAGAGGTTTTTGTAGATACGTCTTTGAAGGCTAGAGCACCTCTAAACCTGCCATTTCAAAACTATTGGCCCAACAAGTTCAACTCAGTGGGCTATTTGCATCCTGGGTATACCTCAATTGACCTTGTGGTATTATAACAGGGAAGCATATAGCCTAGTACATCTAGAAAGAACAGATCAAATAGTTGGATCCCAGCAATTTCTTCATCAGAGAAAACAAACATAACAGATCCCTACTGTGACCCCCAAAGACAGCAACTTTGTGTAATGACCCATCCACTCCCAGCCTTTATTCAAGCCTAATTTAATGGTGTCCAGTTTAGCCCACAAGAGCTTATGCCCAAATAAATGTGTTAGTCTCTAAGGTGCCACAAGTACTCCTCGTTCTTTTTGAAAGTCATTTATCATTTTATTGGGTACCTTTTAAAGTCACACTGGAGAGCCTGGCACAGAACTTCTACGGGCTTGCATGAGCACCATCTGTCAGGGCCTGAAAGAGCAAATCACCTATCAGGAGCAGGAAGCAGATAGAAGAGGATTAAATTAATCATGCATCTGTCCCAAATTAGCATCCACCTGGCTCTCCCATTTCCTGCCCCTCCGAAAAGCAGCATTGCCAAATTGATGCTATCACAAGTCTGGTGATATTTGACGGTTTTTCTTAAAACTGCAGCTCCAGGAGTCATGTATGGGTCTTTCAGTTTTATTGGAGATAGGAAGGTTTATACCACAACATGAATTAATTAATTCTGTATGAGTTTGTTGAAGTTGAAATACAAAATGAATAGCCTAACTGCAAAAGAGTATTGTTTTGGCACTTTAATAAACAAATCTGCAATGGAAGTATTTTTATAGACTCTATTCTCGGAGGATTGTTAAAAATATCCATTTTTTTTCGTGTGTTTACTTGTCATTGGTTACGAGCCATACTGTCATTAACCTTTACTGATGAAAATTTTGAAAGTTAACCCTTACAGTTTTTGGAAATGTTGGATACCACACCAGGCCTGAATACTGTTTTTAAGAATGGACTTTTTAAATGCACTCAGTTCCCTCTTCGGGTCTCCTCTTTTTTTTTTTTTTTTTTTTTAGAAGCATAGTTGACAATTTTTCAGAGTAGCAGCCGTGTTAGTCTGTATCCGCAAAAAGAAGAACAGGAGGACTTGTGGCACCTTAGAGACTAACAAATTTATTAGAGCATAAGCTTTCGTGGACTACAGCCCACTTCTTCGGATGCATATAGAATGGAACATATATTGAGGAGATATATATACACACAGACAGAGAGCATAAACAGGTGGGAGTTGTCTTACCACCTCTGAGAGGCCAATTAATTAAGAGAAAACAAACTTTTGAAGTGATAATCAAGCTAGCTCAGTACAGACAGTTAGATAACAAGTGTGAGAATACTTACAAGGGGAGATAGATTCAATGTTTGTAATGGCTCAGCCATTCCCAGTCTTTATTCAAACCGGAGTTGATTGTGTCTAGTTTGCATATCAATTCTAGCTCAGCAGTTTCTCGTTGGAGTCTGTTTTTGAAGTTTTTCTGTTGTAATATAGCCACCCGCAGGTCTGTCACTGAATGACCAGACAGGTTAAAGTGTTCTCCCACTGGTTTTTGAGTATTTTGATTCCTGATGTCAGATTTGTGTCCATTAATTCTTTTGCGTAGAGACTGTCCGGTTTGGCCAATGTACATGGCAGAGGGGCATTGCTGGCACATGATGGCATATATCACATTGGTAGATGTGCAGGTGAACGAGCCCCTGATGGTATGGCTGATGTGATTAGGTCCTATGATGATGTCACTGGAATAGATATGTGGACAGAGTTGGCATCGGGGTTTGTTACAAGGATAGGTTCCTGGGTTAGTGGTTTTGTTCAGTGATGTGTGGTTGCTGGTGAGTATTTGCTTTAGGTTGGGGGGTTGTCTGTAAGCGAGGACAGGTCTGTCTCCCAAGATCTGTGAGAGTAAAGGATCATCTTTCAGGATAGGTTGTAGATCTCTGATGATGCGCTGGAGAGGTTTTAGTTGGGGGCTGAAGGTGACAGCTAGTGGTGTTCTGTTATTTTCTTTGTTGGGCCTGTCTTGTAGGAGGTGACTTCTGGGTACTCGTCTGGCTCTGTCAATCTGTTTTTTCACTTCAGCAGGTGGGTATTGTAGTTTTAAGAATGCTTGATAGAGATCTTGTAGGTGCTTGTCTCTATCCGAGGGATTGGAGCAAATGCGGTTATATCTTAGGGCTTGGCTGTAGACAATGGATCGTGTGGTGTGTCCTGGATGGAAGCTGGAGGCATGTAGGTAAGTGTAGCGGTCAGTAGGTTTCCGATATAGGGTGGTATTTATGTGACCATCGCTTATTAGCACAGTAGTGTCCAGGAAATGGACCGCTTGTGTGGATTGATCTAGGCTGAGGTTGATGGTGGGATGGAAATTATTGAAATCATGGTGAAATTCCTCAAGGGCTTCTTTTCCATGGGTCCAGATGATGAAGATGTCATCAATGTAGCGCAAGTAGAGTAGGGGCGTTAGGGGACGAGAGCTAAGGAAGCGTTGTTCTAAGTCAGCCATAAAAATGTTGGCATATTGTGGGGCCATGCGGGTACCCATAGCAGTGCCGCTGACTTGAAGGTATATATTGTCCCCAAATGTGAAATAGTTGTGGGTGAGGACAAAATCACAAAGTTCAGCCACCAGGTTAGCTGTGACATTATCAGGGATACTGTTCCTGATAGCTTGTAGTCCATCTTTGTGTGGAATATTGGTGTAGAGGGCTTCTACGTCCATAGTGGCCAGGATGGTGTTTTCATAGTTGACAATGGCTCACAGAGTAACCTCAGGGTTAAGTTCCTTAGGACCTTTCTCCCTGCAAACCCAGTTTAAGCAAATGCAGCTGGAAACAAACTCTGCCTAGCCCTTGATCTCCTATTACCAGAAGGCAGCACCCTTCCTTACCCCTCTGTTCCCTGCCAGGAACTGAGTTGCTATGGCCCTGCAGCAATTTTTATCTGAGCCTGTTGGGCTCTGATTGGCTGCTTCCATGAGTCCTCTCTAGGCAGGACTGGAGGACCCACCTTCACTGCTCCTTTTCTGTCACTTCACTGTTTCCTGGGGCAGTGTAAGAGCACAGGGACTCCTGTAGAGAAACATAAAGGCCAAGGAGGGAGGGATAGCTCAGTGGTTTGAGCATTAGCCTGCTAAACCCAGCATTATGAGTTCAATCCTTGAGGGGGGGCCATTAGGGATCTGGGGCAAAAATCTCTCAGGGACAGCACTTAGTGCTGCTGCAAAGGCAGGGGACTAGACTCAATGACCTTTCAAGGTGTCTTCTAGCTCTATGAGATAGGTATATCTCCATCTTCTTCTCTTTCAGGTACAGCCCATCACTGGATCCCACCACCATCAAAAAATTTATTAGATGGAAGACAGATGTTCTCTGCATGGTTCTTTCATATAGGTAATAATACTTTTGCTGGCGATATCTACACTCATTTTAGGTAAGTCTAAACAAATAATGTTAATTCCAGAATGAAAACTTAGGTGGATCTTCAACATAGTTTTTTTACTCCCCATAACTCCCATTTTCCTCCCCAGTTCCCCACTGGAAAAAAGTATGAGAGAGAAAGTGGGTAGACAAAAATCAGAAATCTGTTAAGATGAAAGTATTCATTTTGAAAAAAAAATCTCACTTCAAATACATATTTTTGTCAAGATAGAAAAAAAGGAAAAGTTTCAAACAAAATAAAAACAGTTTTCTTTTTAAATGTTTCATGAAAAATAAATTGCAATCACCTTTTGCAGGCAACGACAACACCTGTGTACATGACAAAAAAAATGATCAAACATTTAACTTAATAGGATGAAAGTTTTATAAGAGCTGGCCTGATGAAATTCAAAAGCTCTGCTTCCATTTAGGATGTTGGTGTAAAAGGGAGGCCAATTAAATCAGTGAAATATTTAATAGGATACTGTTCCATCAAGTGTCAAAAAAGTGAAGAAAAGAAACTCTATAAATATCTCATTTCATCATAAAAAGCAACAGAGAGTCCTGTGGCACCTTTAAGACTAACACATGTATTGGAGCATAAGCTTTCATGGGTGAATGCCCACTTCATCGGATGCATTCACCCACGAAAGCTTATGCTTCAATACATCTGTTAGTCTTAAAGGTGCCACAGGACTTTCTGTTGCTTTTTACAGATCCAGACTAACATGGCTACCCCTCTGATTCCTTTCATCATGTACTCCATATACTACAATGAGCCAGATAATGGGCTGTGGTGTGGCACCCTTTTGTGCCACAACTAGTACAAAGCAGCCTTTATGCTGGTGTATCGAGCCAACAGCAAAGGGGTATCCTCTGGTGGCACAGGGCCAATGTGATGCCTCTTCTTCCTCTCCAGCTACTAGTGTAAGAAAAAGGGTTAAGGCCAAGACAGCCATGTGCCACAATGATCCAAAACCACTGGGGCCATTGACATCTAGTACAATATGTAGCAAAATTAGGCTGCTTTGACTTACTCTAAGGACTAACCTTGTGTATAGCTGACCCAGAAACAAAGAAGGACAAAAATGGTTTGAAGCCACCTCTGCATTCCCCCTGCTGAGTTGTGTTGTGCAGCCCACAGGTGCAGTCAAGGCTCTGAGCCACCATCTTTTGATATAATGTATTTCCTTGTCCAGGATTTCAATTCTTTGAGTTGTAGTTATGGGGGGGAAAAACCATATACACCACGGATTTCCTTGGAGTTGTGCTTGATAGTTTTTCTTGTTTATACTACATTGACACACATATTGGGAACAGGAAATCTGAGTGCTTCCATGCATTGATTAAAAGTTCTTTGTAATAAAAATGATCTCACACGTCAAAGCCCAATTGTTAATGGATTAAACAGTTTCCCTTGACTCTGGAAAAAAAATTCTTTTTCTTAATCTTGGGAAAAAATGAGACAGCAACACTCTAATGCCATTTCCCCAAATCTTGAATCATAGAGACAACAGTAAGAATGTATTAGCCCCACATGAATAATAATAATAAATAGAGCAGATAATATAGGCATTTATTTCTCCCCCATTGTGTTACAGTTTTCAGGAAGTATCATATAATGCAAAGAATCTGCCTTAAGTATGTTTAAAAGCAGCAGTTTAGTTACTTTTCATAAAAAATTATAGCAGCTTTATACTACTTACACTTCTGGAAGCACGTTATACACATTCCACATGGAATACATTTTCCTGGTGACATATAAGCAAAATGGCACAAGGGTAGATAAGGGATACAGGGAACACCTGGGTCTGGAATCTACATATTACGCCCCCAAAGATTGCCCTTTAAAGTCTCTACTGAAAGCCTGTATCACTATGGTCATCATATTCATTGTATGGTGTATGTAGGAGGGAGGGATAGCTCAGTGGTTTGAGCCTTAGCCTCCTCAACCCAGAGTTATGAGCTCAATCCTTGAGGGTGCCATTTGGGGATTGGTCCTGCTTTGAGCAGGGGGTTGGACTAGATGACCTCCTGAGGTCCCTTCCAACCCTGATATTCTATATACAGAAAATGAAGAGTTATGTAAATTTACTAAAAATTACATTCTCTAGCTCTGAGAGTTAAAGGTAATCCACAGGCTCATGCCAGCAGGATGGTAGAGATGCTTATCTGACTCTAGCTGGTCAGGTGCCAATTGAGTATTGTACGGTTCACAGTAAATACCCAATTACATTCTGAGCAAATTGCTAAATCAATAGACTGTAGGGGCTGCAAGAAAAACAAAAATAGCAAGGGTTATCCTGTTTTGGAGTAAGACAATGAACTTTTGAAACTATACCTGGGGTGCAGATGAACCCCCAGTTATTTGTTCAGTCTATGAGGACAAGCAGCTAGCAGACTTGATCTTATGAGAAGGAATCACAGCCAAACGGGTTGAAAACACTGGAAAAAGGATAGGGTAAGCTATCCTGTAAGAAATAGGGGGCATGCCTTATGGGTTAAGTTTAGGTTTTAGTAAGCATTTGTGATTTTGTTTTATATGTAACCATATGTTTCCAGGTTTCAGAGTAGCAGCCATGTTAGTCTGTATCCGCAAAAAGAACAGGAGTACTTGTTAGAGACTAACAAATTTATTAGAGCATAAGCTTTCGTGGGCTACAGCCCAATTCTTCAGATGCATATAGAATGGAACATATATTGAGGAGATATATATACACACATACAGAGAGCATGAAGAGGTGGGAGTTGTCTTACCAACTCTGAGAGGCCAATTAAGTAAGTTAAAAAAAACTTCTGAAGTTATAATCAAGATAGCCCAGTACAGACAGTACAAGTCACAAAGTTCAGCCACCAGGTTAGCTGTGACATTATCAGAGATACTGTTCCTGATAGCTTGTAGTCCATCTTTGTGTGGTATGTTGGTGTAGAGGGCTTCTATGTCCATAGTGGCCAGAATGGTGTTTTCTGGAAGATCACCGATGGATTGTAGTTTCCTCCGGAAGTCAGTGGTGTCTCGAAGATAGCTGGGAGTGCTGGTAACGAAGGGCCTGAGGAGAGAGTCCACATAACCAGACAAGCCTGATGTTAGGGTGCCAATGCCTGAGATGATGGGGCGTCCAGGATTTCCAGGTTTATGGATCTTGGGTAGCAAATAGAATACCCCTGGTCGGGGTTCTAGGCATGTGTCTGTACAGATTTGTTCCTGTGCTTTGTCACGGAGTTTTTTTTAGCAGATGGTGAACTTTGTGACTTTGTCCTAACCCACAACTATTTCACATTGGGGACAATATATACATTCAAGTCAGCGGCACTGCTATGGGTACCCGCATGGCCCCACAGTATGCCAACATTTTTATGGCTGACTTAGAACAACGCTTCCTCAGCTCTCGTCCCCTAATGCCCCTACTCTACTTGTGCTACATTGATGACATCTTCATCATCTGGACCCAGGGAAAAGAACCCCTTGAGGAATTCCACCATGATTTCAATAATTTCCATCCCACCATCAACCTCAGCCTAGATCAATCCACACAAGTGGTCCATTTCCTGGATACTACTGTGCTAATAAGCGATGGTCACATAAATACCACCCTATACCAGAAACCTACTGACCGCTACACTTACCTACATGCCTCCAGCTTCCATCCAGGACACACCACACGATCCATTGTCTACAGCCAAGCTCTAAGATATAACCGCATTTGCTCCAATCCCTCGGATAGAGACAAGCACCTACAAGATCTCTATCAAGCATTCTTAAAACTACAATACCCACCTGCTGAAGTGAAAAAACAGATTGACAGAGCCAGACGAGTACCCAGAAGTCACCTCCTACAAGACAGGCCCAACAAAGAAAATAACAGAACACCACTAGCTGTCACCTTCACCCCCCAACTAAAACCTCTCCAGCTCATCATCAAAGATCTACAACCGATCCTGAAAGATGATCCCTCACACTCACAGATCTTGGGAGACAGACCTGTCCTCGCTTACAGACAACCCCCCAACCTAAAGCAAATACTCACCAGCAACCACACATCACTGAACAAAAACACTGACCCAGGAACCTATCCTTGTAACAAAGCCCGATGCCAACTCTGTCCACATATCTATTCAAGTGACATCATCATAGGACCTAATCACATCAGCCATACCATCAGGGGCTCATTCACCTGCACATCTACCAATGTGATATATGCCATCATGTGCCAGCAATGCCCCTCTGCCATGTACATTGGCCAAACTGGACAGTCTCTATGCAAAAGAATTAATGGACACAAATCTGACATCAGGAATCATAATACTCAAAAACCAGTGGGAGAACACTTTAACCTGTCTGGTCATTCAATGACAGACCTGCGGGTGGCTATTTTACAACAGAAAAACTTCAAAAACAGACTCCAAGGAGAAACTGCTGAACTCGAATCGATATGCAAATGAGACACAATCAATTTAGGTTTGAATAAAGACTTGGAATGGCTGAGCCATTACAAACATTGAATCTATCTCCCCTTATAAGTATTCTCACACTTCTTATCAAACTGCCTGTACTGGGCTATCCTGATTATCACTTCAAAAGTTTTTTTTCACTTACTTAATTGGCCTCTCAGAGTTGGTAAGACAACTTCCACCTATTCATGCTCTCTGTATGTGTGTGTATATATATATCCTCAATATATGTTCCATTCTATATGCATCCAAAGAAGTGGGCTGTAGCTCATGAAAGCTTATGCTCTAATAAATTTGTTAGTCTCTAAGATGCCACAAGTACTCTTGTTCTTTTTGCATATGTTTCCAGTATTCTTACTTTCCATCACTTGAATCTCTGTCCTTTGATAATAAACTTATTCTTGTTTCCTCTCTCTCTCTCTCTCTCTCTCTCTCTCTCTCCCTCTCTCTCTCAAGTGCTAAGTGTTAAGTAGAGCAGTGATCCTGAATTGAATCTTGTAAACTGGGGTGTACTATTCCTTTGGGAGTAACAAATCTGAGAGTTCTCTGTGTGTACAGTGGTACGGGCCTGAACACTCCAGTGCGACTCTCAGAGCACTCAGACGTTGGTTTGTGCCCATCACTAACCTGTACAGAGGGAGCAAGGTCTATTGAGATGCCCCTGGGAAGTATCACATACATGTTTTGCGCTTCGAAAGTTAGAGTTTGTTGGAACCTGTACAAATTGCCAAATTCCACACAACTCTTGCTAGGAAGGACCCCAGAGCTATTTCTTGCTAATACTTGGTTTCAGCATTTTATCCAAGCCATGCAAAAGCTTGCCTTCCCCTTGTTTCTCCCAGCCGTGGCTATGATTCCTACCACATAACCAAAGATCTGACTTTCAAAGGGCTCAATTAATGAAAGGTTTCAGAGTAGCAGCCGTGTTAGTCTGTATCCGCAAAAAGAAGAACAGGAGGACTTGTGGCACCTTAGAGACTAACAAATTTATTAGAGCATAAGCTTTCGTGGACTACAGCCCACTTCTTCGGATGCATCCGAAGAAGTGGGCTGTAGTCCACGAAAGCTTATGCTCTAATAAATTTGTTAGTCTCTAAGGTGCCACAAGTCCTCCTGTTCTTCTTTTTAAAGGGCTCAATTGTGTGCTCTACAGCACACCTGTGTGGGCTACCTGCATCACTGTGGGTGAGCAGTCACCAGGGCCGGCTCTAGGATTTTTGCCGCCCAAAGCAAAAACAATTTTGGCCGCCCCCCCCTTATTTAATTACCCCACCCCCCGGCCCCGCCTCAACTCTGCCCCTTCCCCAAATCCCCAGCCCTGCCTCCTCCCCCCAGGCTCTCAAGCCTAGGAGGGAGGGGGAGAAGCGGCGCCGCGCCGCGGCCACTCAAAGTCTCCCCCTCCCTCCCAGGTGTGAGAGCCTGGAAGGGAGGGGGAGACTCCGAGTGGCCGCGGCGTGGGCATCACTTCTCCCCCTCCCTCCCAGGCTCTCAAGTCTGGGACGGAGGGGGAGCAGCGGCGCGCAAAACGGCCGCTCGGGATCTCCCCCTCCCTCCCAGGTTTGAGAGCCTGGGAGGGAGGGGGAGACTCCGAGTGGCCGCGGCGCGGGCGCCGCTTCCCCCCCTCCCTCCCAGGCACCCAACCCTGGGAAGGAGGGGGAACAGCGGCACGCGAAACAGCCGCTTGGGATCTCCCCCTCCCTCCCAGGTTTGAGAGCCTGGGAGGAGGGCGAGTAGTGGCGCGCGAATCAGCTGTTTCGCGCGCTGTGGCAGCAGCAGTGGAGGTGAGCTAGGGTGGCCGGGGCACATTTTTAGGGGCGGCATTCTAGCACTGGCCATGCCACCCCAAAAAATGTGCCGCCCCAAGCACCAGCTTGTTTTGCTGGTTCCTAGAGCCGGCCCTGGCAGTCACCACCACCTCATCTTGTGCAGATGGGTGGAGCCTTGACTTCACCCCCACCCCAGGCACCAGGCCACACGGTGGAGTCAAAGCAGAGAGGAAAGCAACCCTGAGCCTGCCCTTTTGGTAGCTCGATTACTTCCCCCGCCAGAGGAAGACACAAGGAGGAACCATGTTGTGACTGAGTCACAATCAGATTCCTGCCCTCCTCCTAGGTACTGCAGTTACGTGCTGCCTCTTATTCCAGCTGCATTCAGTCCAGCCCACAGTGAAGATTTTGCATCTTTGGATAAGCTGCTTAACCCATCTCTGTCTCAGTTTCTCCAGCAGTAAGACGGGGCGATAATACCCTGCTACCTTGGATGATCAGTTAATGTTTTTGCACAGTGCTCTGAAGATGTATTATTATTTATATAGTCCTCCAGGTGTACAGAGTGCTTTACAAAACACCCAGTTTAGACAATTCCCTGCATCATGAAATTTATAACCCAGACGTGGTTGGGCACATCACAAAACATCAAATGGATGAAGGGTGAGAAGACAGCATCTTCGCCTATCTGAGATGGGAGACTAGGGAAATAAAGTGGGTTCTAAGCAGCAGATATGGAGAGAGGAGAATGGACCTCTGACCAGGCAAGAGTAGGAGGAAGCATGTAAAAAGGCATGTAAACAATTACATGGTTATTTTTAAATAACGATCCCCAAATTAGGCTGCTGGGGAGGTGGTTTTCTTTCACTCTTCAATAGGAGATCCTAGTATAACTCAGGAACTAAAGTCTCAAATGAGCAAAATTTCTGTTGATGTCAATTTGAACATTGAGTGATTAAAGACTACAACATTTAACTCTTTGACCACAAACTTAGAAATCACCATCTTCATGTCTCAACCCGGGTGGGAACATTTTGTTTAATTTAATAGACAGGGCTGTGATTTTCTTTTCCCCAATTTAGAAGGCTGAAAGGAATGTTCAGCAAAAGAGACTAACTAATGAGTGGGAAAGTTAGCTCATTAGCTACTAATAGCTGGGTAGAGGAAGGGCTGGGGACAATTTATATTTATTTTTTTTTAATCTAATTAGATTCAAAAGAATAAGACACAAAACTAATAAGACTTTTGCTTATGTGTGTTTCATCCCTTTCCCCTGCCTTCTGTCTGTAAGCTTTTGGGGATAAGGTCTCTATTTTTATATGTATCTGTAATGCATCTAGCTCATCTTGTGTGCTACAGCAATGTACATAATGATCATTAGTAATGAGCTATATACAAAAGATGGGCAAGAAGCTAGGAAGGAGAAGCAGTGTGGTCTAACGAGTATGGTACTGGGAGACCTGGTTTCTACCCCTGACTCTGACTCATTTTGCCTAAGCTCACACAGCAGTAACTTCACCTCTGTGTGCTTCTTCTGGTTCCCCTTCTGCCTCTGGTCTACTTATTTGTAAACTCTTCAGGACAGAGGTGATATCAGGGGGGAGGGGGGAGGGATACCTCAGTGGTTTGAGCATTGGCCTGCTAAACCCAGGGTTGTGAGTTCAATCCTTGAGGGGGCCACTTAGGAATCTGGGGCAAAATCAGTACTTGGTCCTGCTAGTGAAGGCAGGGGGCTGGACTCGATGACCTTTCAAGGTCCCTTCCAGTTCTAGGAGATGGGATATCTCCATTAATTTCTTTACTATGTGTCCGAAGAGTGCCTCGTACAATGGATCCTAATTTCAGTTGGGGCCACCCAAGCATTACAGAATCATAGAATATCAGGGTTGGAAGGGACCTCAGGAGGTCATCTAGTCCAACCCCCTGCTCAAAGCAGGACCAATTCCCAACTAAATCATCCCAGCCAGGGCTTTGTCAAGCCTGACCTTAAAAACCTATAAGGAAGGAGATTCCACCACCTCCCTAGGTAACACATTCCAGTGCTTCACCACCCTCCTAGTGAAAAAGTTTTTCCTAATATCCAACCTAAACCTCCCCTGCTGCAACTTGAGACCATTACTCCTTGTTCTGTCATCAGGTACCACTTAGAACAGTCTAGATCCATCCTCTTTGGAACCCCCTTTCAGGTAGTTGAAAGCAGCTATCAAATCCCCCCTCATTCTTCTCTTCTGCAGACTAAACAATCCCAATTCCCTCAGCCTCTCCTCATAAATCATCTGCTCCAGCCCCCTAATCATTTTTGTTGCCCTCCGTTGGAATCTTTCCATTTTTTCCACATCCTTCTTGTAGTGTGGGGCCCAAAACTGGACACAGTACTCCAGATGAGGCCTCACCAATGTCGAATAGAGGGGAATGATCACGTCCCTCGATCTGCTGGCAATGCCCCTACTTATACAGTCCAAAATGCCGTTAGCCTTCTTGGCAACAAGGGCACACTGTTGACTCATATCCAGCTTCTCGTCCACTGTAACCCCTAGGTCCTTTTCTGCAGAACTACTTCCTAGCCATTTGGTCCCTAGTCTGTAACAGTGAATGGGATTCTTCCATCCTAAGTGCAGGACTCTGCACTTGTCCTTGTTGAACCTCAGCAGGTTTCTTTTGGCCCAATCCTCTAATTTGTCTAGGTCCCTCTGTATCCTATCCCTACCCTCCAGCATATCTACCACTCCTCCCAGGTTAGTGTCATCTGCAAACTTGCTGAGGGTGCAGTCCACACCATCCTCCAGATCATTAATGAAGATATCGAACAAAACAGGCCCTAGGACCATCCCTTGGGGCACTCCACTTGAAACAGGCTGCCAACTAGACATGGAGCCGTTGATAACTACCCATTGAACCCGACGATCTAGCCAGCTTTCTATCCACCTTATAGTCCATTCATCCAGCCCATACTTCTTTAACTTGCTGGTAAGAATACTGTGGGAGACTGTATCAAAAGCTCTGCTAAAGTCAAGGAATAACACATCCACTGCTTTTCCCTCATCCACAGAGCCAGTTTTCTCCTCATAGAGGGCAATTAGGTTAGTCAGGCATGACTTGCCCTTGGTGAATCCATGCTAACTGTTCCTGATCACTTTCCTCTCCTCCAGGTGCTTCAGAATTGATTCCTTGAGGACCTGCTCCATGATTTTTCCAGGGGCTGAGGTGAGGCTGACTGGCCTGTAGTTCCCTGGATCCTCCTTCTTCCCTTTTTTAAAGATGGGCACCACATTAGCCTTTTTCCAGTCATCCAGGACCTCCCCCAATTGCCATGAGTTTTCAAAGATAATGGCCAATGGCTCTGCAATCACATCCACCAACTCCTTTAGCACCCTCGGATGCAGTGCATCCAGCCCCATGGACTTGTGCTCGTCCAGTTTTTCTAAATAATCCCGAACCACTTCTTTCTCCACAGAGGGCTGGTCACCTTCTCCCCATACTCCCCAGTGCCGCAGTCTGGGAGCTGACCTCGTTCGTGAAGACAGAGGCAAAAAAATCATTGAGTACATTAGCTTTTTCCACATCCTCTGTCACTAGGTTGCCTCCCTCATTTAGTAAGGGGCCCCCACTTTCCTTGACTGTCTTCTTGTTGCTAACATACCTGAAGAAACCCTTTTTGTTAATCTTAACATCTCTTGCTAGCTGCAACTCCAAGTGTGATTTGGCCTTCCTGATTTCACTCCTGCATGCCTGAGCAATATTTTTATACTACTCCCTGGTCATTTGTCCAATCTTCCACTTCTTGTAAGCTTCTTTTTTGCATTTAAGATTGGCAAGGATTTCACTAGTCGCCTGCCATATTTACTGTTCTTTCTACTCATCGGGATGGTTTTTTCCTGCAACCTCAGTAAGGATTCTTTAAAATACAGCCAGCTTTCCTGGACTCCTTTCCCCATCATGTTATTCTCCCAGGGGATCTTGCCCATCAGTTCCCTGAGGGAGTCAAAGTCTGCTTTTCTGAAGTCCAGGGTCCGTATTCTGCTGCTCTCCTTTCTTCCTTGTGTCAGGATCCTGAACTCGACCATCTCATGGTCACTGCCTCCCAGGTTCCCATCCACTTTTGCTTCCCCTACTAATTCTTCCCAGTTTGTGAGCAGCAGGTCAAGAAGAGCTCTGCCCCTAGTTGGTTCCTCCAGCACTTGCACCAGGAAATTGTCCCCTACACTTTCCAAAAACTTCCTGGATTGTCTGTGCACCGCTGTATTGCTCTCCCAGCAGATATCAGGGTGATTAAAGTCTCCCATGAGAACCAGGGCCTGCGATCTAGTAACTTCTGCTAGTTGCCAGAAGAAAGCCTCATCCACCTCATCCCCTTGGTCTGGTGGTCTATAGCAGACTCCCACCACGACATCACCCTTGTTGCTCACACTTCTAAACTTAATCCAGAAACTCTCAGGTTTTTCTACAGTTTCATACCGGAGCTCTGAGCAGTCATACTCCTCTCTTACATACAATGCAACTCCCCCACCTTTTCTGCCCTGCCTGTCCTTCCTGAACATTGTGGTATTATAAATGATGGTAGTGATGTCACTGTTATTATGAAGTAGTTTATATGTGCAGTAAAGTCAGTTTCTTGTGACTTAGTTTAAATTACATCAATGATTCCACAAATGCATTCATGTCAATGTTCTTAGTTTAAATTCCCATCTACATGCATTCTGCTAGGAAGCTTGGTTTTTTATTAGTACATATTCAGGGATATATGTGCTTCATCTTAAGATGGTTTCTAATGACAAAGAGCCCATGTAGGGGTGAGTAGTGGTGTGGATAACAGTGGTGCAAAATTCAAGTTAATGAGTATTAACCCCATGATACAAGTTCAATTAAGTTTTCATGTGAGTATTTGCATTCAGTTATACATCTTTCCTCCATAGACAATTTCAATCAGACAAATGCAACCTAGGGATTGCAGCTAGTTACTAGACAATAAAATTCATCTGGTGAGCTGCTGATTGATCAGCCTATTTTCATTTTGTTTGGCCTTGCCTGGGAATTAACGAGACCAATACTTTCAGCTCTTGAAAGAGTTCACAATCAATCTGCCCCTTGACGGAAAGCATTGTGGTCTGTGTTTCTGAGGAAGAGCACCTTTATTCTTAGCATCATAATGGGAACTGGAGGGGGAAAGACTGGACCAGTGTTAGCTGTAGAGAATAGGGCCCAAATTCACTGCTCCCAGGAGTAGGCACCATGCCATTCTGTTCACACCAGCCGTTCATGTGACCCAATTAATCAAATAGTCAAGACATTCATCACTTTTTTCCCTTTGCCAACTTTAAAGAGTGGCTATAGTTAGAAAGGCAAAATGACTCCTTATGCTTTGTATCTGCTCCCAGCCCATCTGAGCCATAGCAGTTTAATTTATTGACAAAACCAAGTTTTGACTATTGTAACAGCTTTGGTAATTATCCCTTCCAGACATAGAATGCACTACAGCACTGTGGGCTTAGGCTGATACCAAACTGAATAATGAAGTGATGCCTCTCTCTTACTTTACCTATGTGAACTTAACGAGTCAGATCCCCTGTTGCTGTCTAGCAGTGGTGTTCCATTGATTGCATTGGATCAGACACTATTTTACACCAGCTGAAGATCTGGCCCTACCTATATTTTACCATGATTCCTTCTGGACTAAGCTTTAAACTAGCATCACTTCAGTTACTGCTGGGAGACAAACAGCAAACCTTTCACAACCGGAGCATCCTTCTCCTTCATGTCCTCAATTTAATTTAATTTGCTTAAGCAGAAACTATTTCTACCTTTCCCACTCACTAACACCATTTTGTGGCCTAGGTATGGGTGAAAGCAATGCAGTAGAGTTCCTCACAATGTTAGCATATGAATTTGCATTACTGCAGTACCTAGAGGCCTCAGCTGAGATCCAAGCCCCTCTGCGCTACACTCTGTATAAATACAGAATACAGGCTGGCCTCTGCCCTGAAGTGCTTACAGTATAAATAGACAAGGTGGAGGGAAAACAGTGTAGTAGAGGACTGTCACTTTATTTCTGATTCATTATATATACATTTGTATACCACATTCCATCCACAAACAATCATAAACACTCCTTTTAATTAAGAACCATCATCCCATTTAAAAGCTGAGAGAGAAAAAGAGTTACAAAGAGGTTTGGGGACTTGTCCAAGGTCTCTCAGAACCCTGATCTCCTGCCTCTCAGACCTGAGCTTTCTACAATAAACGTTTTGAAACATCGAGGTTGTGTGAAATGGAATTTTTGTTTTCTGCCCAGCCCCATTTGAGACACCTTGAAAGGATTCTATTTTTAGAAATTGCTGAGCACCCATCCTCCTGGGGGCAGTGAGGAACAGGGTCCCTTCGAGCTGTTTCTAACTGTGCAACCAAAAATCTGGGCAGGCAAAAACCACTGGGCATTTCTGAAAATCTTGACCATACTAAAAGGAAGTGTCAATTTTAAATTTCAGGGGAAAATAAGATGAGTGAAACAGTGCAAAGGAATGAGGGTGGAGGTGGTAATAGGAAGACAATGATGTTTATCATAGACCAGCTGGATGCACAATTTGTAGGTATAGAAGATTTCTGGTTAATTAAATTCAGTATGTTTCAAAGGTCGCAAACAGATTTAATCTCCCACAGCAAACCTACTCCCAGTACATTACTAGCATCTCAGCTCACATCAGCATTTCCAGTCACAATCAGCCCACATGTCCCCTGAGTATCTAGATACATGAAGGTGAAAGTCAAGCATCTTCAGCCACCCAAGAAATTCAAGTATTGATTATAGTGGCAGTATTTGAACTTGGTAAAGTACATCTGATTGAAAGTCAGCATTTTTAAGTGGAAAAACCCGATAAACAATTATGTAAACCTTGGTTTTTAAGTGACAAAATTCATTTTCAAACAATGGATTTCCCCACCAAAAAATGTAAGTATTGTGTACTTTAAAGCTAATACTCTCATTACACCTCGCATGCAATGAAAATTCTCTCTGGGATCATGGAACTCTCCATCTTATTGTCTATTTATGGAGTTAAAACAATCAAAATACAGCCCCAATCCTGAAATTGGGTCCATAATGGCAAACATGAGAAACCACACAAAGCCCCATTGAAATGAGGTTATATAGGCACAGATGTCCACCTGTACAGATGCAACTGCATTACTGGGGCCTTGGTTTTATTCCTTATCATTCCCATTTATGGATCTGAGCACTCAGAACTTTGGAAAAACATCTGCTCAGATTAGATGAAATTGAAATGTTACCAAGTTTGCCACACTAATTGACTGATTTATGCTGTGCTGACAGAATTGCACAAGTTCCTTTACTGCTGGAAATCGCCACCAGCAGCACATATCAAGAGCCTTGAAAAATTCAAGCTACAGACACATTTGTTCCAGTCATTTTCCAGAGTCCTTTAAAGTATATTCAGCTTTCTTTAAATGCCTTTTCACTGGCATTGATAACTTTGTTTGAAGTTCACAATATGTAAGTCATGCTTGCAGCAATTTAATATAGTTTAAATACATTGAAAAAATGTTGCCCCCGGCAAGAATATTTGTTAACAAGAGAAATCATAGCTAACCACTACCGCTCATGAGTGTTCAGAACGGATACCCTACCCCATTATTAGCACTGTGCCCTTTTTACTCCTTATCATGTTTGTCTGATTACACAGCACCATGATTCTAATCACTTCAAGGAGTCGACGGAGACCTGTGCATACAAGGCACCATGAAGTAAGGTCCTTCATGGGTGACAAGCAAGTGAAAATGTATACCCAAAGAAGGCCACTACATAATTTAACCGAGACAATGAGCTGCGAATTTTGCATTTTAAATATCTTCTTGAAAACCATTTCTAGTTTTCTTCATAGCAATTGTACATACTCTTTATTGTAAATTTGCATTATGTGGCCTGTGGTGGTATATTACAGTATGTCCTTCCACTCGCATAAGCTCTTATTCCTTTTCCTTTGTTTTTGTCGTTTTGACTTTTCCTGAATTGCAGAGTAAGTTACTACTCAACATGAGTAAAGGTGTCAGAATCTGGCTCTACAATAGCAGTAGTTCTGAAGGAGCAATTCCAATAGAATTGTACACACAACAATATATTCAGGGTCTGAGTGGTGACTGACTGAAAATAAGAACTGTTCCTGGAATTGTGCATTTCTAAGATTCTTCCCTACCCTGACCACAAAGTCTGCACCACCACCCACCCCAGCTATAGTGATTTATGCCTTCCAGTTTACCATAGTATCATTTCTAAGCTCCTTGTCCAACTATGTGGAACCTAGAAAAACGGGAGACGATTCCTAAATGGCACATTCTGGACTGGTTGCAATGACATCAGGCCTGGTATTCCAGAATGACAAAATATTCTGTTAAGCCAGTGCTTGTTTTTCTAAAAATGTCTTCCCACTTCGCCCATCAGGAGGAGCAAGTCCTGAGAGTGATGGGAGAAGAATGAGATTTCTACACGGGAGTATTAAAGTAACAAAGTAGTTGGTTTTTTTCCAAGTGATTACTGACCTTTGGTGGAGAAACTGAGAGATTCTCCCCCTAAGATGGAAGTTAGAAAAGGCAAAATCCTCAGAATGACTGTTCCCTTCTGGTGTTATCTGGACCGGTGATCTGCTAGGTCACTCCAATCCTTGACTCTGGGAGCCAGCCTTACCCTGCTCTACTGTGAGAACCCCCACTCCTGGGCTCTTCACGCACAGCCTCTAGCATGTAAGCTGCTCCTTGGATTGTGCAACCGAATGACACTAGCCAATATCTCCGGTCCCAGACACAACCCTAGGAATCATCTTGCAGTGTCCATTTATGCCCACTGGACGCTGCAAGCTTATATGAGTTTGTCAATTTAACAAAGAAGTTGATATGTACCAGGCTTGTTATCCCAAGGGGAGTCTCTGACACGCTTCAAACCAAACGCACTGCTTCAGGTAGAATAAACAAACAGATTTATTAACTACAAAGATACATTTTAAGTGATTATAATAAGTCAAAACATACCAAGTCAGATTTGGTCAAATGAAATAAAAGTAAAAGGCATTCTAAGAACATAAAAATGGCCATACTGGGTCAGACCAAAGGTCCATCCAGCCCAGCATCCTGTCTACCGACAGTGACCAATGCCAGGTGTCCCAGAGGGAGTGAACCTAGCAGGTAATGATCAAGTGATCTCTCTCCTGCCATCTATCTCCATCCTCTGACAAACAGAGGCTAGGGACACCATTCCTTACCCATCCTGTATAATAGCCATTAATGGATTTAACCTCCATGAATTTATCTAGTTCTCTTTTAAACCCTGTTATAATCCTAGCCTTCACAACCTCCTCAGGCAAGGAGTTCTACAGGTTGACTGTGCACTGTGTGAAGAAGAACTTCCTTTTATTTGTTTTAAACCTGTTGCCCATTAATTTCATTTGATGCCCCCTAGTTCTTATATTATGGGAACAAGTAAATAACTTTTCCTTATCCACTTTCTCCACATCCCTCATGATTTTATATACCTCTATCATATGCCCCCTTTGTCTCCTCTTTTCCAAGCTGAAAAGTCCTAGCCTCTTTAATCTCTCCTCATATGGGACCCATTCCAAACCCCTAATCATTTTAGTTGCCCTTCTCTGAACCTTTTCTAAAGCCAGTATATCTTTTTTGAGATGAGGAGACCACATCTGTACACAGTATTCAAGATGTGGGCGTACCATGGATTTATATAAGGGCAATAAGATATTCTCCATCTTATTCTCTATCCCTTTTTGAATGAAAACATCCTGTTTGCTTTTTTGACTGCAGCTGCACACTGCATGGACGTCTTCAGAGAACTATCCATGATGATTCCAAGATCTCTTTCCTGATTAGTTGTAGCTAAATTAGCCCCCATCATATTGTATGTATAGTTGGGGTTATTTTTTCCAATGTGCATTACTTTACATGTATCCACATTAAACTTCATTTGCCATTTTGTTGCCCAATTACTTCATTTTGTGAGATCTTTTTGAAGTTCTTCACAGTCTGCTTTGCTCTTAACTATTTTGAGCAGTTTAGTATCATCTGCAAACTTTGCCACCTCACTGTTTACCCCTTTCTCCAGTTCATTTATGAATAAGTTGACTAGGATTGATCCTAGGACTGACCCTTGGGGAACACCACTAGTTACCCCTCTCCATTCTGAAAATTTACCATTTATTCCTACCCTTTGTTCACTGTCTTTTAACCAATTCTCAATCCATGAAAGGATCTTCCTTCTTATCCCATGACAACTTAATTTACATAGGAGCCTTTGGTGAGGGACCTTGTCATAAGCTTTCTGGAAATCTAAGTACACTATGTCCACTGGATCCCCTTGTCCACATGTTTGTTGACCCCTTCAAAGAACTCCAATAGATTAGTAAGACATGATTTCCCTTTACAGAAACCACGTTGACTTTTGCCCAACAATTGATGTTCTTGTATTTCTAATTTCTAATAATGGAGATATCCCATCTCCTAGAACTGGAAGGGACCTTGAAAGGTCATTGAGTCCAGCCCCCTGCCTTCACTAGCAGGACCAAGTACTGATTTTGCCCCAGATCCCCAAGTGGCCCCCTCAAGGATTGAACTTACAACCCTGGGTTTAGCAGGCCAATGCTCAAACCACTGAGCTATCTCTCCCCCCCCCCCATTGTATGTGTCTGACAATTTTATTCTTAACTATTGTTTCAACTAATTTTCCCGGTACTGACATTAGACTTACTGGTCTGTAATTGCCGGGATCACCTCTAGAGCCCTTTTTAAATATTGGCGTGACATTAGCTATCTTCCAGTCATTGGGTACAGAAGCCAATTTAAAGGACATAGTTAATAGTTCCGCAACTTCACATTTGAGTTCTTTCAGAACTCTTGGGTGAATGCCATCTGGTCCCGGTGACTTGTTAATGTTAAGTTTATCAATTAATTCCAAAACCTCCTCTAGTGACACTTCAATCTGCGACAGTTCCTCAGATTTGTCACCTACTAAGGACGGTTGAGGTTTGGGAATCTCCCTAACATCCTCAGCCGTGAAGATTGAAGCAAAGAATTCATTTAGTTTCTCCGCAATGACTTTATCATTTTTAAGGGTATGTCTACACTATGAAATTAGGACGATTTTATAGAAGTCGATATTTTAGAAATCGATTTTATACAGTCGATTGTGTGTCTCGCCACTAAGCGCATTAAGTCAGTGGAGTGCCTCCACAGTACCGAGGCTAGCGTAGACTTTCGGAGCATTGCACTGTGGGTAGCTTTTTTCCTGGGTTACCCGTGCAGATGACATACCACGGCAAGCATGGAGCCCATTCAGCTCACCATCACCATACATCTCGTGGGTGTCATAGCTAAACCAGTGAGGAAAAAGTTCACAAAAATTAAAGTTCCCAGGGACAGAAAAATGCTAAAAACAGGAACAGTGCCAGCAATGTGGCAGCCAGCATGAGAATAGGAAAATGACCAGCATTCAGGCAAATATGTAGAAACTGTAGTAAGCCCAACCATTACACTAAAGTGTGCAGAGAAAGCAGGAATGTGCATTTAAGTACAAAAATGGATTCCTCAAGTGAAGAGCTATCCTTTAAAACAAAAATAGAAGAGGCTGAAAAATCAGAAGATTAGTAAAATGGCACTTATGTGACATATGAGATAGACACTGGGGCATAAGTAAATGTAATAAACAGAAATATAGACAAGTAAGGAACACATGAAAG
The DNA here is from genome assembly GCF_011386835.1 of Chrysemys picta bellii. Lineage (NCBI taxonomy): Eukaryota > Metazoa > Chordata > Testudines > Emydidae > Chrysemys > Chrysemys picta. Next base: position 320,993,283 of record NC_088791.1, read on the forward strand.
TGGACAGGACAAAAGTATCTGTGAAAAACTATAATGGAAGAACAAATCCAGTGCTGGAAGAATGCACACTGATGCATACAAAGGGGAAAAATGATAATACAAGAGTTTGTAGTGGTACATAGAGGCAAGCAACCAATTTTGGGCCTACACACGTGTGAGGTGCTTGGTCTCATTAACAGGATATATACCACAGAGAGACAACTTAGAACCAGATATGAAAGTATTAATAGCATCATATGAAGATGAATTCACAGGGAATTGTTGCCTCCCAGTAATTATAGGACCTGTGAAAAGTTCCACAAGTCTTAAGAATGAGGCTAGGAGAAGAGTGTTATCACTTGGAGAATAGAAGAACTGACATATTACAATTACTCATCAGTGAACCCAGAGTAAAAAAGGAGGGGCTTTACAGTTGTGTATGGACCCTAAGGAGCTGAATAAAAATATAAGAGAATACTGCTACTTTCTCACAGTAAGTAAACTATTATCTGAGATGGCAGGAACCAAATTGTTCAGAAAATTAGATGCCTCGGCAGATTTTGGTAGATCCACTTGGACACAGAGCTCCAAGATCTGTATTTTCAACACAACATTTAGCAGATACAGCTTACTAAGACTGCCTTTCAGAATAAGTTTGGCTCCAGAAGTATTTCACCATACAATCACTCAATGTCAGAGGATCTAGCAGGTGCAAAAGTGTACACAGATGGCATAAAGATTTGGAGCAGCACTGCCATTGAACATGGGAATGACTGGAGGGAGTTCTGGAAATTGTGAGAGCTAATAACCTTGAACTGAATAAGGCCAAATGTCAACAGGAATAACAACAGAAATTTGTGAAAGCTAATAACCTTGAACTGAATAAGGCCAAATGTCAACAGGAATAACAACAGGAATAACATACTTGGGAGAGAACATTACCTCCGATAATTTTGCCGGTTTAGGGCAAGGCCCCAGGTAGGGACATGGACATTCTGGAAATGAATGCATGACTATACAGATGGTGTAGATGGGAGGGCTTTGGCTTTCTTGACCATGGGATATTGTTCTGGGAAGGAGAACTGCTGGGAAGAAATGGGGTTCACCTAACCAAGAACAGGAAGAGCATCTTCACAAACCAACTTGCCAAGCTGGTGAGGAGGACTTTAAACTAGGTTCAAAGGGGGCAGATGACAAAAGCCTACAGTTAGGGTAGAAAAAAAGGGACCTTAACAGAGGACTAAATGTTGGGGGAGGGAAATGGAAAATTATAATAGGGTCATAGGTACAACAAGAGGGATAACATTGGGAGAATTTGATCATCTTAGAGGTCTATACACAAATGCCAGGAATAAACAAGAAGAACATGACCGTAAAGAAGTGTATAACCTGTTCAGGAAGGATAGGCAAGGAAAGAGGGAAGAGGTGTTACATTATACATCAAGAATATATACACTTGTTTTGAAGTCTAGAAGGAGGTGAGAGGTAGAGCAGTTGAAAGTCTCTGGGTGAAGATAAAAGGGGGGGAAAAGAGGACCAATGTCATAGTACGTGTCACCACCAAATCTGAAGGAGGTAGATAAGGTATTTCTAGAACAAGTAACAGAAATATCCAAGACACAAGACTCTAGCTACCCAGACATCAGTTGGGAAAGTAACATGCCAAAACATAAAAGGTCCAGTAAGTTCTTTGAAATATATTGGGGACAACTTTTTGTTCCAGAAAGGTGAGGAAGTAACCAGGGGGACTGCCATTTTATACTTGCTTGTGACCAAGGAGGAGGAATTGGGTGCAAATCTGAAGGTTGAAGGCAATTTGGGTGAAAGTGATCATGAAATTATAGATCTCATGAATTATGGAAAGGAAGGAGTGAACGCATCAGAATGAGGACTATGTACTACAAAAAACCCTCAGATTTTAACAGGCTCAGAGAACTGATAGGTAAAGTCCCATAGAAGAAAATCTAAGGTATAGAGGAATTCAGGAGAACTGGCAGCTTCTCAAAGAGGTGCCATCTATCCCTATAAAAAGTAAAAAGAGGAAGAATCATAAGAGGCGAATATGGCTACATCAGGAGTTCTTTTGTTACCTGAAAATCAAAAAGGCATCATATAAAAAGTGGAAACATGGGCAATTGCTAAGGATGAGTACAAAATAGCACAAGCATGTTGAAACAAAATCAGAAAGGCTACGGCACAAAATGAGTTACACCTATCAAAAGACATAAAAGGCAATAAGAGGAGGATCTTTAAATATATTGGAAGCACTTCTACTTAGCTGGAAAGGAGAGCTAATTGATGATATCAAGAAGGTGTTTAATACCTATTTCGCTTTAGTCTTCACTCAGAAGATTAATGGTGACAAGATGTTCAACACAATAAAAACAAGGGGGAAGGAATGCAAGGCAAAATAGGCAAAGAACAGTTTCAAGAATATTTAAATAAGTTAGAAATAGTCAAGTCAGCAGACCCTGATAAAATTCACCTAGGGTACTAAAGGAACTAGTTGAAGCAATTACCTTTGAGAACACATTGAGGACAGGTGAAGTTCCCAGAGGAATGGAGAAGAGCAAATGAAGGGCTATCTGTAAAAAGGGCCTGGGGAATTAGAGGCCAGTCAGCCTAAACTTTGATACCTGGAAAAAGTCTAGAACAAAATTATTAAACAATCAATTTATAAGCACAGAGGATAATAGGGTCATAAGTAACAGCCAACATTGATCTGTCAAAACAAATCATGCCAAACCAAACTAATTTACTTCTTTGGCAAGATTACTGGCCTAGTGGATGGGGGGAAAGCAATAAAAATAAATAAATTAATTAATTGAGATATCCTATCTCCTAGAACTGGAAGGGACCCCAAAAGGTCATTGAGTCCAGCCCCCTGCCTTCACTAGCAGGACCAAGTACTGTTTTTGCCCCAGATCCCTAAGTAGCCCCCTCAAGGATTGAACTCATAACCCTGGGTTTAGCAAGCAAGCAAGCCAATGCTCAAACCATTGAGCTATTCCTCCCTGATATATCAGTAGAGATGATATATCTTACTTTTAGTAAGGCTTTTGACAGTCCCACATGAAATTCTCATAAGCAAAACTAGAGAAATGTGGTCTAGATGACACCATAAAATTTGTAGAAAGACTACACTCAATGCACAATTATCAATGGTTGTCTGTCAAATGGGAGTGGTATGTTTAGTGGAGTCCCCTGCAGGGATCTGGTACTATTCAATATTTTCATTAATGACTTGGATAATAAAGTGGAGGGTGTGCTTATAAAATTTGTGATGACACCAAGGTGTGAGGGGTTGCAAGCACTTTGGAGGACAGAATTCAAAGCAACCTTGCCAACATGAATTGGTCTGAAATCAACAAGATGAAATTCAATAAACATAAGTGCAAAGGAATAAACTTAGGAAGGAAAAAATATACAACTACAAATGGGGAATAACTGGCTTGGTGGTAATACAACAGGATTGTTGTTCTTTTCTTCTTATGTGGCATCTCCATTACTGGAGGAATGCAGCGATGGTAGCCCATTCTGTTTGATCCTCTGCTAACTTCTTTGTGGATAAATAATCCTTTTGATCCACTCAGGATATCACATCAGCTGTCCAAGAATTTTCTGCCTCTTGTTCTTCTGAAATCAACTTTCCCTTCCCTGGCCTGTAAATATGTGTCACTGTAACTGGAAGTTATAGTGGATCACAAATTGAACATGAGTCAACACTTTCATGTAATTGCAAAAAAAAAGGCTAATATTTTGGAACTTATTAACAGGAGTATCATATAACACACGGGAGGTAGTTGTCCCACTCTACTCAGCACTGGTGAAGCCTCAGCTGGAATATTGTGTCCTGTTCTGGGACTGGATGCTGCATTTTAGGAAAGATGCAGATAAATTAGAGAAAGCTCAGAGGAGAGCAACAAAGATTATAAAACTTTAGAAAACCTGACATGAGGAATTGTTAAACAAACTGGGCATGTTTAATCTTGAAAATGCAAAGTGATGTGACCCTGCAGCTCCAATCTGGACATCACTTAGTACTGGCAGACTGACAGTCTGTACCTCAGAGTAGCACCCTGGGACCCCCACATTCACCATGGTGATATGATGATATGTTTTGTACAAAGCATATCTTGTGATGTATCATTTTAAAAACTTGATCTGCTGAACATTAATATCCTGTTGGACTGTACGTGCAATCATTATATATGAGGTTATGAAGTATTGCTGTAGGTATCACTGAAATATATTGTGAGGTTGGGAATACCCACAACCAGCCTTTCAGGTACAACAATGGAGTAGCCATGGATAGCCAGACAGCATTAAGGGCTCATCAACACCCATCAAAGAAAGAATCCACTACCACAGAGACTGTATACAATGGAGGCTGCTTGACCAGTGGAGACTGCCTGATCCCCACATCAAAGCAAAGATCTTTCCAGCAAGCTGGAAGAAACTATAAAAGAGGGGAAGTGACATTACTTGGCCTCTCCCCTCCAAACTCAATGCCTGGAGGGGAGAGGCCAAACTGGGAAGCGTGGTTCCAGACTAGAAAAAAAAGAGTCACAGCCTGTGTATTGAGGATCTGTAACCTGCTTGTACCATCTGTCAGGGAGAGATACCGCTTGATTCAAAGCCTGCTTTTAGTTTGTAGAACTTGGACTGCAAATTTATTTTTGTTTCTTAAGTAACCAAATCTGATCTCTATACCTGCTACTTATAATCACTTAAAATCTCTCTCTAGTTAAAAAAAAAAATCTGTTTTATATGTTACCTAAAACAGTGTGTTTTGGTTGAAGTGCTTGGGAAATCTCAGCTCAGTTTACAGAGGCTAGTGTAAAAAGCGTCCTCTCCCCTTTGAGGGATGGGTGAACTGGATAATGAACTTACACTGGCCAGGCTTCTGACCGGTGCAAGAAGTACAGTTCTGGGGTGCAAGGCTGGGAAGCTGGGGGAAGTTGGCTGGAGCCTCCCTATTGACGATTCATGAATGGCTGGGAAATCACTCATGTAACACAATTGGGTGTGTCCCTGCCTTTGGATGTCTGTGTAAGTACAGTGCCTATCAGAGGTTTGTAGCTTGACATCAGCACCACAGTGTGAGAGGCAGCCCAGGTTGGTGGATTTGGAGGGCTCAGTGGTCCTACAGTCCAGGTTGCACCTCAGGGTCCCTGTCACAGAGAGACTGTCCAGAACGTCTGCTCCAGCTGACAATACACAGCCTTATGATCTGGAACAAGCAATAAACATACATTTGAACACAATAAAAGTGTTATGTGCTATATCTCTAGGCATATGGGATGAATTGGAGACAAACATCTGAATTATATCCTGTAAGCAGTGAAATAAGCAGTAAGTAAAGGAGGGGGAAAAAACACTTCCCACCTGCCTGCTCCCACTATAAAGTGAGCTCTCAGTGAGTCAGGAATGCTCCTGAGAGGGACACAGATCATGGTTCCCAGAGTAATAAGAAGGAAAATATTAGAGCAAATACAGAAAGGGCACCTGGGAATGACCAAATCAAGGAGGAGAGCTACAGAAGTTGTGTTTCTGGCCACAGATGAATAGTGACATTGAAGAAGTGATGAGCAGGTATGGAATGTGTAAGAAATACAGAGATTCAGAGCAGAACAAACCAATTATACCTCATGAACCATTTGCAATCCCATGGGACAAAGTCAGAATTGACATGTTCAGCCTTGGAAGACATGATCACCAGGTTAAAATGGACTGCTCTACCAATTTCCCAGAAGTAGTCATACTCGAAGATACCACAATAGCTACAGTTGTCAGACACATTAAAACTGCATTTGCACATCATGGACTTCCAAGAACAGTAATAACTGACAATGAGCCACAGTTCAAGAATAGAGAATTCCTGGACTTTGCTAACATGCTTGACTTTCATCATGAGAGATCTCTTCAAACCAATGGATTAGATGGGTATGGAGTATGTATTGTAGAGATCTTATTCAAAAAAGCAATGGATGCAAGAAGAGATCCATATTTAGTACTACTCAACTGAATAGCTATACCACTGCAATGTGGAAAGTGAACTCATATAAATACTTTGTTACCAGATATGAGACAAAAATGAAGGATGACTGAGGCGTAATAGTGAGAACAAGACTGAGAAATTACAATCATATTGTAAGAGCAAAATATTACAATAAAGGAGCTTCCACAGTTAAAAAAAAACATATTTTGTGAGAATTTGGCAAGGTGGGCACTAGGAGTCAAAGCTATAGTGACCAAAGAAGAGTCACCTTGCTCATCCGCAGTGATCACAAATTAAGGAAAATTTTACGAAGGAATCATAAGCATTGTGCAACATATCTGACAACTTGGCCAAGACAAGTGAAGTGAAAGCAGACATACAAGGTGAAAACAGTTCACACACTGACCTGGTTACTGACTGAAGAAAAGGTTACTCACCCTGTGCAGTAACTGTGGTTCTTCAAGATGTGTGTCCCTATTGGTGCTCTAATTCAGGTGCATGTGGGCCCCACATGACTTCGATCAGAGATTTTCACTAGCCGAAAGACACAGCTAGCAAAAATCTCCACATGGGGCACACTCGCACCTGAAGTGGAGCACCCATAGGGACACTACTCAAAGAAGAAATGTATTACAGACAGGAGTTTGCCTAATGAGGTCTTGCAATACAGCAGCTCAGGAAGACTGCTGAAATGCCCTAAGAGACTGATTGAGACATGTTAAGTTGTGTTTAAGCAACCTGAAGGTTTGCTAAGTCAATTATTCTATTTGTCATAGTTTGTTAGTTCAATTTTATAGTGTTTTAGTTCAGTAAAGGGATCTAAACACAGGGAAGATGTGCTATAGAGTATGTCCTTCGTTTAGTGTGAGTTTAAATATGCTTACTGTTATTATGTTTTTTCTGTAATGCTTAAACTAAGAATAAATGAGCTAAGAAAGAACTATGCAGTAACTGCTGGCAATACAGTGTTCATAACCCTAGGAGAGAAAGCAAAGCACAGGTGCTCACCCTTAGGCAGACTGGCTTGCTGGGGATATCAAGGAGGGAACTGTGCAGCCTTAAAACCCCTAGTCAGAAGGGAGTGGGACAAGAATCCCTGCCCAGGCTGGGCCTAGATCCACACAAGAACTGTCAAACATGGTCTTGGTCATATGGAGGTATGTCAGGTATTCACTGTCAGGCCAGCCTTCTTAACTAGTATCCCCCAGAGTCCTGAGTGAATGGTAGGAAAAATTATTCATAAACATTTATCAGCTTTAGAACTTTATTTTTGACGATGGTTGCACCCCTTTTTCTTAGTTAAGAACATAAAAATGGCCATATTGGGTCAGACCAATGATCCATCTAGCCCCATATCCTGTCTTCCAGTGGCCAATGCCAGATGCATCAAAGGGAATGAAAAGAACAGGGTGACTCATCCCATCACAACATCTGGAAGTCCAAGGCCTACGGACATCCAGAGCATGGTGTTGCATTCATCACCATTTTGGCTAAGGGCCATTGATGGACCTATCCTCCATGAACCTATCTAATTCCTTTTTAGCCTATTTATACTTTTGGCTTTCACAACATCCACTGGCAACAAGTTCCACAGTTTGACTGTGTTGTGTGAAGAAATATTTCATTATGTTTGTTTTAAACCTGCTGCCTGTTTTAATTTTATTGGGTGACCCCGTTTTTTTCATGGACATTCATATGAGCAAACGACTTTCGAGATTGTCGCTGAAGTTAAATTATTAAACTTATTTCTGTGACAAGATGTAATTAATTTCAATTAATTATAATGTAATTTATAAAGGCCAGGTCATGCAGTCAAGGAATGTAAGTCAAAGTCCCATGGTATTATTTCCAATCTGGCATCTGGGCCTGGTTTAAGTCAACAAATACTCAAATGAATAGTCCCAGTGAACAGTTGGTAAGCAACCCACAAGCTGAAATCTCAAAGAAATTTTTTAATGAATTCACAAAAATATTGGTGAGTAATTGCAAACAGAGAACAAATCAGTAAGTGTCAGAGTCCATTTAGCAAAGAGTTCACAAAAAAAAATTATTTTTTCTGTGTTTATTCTGAATTGTTTACATAGCTACAGTCCCAGTAGTGAGTAAAGCTGAGTGTGACAGATTCTTGGTTCATTTCTGCGAAGTGCAGAGAGACAGAAACCTCATATGTAGCTGCTTCCTAGTCATGCATTATTTCCAACTGCCCTGTCTACAAGCTTTGCAGCCCTGATTCCCTTTAGGCAATTAAGCATGAAAGTCAAAGTCAGAAGATACAGCAATTTGAACTATCAGACTGGTCTCCATTTTGGAAAAAGTCCATATACGCACGAAGGCAAAGGATTCTGGGATCCGCATAAGAAATCCCAGAGTTCTACGTGACCAAGTCATTTAAAAAAATAAAACTACTTTAATAATCCACCAATCTGGCAGCAACAGTTGAAGCAGTCAGGGATTGCTATCCTGATTTTCTCAGTATGCACTGAAATGCAATTCGGTGGCACACTTTGTGTGGCCATACATACATTAAAACCTCGGAGTTACAAATACCTCAGGAACGGAGGTTGTTTGTAACTCTGAAATGTACATAACTCTGAACAAAACATTATAGTTGTTCTTTCAAAAGTTTACAACTGAACATTAACTTAAAACAGCTTTGAAACTTTACTATGCAGAAGAAAATGCTGCTTTCCCTTCATTTTTTCAGTAGTTTACCTTTAACACAGTGCTGTGTACTGTATTTGCTTCCCCTCCCGCCCCCGCCCTCTGCTGCTGCCTGATTGCCAGGGCCGGCTCCCGCCGAAGGACCTCCCGCCGAATTGTCGCTGCAGATCGCAATCGCAGCTTTTTTGTTGTTGTTGTTGTTGGCTGCTTGGGGCGGCCAAAACCCTGGAGCCGGCCCTGCTGATTGCATACTTCCAATGCCAAAATGAGGTGTGTGGTTGACTGGTCAGTTTTAGGGTTACCATATTTAAACCTTAAAAAAGGAGGACACTCCACGGGGCCCTGGCCCCGCCCCTTCCGTGCCCCGGCCCCGGCCCCGGCCCTTCCCCAAAGTCCCCACCCCAACTCCACCCCCTCCCCTGAGCGCCCCGCATTCCCCCTCTTCCCTCCCAGCCACGTGAAGCTGCCTGAGCGCTACTGGCTTCACAGTTTGCCGGGCAGCCCCCAGATCTCCAGACCCTGCGCCCCCAGCCGGGTGCTTCCCCAGCGCAGCCGGAGCCTGGGAGGGGAAGCACCCGGCTGGGGGCGCAGGGTCTGGAGATCTGGGGGCTGCCCGGCAAACCGTGAAGCCGGTAGTGCTCGGGCAGCTCCGCTCTTCAGCTGCACAGAGCTGAAGTGTCTGGGGGGAGCAGCAGCAGCTGCCGCCGCAGGGGAATCTGCCTGCAGCTTGCAGCCTGCCAGAGCCAAGGTAAGCAGGGGTCTGGGGGGGGGGGGGAGTATTTTCCCGGACATGTTCGGCTTTTTGGCAATTCCCCCCGGACGGGGATTTGAGGACCAAAAAGCCGGACATGTCCCGGAAAAACCGGACATATGGTAACCCTAGTCAGTTTGTAACTATGGTGTTCATAACTCTGAGGTTCTACTGTATAGTGGAAACATGGATGAGTTGGGGGGGCAGGGGAAATGTTGTAGTGGAGGCATAACAACTGTACTTGTAAAGCAACAGATGGTCAAATTAGAAACCACTTACACTAAGTCAATTCTAAAAGTTGCATAAATCATCATTTATCAACTGAGCAATACCCAGATCTGGGATAGTAAGTGACAGAAGGCAGAGTTTTAAGGAAAATTGGTTATATCATAATTAAATTGAGTATATATCTTTTCACATGCAAAAAGGGATAGAAAACTCCCCCCAATATATCCTTAGATCATGTTAGTCACTTAGTCTGTCCATAGAATGACAATGCTGCACGAGTTTACTCATTGCGTTCTTATTTAGTTAAATGGCAAGAAACAAATGGACGAGGCATCACAGCCGGTGATATTGTGAACAAAATCAGCAGCTGCCACTATTTACATGTTGTAGACACAAAGTCAGAGGCGGAGATTTAAACAGAGATGTAAAATGGCAATACACATGGATAATGAACTGGATTAATGTAGCAACTGAAGTTTATTAAAATGAATGTTTACTGGGAAAACAGAAAAATTAGGAAATAAAAGTTAGTCGGGCAAAGGAGGATAGTAAAGGATAGTAAAGTACCATTTTTATTCAAGCTAAACTCCTGTTGACTTCCATACTTTGAGTAAGGACTGCAGAGTCAGGATAAACGTGTTCAGAATGAATGGGAGCAGCAGCAAATCTGACATCTTTACCATTTTAAAAGTGATTTTTAGATGAGGGCTATGTGACGTCACACTCCATATACTTTATGAAAATATGCTTATGAATGTGAATGTGATGTAACTGGAATATGCTTTATGCCAAAGGTCTCTTGTAAGATATCATTACAAAGCTAATAATCTACTGAATGTGTTCATCCTATTTGTTTGCATGTATTATTTCTATGTATGGAGGGAAGAGAATAAGATATAAACTTGTACCGCTGATGTAAACATATTAAGTGGAAAGTATCAGAGGGGTAGCCATGTTAGTCTGTATCCACAAAAACAACGAGGAGTCCGGTGGCACCTTAAAGACTAACAGATTTATTTGGGCATAAGCTTTCGTGGGTAAAAAGCCACTTCAGATGCATGGAGTGAAAATTACAGATACAAGCATAAATATACTGGCACATGAAGAGAAGGGAGTTACCTTACAAGTGGAGAACCAGTGATGACAAGGCCAATTCAATCAGGGTGGATGTGGTCCACTCCCAATAATTGATGAGGAGGTGTCAATACCAAGAGAGGAAAAATTGCTTTTGTAGTGAGCCAGCCACTCCCAGTCCCTGTTCAAACCCAAATTAATGGTGTTAAGTTTGCAAATGAATTGTAGCTCTGCAGTTTCTCTTTGAAGTCTGTTTTTGAAGTATTTTTTGTTGCAGAATGGCTACTTTTAAATCTGTTATTGAATGTCCAGGAAGACTGAAATGTTCTACTGGCTTTCGTATGTTACCATTCCTGACGTCTGATTTGTGTCCATTTATTCTTTTACGTAGAGACTGTCCAGTTTGGCCAATGTACATAGATTCATAGATTCTAGGACTGGAAGGGACCTCAAGAGGTCATCGAGTCCAGTCCCCTGCCATCATGGCAGGACCAAATACTGTCTAGACCATCCCTGATAGACATATATCTAATCTACTCTTAAATATCTCCAGAGATAGAGATTCCACAACCTCCCTAGGCAATTTATTCCAGTGTTTAACCACCCTGACAGGAATTTTTTCCTAATGTCCAACCTAAACCTCCCTTGCTGCAGTTTAAGCCCATTGCTTCTTGTTCTATCCTAAGATGAACAAGTTTTCTCCCTCCTCCTTATGACTCCCTTTTAGATACCTGAAAACTGCTATCATGTCCCCTCTCAGTCTTCTCTTTTCCAAACTAAACAAACCCAATTCTTTCAGCCTTCCTTCATAGGCCATGTTCTCTAGACCTTTAATCATTCTTGTTGCTCTTCTCTGGACCCTCTCCAGTTTCTCCACATCTTTCTTGAAATGCGGTGCCCAGAACTGGACACAATACTCCAGTTGAGGCCTAAACAGCGCAGAATATTGCTGGCACCATGGCATATATCACATTAGCAGATGTGCAGGTGAATGAGCCCCTGATGGTGTGGCTGATGTGGTTGGATCCTCTGATGGTGTCGCTAGAGTAGATATGGGGACAGAGTAGGCAACGGGGTTTGTTACAGGGATTGGTGCCTGGGTTAGTGTTTCTGTGGTGTGGTGTGTAGTTGCTGGTGAGTATTTGCTTCAGGTTGGGGGGCTGTCAGTAAGCGAGGACTGGCCTGCCTCCCAAGGTCTCTGAGAGTGAGGTACTGTTTTCCAGGATAGGCTGTAGATCATTGATGATGTGCTGAAGAGGTTTTAGCGGGGGGGGTTACGTAATGGCCAGTGGTGTTCTGTTATTTTCCTTGTTGGGCCTGTCCTGTAGTAGTTAACTTCTGGGTACCCATCTTGCTCTGTCAATCTGTTTCCTCACTTCCCCAGGTGGGTATTTTAGTTTTAAGAACGCTTGATAAAGATCTTATAGGTGTTTGTCTCTGTCTGAGGGATTGGAGCAAATACAGTTGTATCTTAGGGCTTGGCTGTAGACAATGGATCGTGCAATATGTCCTGGATGGAAGCTGGAGGCATGTCACATGATGCTGTAATCCATCTTAAATCTGGTACTTTTCCATTTAGAAGGAGGGGTGGGGACCCAGAGAGACAAAAGATTCCCACCTTGTGACAAAGCTATACAAGTGGGTGGAGCAGACAAAGAGGCTGCCAGTCATGAGAACACCCCTGCTTTCCACCTAAGATGTCTGGTAGAACTAACAAGGACTGTACCAGGGAAAAGGATTGGGCCCAGACTAGGAAGGAGTCTAGTCTGTGAAAGAAGCTTATTGGAACATCTCTCAGGGTGAGATATTACCTGTAATCAGTTTCTTAATGTATTAGGATTAGACTTGCGTGTTTTTGCTTCGTTTTGCTTGGTGACTTACTTTGTTCTGTCTGTTATTACTTGAAACCACTTAAATCCTACTTTGTAATACTTAATAAAATCACTTCTGTTTATTAATGAACCCAGAGTAAGAGATTAATACCTGGGGAAGCAAATAGCTGTGCATATCTCTCTATCAGCATTATAGAGGGTGGACAATTTGTGAGTTTACCCTGTATAAGCTGTTTTACTCTGTATAAAGATTTATTTGGGGTTTGGATCCCATTGGGAACTGGGTGTCTGGGTGTTGGAGACAAGTAACCTGCTGAGCAGCTTTTGGTTTAAGCCTGCAGCTTCGGGGGCGTGGCCCAGACCCTGGGTCTGTGTTGCAGCAGGATAGTGTGTCTGGTTTAACAAGGCAGGGTTTTGGAAGTCCCATGCTGGCATGGAAAACGGGCTCACAGGTAATCCCAGCACATCAAGTGACAGTCCCCAGGGGGTCTCTATGACCGAACCCATCACAGGCTATACAACATTCAGAGTAAGTTTCAGCAATGCAAAGAAGTCAAATGCTCCACTGATTAAATGTTATGTCCTTGGCTGATTTTGCACTTGAGAGGGAGACCTGGATCGAGCAGATTGTGACATCCTGGCCCTACAGTGCAGAAGGAAAAGCTCCCCAGGAGGCTGTGCTTGTCTGTGGCTGGGCTACACCATTTAAAGTGGTACATAACTACATTGGTTTAGAAACTAATGTATCTAAAGCAATCCAACTCCTTAGTGTTGATGCAATTATATTGTTATAGTTTGTTTCTGATAGAGAAACAAGCTATAACAATATAAGCACCTTCATTCTTGTATAGCTGTGTCCACAGTAGGGAGCTGTTCTGCTTTAACTGTATCTGTTTCTAAATCCATTCAATGCCGCATCCCTCAAAAAAAAAAACCACACAAAAAAACCCCCCCACCCACTACAGTAATCCAGAGATCAATTGGCTTGGTAGTATGTTGTCCCTTGCAGAATGCTGAGTTGAGCAAACCAGGAAATTCACATAAAGGTGGCCAATGCAATCAACACTGCCCTCTTTCAGAGATGCCTCCTGTTAACACACACACACACACACCTTTACTCTGCGAACCCCACAATTGCTGAAGTGTACATGCTCTTCACCTCCTTTTACAACCCATCCACTCTCACCCAGGAAGTTTGTGGTGCATTGACAGAGCTATGGGTTGCAGGCAGGTTGGGATGCACTGGAAGAGCTGTGGAGTGCACAGGAATTGGGGTGCAGTGGCAGAAATGGAGGATGCAGTGGGGTTGCCATTCAGAGTGACTGGGGTGCACTGGAAGAGGTAGGGGTGCGGGTGGGTTGGGGTGCACTGGCAGAGTGAGGGTACTATGCCTCCCTCACCTGAGCCCCCAACCTCTTACCTCCCCTATCATCTATCCCTTTTTATCCTCCTACCCCTAACCCCCCTCCCCTCACTGCAGCCCCAAACCCTTTTACCCTTAGTTCCCAACTCCTCTGCCTCCTAATACTTTTCCCCTCCCAGGAAGTATTCACATGTCTTTCTCTCCGAATACGTCTGTAACCCTTCTGCCAGTCAGAGTTGGCAGCAACAAGGGGCGGGTTTAGTATCTAGGGGTTCCTTTTCAACAATATAGCACAAAGCCAGCTCAAGGCCCCACCCAGTGACCTGGGACAGTTACATACCACAGCTGGGTGCCTCTAAGAGGCAATACTTCCCCTCTCGCAAGCACTGAGTCTGAGTGTAGCAAAGATAATTTTAATAAAGGACTAAAGTAACCCAGCATTATTTGGGAAAACGCCGTAAACAGGGTTCATAAACATAGACCATGAGCAAAAGACCCACCCCCAAGTAAGTTGGGCACTGTCCTTTTCCCTCAGGTTCTTAAGTCCAGCAACCAAAAATCCCTTTAGCATGCTTGTCCCTTCTCTGCATCCCACTCACAGTTATTGTCCTTGGTCATTGCAGACCCAGAATCCAAAGGTGCATCTGCAGAGTTTCCCTCCCACCCTGGGTGTGGTGGGAGGTGGAAGGCACCTTACTTGCTCTGCTGCCTGGGCACTCGCTTGTCACTCTTCTCTGCAGCCTCCCTGCTGGCCGATCATGTGCTGCTCCTATGTGCCAGCCAATCACCATGCCACTCGGCCGGGCTCCATTCTGATCCTTTCTGCCTGCCACCCTGATGGCCCATCACCACACCTCTCTGCAGAGCTCCACTCCAGTCCTCTCCACCAGCTGCCCTACCAGCTGATTGCCAATCCACCAGGATATCTCCATGTCTCACCATTTAACAGAGTTCTTAGCAATTTCAGCTGTTAGCGGGGGACCCTCACTGCTGATGCACACTGGGCACTCTCTTGCATCAGAGACACTGTCCTAAAACAGGTCTAATGCTTAGATCTGGGTATCACTGATTTCAGCTCTGCAGTGTGTAACAAGACTCTCAATTGAGTCTTAATCAGCACTGTTATTTCATAGTGGATAGGGTCAAATAGTGTTTATAGTCCCTCAGCAGAATCCACACCACCAGGTACAAACATCTTTTCTCTATCAGGCTTTGAAACCCATGTCCCATGCCTAGCGAGTGCCATTTAGTTGAGGGCGAGTCCCTCAATCAGGGTATGCCAAGCACAGTTCTGTTGACCTTAATGCATGCAACAAGGATAAACAATCCTTTACTACTCCTGCCCCATTAACAAAGTGACTGGGGATCCAACACCAGCTCAAAGTGACTATTTAGGCAAGCAATCCCATCATGCTGAGTACCTAGGCAGGGTGAGTGTGCCTATGCAAATGAGATCAGCTCCTGAAGTCCTCTTCCATAGCTCATCACTAGATGTCAAGGGAGAGCTCATTCACACTCTGCTTACACTTCTTACATTCTTCCCCCCCCCAAAAAATAAATAAAATTCCCACCCATGATTCAAACTGCAGCAACTTTCAGCCACTCAGTTCAAAACTCCTAGTGTTAACTGAAGATTGAATTCACAATCAAGAGATCTGTGATTCATCCAGCCATTATTACCTTTCAGTTTAACAGTACAAGTGAGCAGAAGGAAACCATTGGGGATCGGGGGAGGGAGGTTGTAACTCAGGAGACCATAGGCTAAGTGATCCCCAAATATGTGGGTACTACCTACACTGCCTATAGCATATTTTGAGAGCCAGTGCTCATCTCTAAGGCAAGCTGTAGATTGTGGTGGTGAGCGACGGAGCTCAGTACTCATTTAGTTAATTTACAATGCTCAATGTTCATTTTCATTCATGTCAAAATGCTGCATGTTTTTTCAATTAAACACAAGCTAGAAAGAGATTGGTCATATAAGCAGTGGGTGAGCCTTGAATTCCCTTCATCATGTGACAGCTGATTAGACCGCAGTCCATTGTCCCTTCCATGCATGATATTTCCTGAAAACACCCATGCTGAGTAAATGTAACCACATCCAATTCCTAAGGGCATGGAAAATGGCAACAATGATTACTGGTTTAAATAAATATAGCAACACTGGTGGCAATGCAATCTATTCCCACAGTGAATGTAATTTAACATCCCCATTCAGACACTTCCTGTTATCCATCAATTACCAGATCAGCAAGAAATAGCGTTCTCCAGCAGAGCCACCTGTATAAATGTACTATAGATGGTATCTATGCCTGTTTAACCCAGCAGAGGAGTGGGATGGTTTAAAACCAGAAACAAGGCAAATGGTTTCAGCTTGGAAATCTTATACCTTAATGTCTCACAATGAGCACAAAATGATCTGGGTTTTGTTTTGTTTTTTAAAAATTCTGATTCACAATGAGAGTTTCTAAAACTTATGCCTCATATTCATAAAAGTTGGAAACAGAAAAGACCAGTTAGGCCTCCTAACATAATACCATTGTAGTATTCTGGCCTACAGTGCATTTAAATGAGTGCATTATTTTGAATAGCCAAGTGACAGGGCTTCCACCACTTGTCTTGTGTGTTTGTTCCATAGTCTAACCCTGTCACAAAGCTTTGTCCTGGTATTTAATGTAAACGCCCCTTTTCTGAACTTCACCCCATTACCTCTTTCTACCAATTTAAATAATTCCCCATGTTCCTCTCATATTGCAAGAGTGAATATTTAGCTGCACTTGAGCATTGAACTAGCTCTTTGCTGGTTGCTTTTTGAAAAGGAGTGGCAATTTTGTAGTGTAAGTTAGCCAACACTCAACTAGCTGAAATCCTCAGCTGAACACAATCCCCAACTAGCATCCAGTCAGCTGAACAGGCAAGCATCCTTCTCTGTAAACATACAGGTGAAGAAAGTGGACATGAAGAGCAAAATATGGACAAGATGAGAAAACAAAAAGCATACACCTGGGACAAATATCAATCCCGTTTTCAATTAAATTATTTCAGTGTGGGAGTGCTGTACATTTAAGATACCTGCTGCCCCTCTTACACAGCTCAATGGACACATCCCTTTGGATAATCCTTACATATACTAACAAACACAGAGACCTATGGTAACTGAAAACAGTTTACAGATGTATTAGTTATATCTATTATTCTAAGGCCAGAAGGCACCACTGCGATCATTTAATCTGACCTCCTGTATACCATAGCCCATAGGTCCCAGAACCTGGGCTCCAGCCCATGCCTGAACATCTACACCTCAGTTTTACAGCCCCACAGCCCCCACTGATACCAGTGGTGCAAGTAGAAGTCATTTCTTACCAGTATGTTGTACCAGCTAAGGGGGCGGGGGAGGGGGTATGATCTTCCCACCTGACTCCTCACGTGACACCCCCTACCCCAGGCCCTGCGCTCTCCCGCTCCTCTCCCCATGATCCATCCCATGTTACCTGAGGGGGGGCACTCTGTCATCCTCCCGCTTTACCAGAGACTTCTCAACCACAGGGCTCTCCAGAACCACAGAGGTGAAAGGAACAGGCGGCCCCATGCCAGCAGCTCCTCTAGCGCAGCTGTACCACCCCCAGCCTTTCCACACAGCTGCGTCTCCTGAGTCCTGTCTGGGATCTGTACAACAGCCCCACCGGAGGACAGGGCGGGGAGAAAGGGGGGAGGCTAAGGGCGGTACAGCCATGCCGGAGGAGCTGCACGTTCTGCTCCTTTCACCGCTGCAGTTCTCAGGAGAGCCCTGTGGTTCAGGGCTCTCCTGGGAACTGCAGCAGCAAAAGGAGCAGAACTTAAGGCCACAGGGCAGCCCCTCACTGGCAGCTCCTCTGATGCAGCTGTACCGCCCGGTCCTCCGGTGGGGCTGCTGTACAGACCCCAGACAGGAGACTCAGGCACGCAGCTGCATGGAGGGGCTTGGGGCGGTACAGCCGCGCTGGAGGAGCTGCCAGAGTGGGGCTGTTCTGCTCCTCCTATGTCTTTCCAATACACTGTACCAGCTATAAATAACTTACTGGCATGGTGTACTGGACCATATGCCCTACTCACACCACGGGCTGATATGGGTGTTTAAATGCAATGTAGACATGCTGTTAGTGAACGTGTTACATAGAAATGGCCCTAACATCATTCAAGCAGCACTACAATGGGACCCAGATCCTCAAAGGAATTTAGGCATCTCAGTTCAGCACCCAACTATCTTTGAGACTCTAGGCCCAGATCCCTTCCCCACCCATGGAAATTAAATACCTTTGAGGATCTGGGCCTAGATTCTTTCCCCATGGCACTACGACACAATTCCACCTATCAAAATCTCCCTATTAGCTTCTGTATTTCAGCCAGCGTTTTACATTTTCAAAGCATGGTAGTGCTTAATATTTTACTGTAGCATGCAGTGCAATCAGATCTTGCTTGCTTTTCTTTTTTTAATCCTTCTCACTTTGAGACACACATTGAGTTTAATCATTTTGTGACTGAGAGCCCCTCACTGCTCAAATTTGCATTTCCATACAGGAATGTCTCTAGAATTTCTAGCCTGTCTTTTGCAAACTAATCTACTCTCTGCATCTATCCTTTTGAGGACTAGAAACACTTGTGCAAAACCCATCTGAAGATGACAGAAGAAAGAATAGGAAGATGCAACAACTTAGAAATCATAACATTATTCCCATAGCTGTTTGTTTGGAAGAGAGATAGGTCCTCTCTCTCAAACCATGATTGAACCAAGCTAGTTGTGGTAGCTCTGAGAGACACTTATTGCAGAAATCTGCTAGTTGAAAGTAGGGTTGGTAGCTAAATCTAGCTCCCAGAACACATGACAACACACTGGTGGGTGTCACCCACCAATGCTCTCTAAAGCCAAGCGGAATTGGGGATGCTCGGAACATTCCAGGGTGCGCTCAGCACCTTGATGGAGCAGGCCTCATTATGCTTTATACCACACAACACAGGCTGCCAGCACTGTCCCTTGGGTAGGGCGAATCAGGGCAACTGCTCCGGGCCCCATGCTTTGGGGGGCCCGTGGGCTGGTGTGATTGGCTGGCGCGATTGGCTGGCATGGTCGGTCCCTGAAGAGACGAATCCATCACTTCCACCCCAGGCCC
Source organism: Chrysemys picta bellii (assembly GCF_011386835.1). NCBI lineage: Eukaryota > Metazoa > Chordata > Testudines > Emydidae > Chrysemys > Chrysemys picta. The sequence continues at coordinate 321,012,316 of NC_088791.1, forward strand.
TGCACCCCCACTAGGGACAGCACTGCAGGCTTCCTATTAGTATCTGAAGAAGAGTTTTCAGCTGAATTCACAATATGTTTTTTTAAAAATCTACATTTTAATGTAAATTAAAATTTGTTTGGGGGAGAAACAAACGAAAGCCAATTGCAAAAACTTATTTTGGGAAGAGGGGATGATTTAAGCTTATTTCCTCATGTCACAAAGGCAAAACCTCGTCAAAGACAATGGACCAGGTTTAAAAAAGCCGATTCAGGCAGGTTTGAAAACAGACTCCCCTCTGCACCAGTGTAGCCTCTTGCATCAAAGGGGAGAATGACTTATGCAGACAACAGATATAATTATGTGCTGCCCTGCTGTGTATGGTTTCATGGGATTAGGAATTTTACCAGTGCCTATAGGAAGTGTTTTGCTGCTGCATCTCTAAATACAGGCACTCATTGAACATAAAGTGCTTTGTGCCTCTGCAACGTGGTCCTCCAATGTAGTTGTGGTTGCCATCTCTCTGCCGTTTGCTAGCATAACACAGTAGTGAATTTGCTCTAATGGATTTATACTCTTTTCTATATATTCCATATGTACCCTGTCTTTGCACCCACCAAAATGAGAATGCATGTTGCTTATGAGAATAATTTAGACCAGTGCATTTTAGTGCTTCTTTTTGTTCTGAAATCAAACATTTAGGATAGCTTCATAGTCTGGTCCTTTCTGCTACTTGTTTCCCAAGATTCCTTTCTCACGTAGCCATTTATAGTAATAGACAAGACAAAAATTCTCTGATAAGCTACCCCTTTGCACAACTCTGAATCTTTATACTCAGGGCCTGATTCTCTTCACTAAGGCCCCTTCACCCTACTCAGGCAATGTAAAAAGGCCTTAAAGGAGGTGCAAATGTGATTTATAACCATTTTAAAGCCTCTTTATACTGCTCAAGTGGTGTAAAAGGGTGTTAGTGTAAATGAGAACCAGACCCTTAAGGTATGTCTACATAGGGGTAAACCTGAGGCTGGCCTGGCTCAGCTGACCTGGGTTCACAAGATTCAGGCTCCAGGGCTGAAAAACTGTGTGTCGATGTTCAGGCTCAGGCTGCCACCCGAGCTCTGTGATGCTCCATCCTTGCTGGGTTCCAGAGCTCGTGCTCCAACCTGAGCCTGAACATCAACACAGCAATATTTAGCTCTGCAGTCTCAGCCCTACAAGCTGAACCAGCTGACCCAGACCAGCCACAGCCATGCCGCGGGTATTTTATCCTGTGTAGACTTAGCCTCAGGCTGAAATCCTGGTCCCAGTGAGGTCACCAGTTCTCCCACTGCCATCAATGGGGCCGGATTTCACTCTTAGGCCAGTCCCTCAAAGGAATTTAGGTACCCCAACTTCTACTGAAAGCAATGGGAGTTGGATGCCTAGATACTTTTGAGGATCTGGTTCTAAAAGCCGGTCATTGACGAGATGATGAATAGCCAGTGCCCTGGGAGCTTTGTACTCAACACCATAAAGATCAAGCCTGACCCTGTTTGGTCCTGTGAAGTATCGAACACCCTCAGCTCCTACTGAAAGCAATGGGAGTTGAGGGAACTAATCCCATCTCAGAGGGTCTCAGCACTTACCCGGAGCAGATCCTAAGGTTTTCAATCACTATTTGTCAGAGATGAGAAGGGATACCCCGAACCCTGAAGATGTCTCTTGTTACCAGCTCTTTTTCTCCCCCAAATCTTGTCCTTTCCCCACCATTTAGTGCCATTTATTAAGGAACCGCAAAGGCACTGTGGTTCTCCCAGCATGAGGGTAGTGTTTGTAGTCATCAGCATGCTCCTGAATTTCAGGTTTACCAGGTTACCAGTAATTATCATGCATCACACCACCCTGAGTGCTATTATGCAAATTTGTCTATGGCTCATCTGCACCACTTAAACAAATATTTATCAGCCTTTAAAGCTTCCCTTGGAATCTGGGTTGTTGTTGTTGTAATCTTGATCACCAGAAGGTATGACATCCTGCCATATAATGTGCAGTGTGATTGAACTGCAAAGGGGTATTTCTGCATGTGCTCTGGTGGCTGGAGTCTGTGGAGAAACTTCACTTGTTGTTCTAGAAGAATAAAACATTGAAAGTCATCTGGTATCATTTTGTATTAATCATAAAACTAATTACCATCACATTTTACAGTCCAACAACCAACAACAACAACAACAACCCAGATTCCAGTTATTCTGGCATGATAGTGCTATACCCTCCACTGCTGTGCAGGAGAACTCTTGAATACTCCACTCTTTGCCAGTGGTGCTCATATGCACATTACAAGCATGACAGATGCTCATAGGAACCAGACCAAATAGGATAGTGAATCACTGCACAAGCATTGCAGCAGTTTGATAAACGCTGTACGTTTCATCAGACACGACCTGCATGAATGGTGGATGCTGACCAAGTCAAAGGTTGTGTCAGCAACTTCTTTTCAGGTGGGAAAACTCCACCACTGTTGTTGCTTAGGATGGAACACTTATGTGAGGAAGGATTTATCTGGTAGTCTCCAAATAGGAGAGGTAGTTAGAGAAGGAAGAGGATTTTACTGTCTGAGTCACTGCTGCAGGCTGAATTGACTTACGGCTGTCTGTCATGTCATTTCAGCAGCCAAGGCTAGTATCACTCCTCTTGCTGCTGGCATACTCCTATGCTGAGGGCTGCAAGGGAAAGATTGGCTGTATGCCAGTTGGGATGCCTATCCCAACTGTCTATTCTACTTGGGTTTTGGCCCCTGAATATCACCTGAGTCCTTGTACAGGGGTTGTACATAAGTCAGAATCAGGGCCTTTTATTCTCACAACACTTCCTGATTCCTCCCCACTAGCTGGAGTTACAGGAGAAGTACAGGACTCCTTCTCACAGCCATGATATAGCCTGTGATCACTGCAGCCCCACCACTTAACAAGAAAGGGGCAGGGGGAAGAAACCAGGCTGACTGAGTTATAAGATATTTAAGTTTAATCTTATCTAAGACTCCCTGACCCCAGTACAAGAGATGAGATAAATTCTCTTCTTGCAGCTTCTGTTCCTTGGTTAACAACCTGCACAGGCTGGTGATCAAGATTACATCAAATGAAAGAAGCACGGGACACAATGACAAACATGTTCAGACAGAAAATTAGGCTGCCTTGAAGAGATTTTGGTCAAAAAGGTGAGGGGAGAAATCATTTAGAGGAAGAAATCAGTAAAATATAGATTCATTCATTTCTTGCCTGTTTTTCCATAATTGTCTTTTGTCATACAAAATTTACAACCCAGGTTGAATCAGACATACTAGTGGGTAGTTAATGACTCACATAAATCAGGCAAATTAGCTATTTTTACCATTTTTCTTCCTGAAAGCTTCTAAAATCAGTTTATGCTGTCTCCCCCCTGGGAAAAAAATTTCTGTGCTGTAAAAAGCAACAAAGAGTCCTGTGGCACCTTATAGACTAACAGATGTATTGGAGCATAAGCTTTCGTGGGTGAATACATGGGTCTGATGAAGTGGGTATTCACCCACAAAAGCTTATGCTTCAGTACATCTGTTAGTCTATAAGGTGCCACAGAACTCTCTGTTGCTTTTTACAGATCCAGACTAACACGGCTACCCCTCTGATACTTTCTGTGCTGTGTGAGCCATTGTGATAACCTTGCTGCCAAGTACCAGTCTGCTTTTCTGATACTTCGGGGGTCACCCACTACAAGGGTAACAGATCCGGCTTGAGCCCTCGACAAGGCTACAGTAAGAGAAGTGGACTGTGTGTAAGACAAATTCACACAATGTCAGGTCATTAGTCACAGAAAAACTGGCCAAGATTTTCCAGAATGACTAGTGAGTTTGGTTCCCTCCATTTTTGGGTGCCCAATTTCAGACTTCCTCAGCACCTGCCCTGTGAAAATCGGGCCCCTTTACGGTGTCTTGAATTGGGTTCCCAAAAACTGTGGGATTCAAAAGTCTCTGGACACTTCTGAAGTCTTCTGAGATTTTCCTAGAAGAATTTGTTTGCTAAATAAAAGCTCCCAAATGTTTTTCTCACGGGAGAAAAACAAAAGCTTACTGATTATATTTGCCTTTTTATCATCCAGTCATAAGTTCATTTTATTCTTAGTATTTGTCTAGAGACTAATTGGGGATCAGGATACCAATGCATCCACTAGATAGTCCCTGCCCCAGAAAGCTTGCAGTCTAAATACAGATGAGAGATAACAGGTGGATGCAACAGAGAAAGGGAGAGCACAAACAGACACAATGATCAGCATGATGCGGAGCAATAAGCAGTAGTCAGGGCATCGTTACATGTCTATGCAGCTTAAACAATTGACCTGGGAGTGCCAAGGTATTACTATAATCTGATTGCAGAGAACATTTGATATAAAAACAATGCCAAGCAATGCCAACCTGGATGTGACTGATGTACACAACCCACACTGAGGTATACAAGTCTAGTGCCATTTCATATTTTTAGTATTAGTGACAAAAGAGATAATCATCAAATTAAACAGTTCTTTGTAATACCACCATATCTCTGATATGGAGAATCACCCCCTCATGCAGAAAGAGTTAGACATAGGATTGACAGTATTCAATATTTAAATAGAATTTTGACAGATATCGTTTATTTTAAAGCATTTTTTTACATTTAAAGTTCATGTTTGTGGAAAGTTATGAAGTGGGTCAGACAATAGTTATTGAATGACAGTAGGCAGATTCAAAAAGTTAAAGCTTTATAACCAAACATGAATTGTCAACATCACATGTCAAAATATACAAAGTAACTATTCTTACATCTAACTAATAAGTCTTTAAGCAGCATTTCTTACTTTGCCTATCTATATTTCAATGATTGACAATGGAAATATTTTGTCTTTGGTTTGTGTGTGCAAGGTTAAATCAATGTTAATGACATTAACTGATAAAAATCTAATCCTTCCAAGCCTAGTTATAATACTGGACTCCTCAGCTTTAACTGGAATGTTTAGCTGTTGTCTATGGCCAGAAGGAGATTGTCAGGGCAACCAGCATGTGTTCCATACCATATCCAGGTATCAAGCCAACCCTGGAAAGGATCTAAGATTTAGCAGAGTTCAGGTGTTGCTGGAGCTGTCTCACCACCCCTCTGGCAATCGTATTGCTCAAGAAAAATTATGAGCAGTGAAGTGGTCAATGAGATCACTGGTGTCAAGATCTTGTGTGAACAGGTCATATGTAAAGTTGGCTGTTAGTACTTGAGTCCACAATGCCTCCCTTGTGCTTTCACCATCCTCAAGAAGAATGGATCAGTTTTGGATGTGGTGACATAGATTTCCCTCAATTTCAGAACATCTGTTTGCATGACTGGGTCAAACTCCATCAGGGAGGGTGGTAAGACTACCTCTGTCTCTTCTTCAGAGCTGGGGAGACTGTTTCAAACTCAACAGAACTTCTCTGTGAAGTAACACAACTGCTCCTCACATCAGGAAGCAAAGGCAGTCCAGGCTGATTAGAAGTACCACTTTCTGGAACAATTCTGCTGGTAGAGACATGGCAGGAGCAATGGCAGAGGAAAAAGACCTCTTGTCCTCCTTCATAATCACAGCAAAAGCTCAAACACCTTCTGCCACAGTCCATCAGCTTCAGAATCAGCTTTATGCTACCAGCATCCCAATTTCCTACCCACTCCTGTTTCCATCTGTCACATGTTATAGCATAATCATAGCTATCTGTTTCCTGGAGAGTAAAACATGTGGGACCCAGTGTATCTGTGGCTGTGGACGAGAGAAAGTTGTAATGCTCTACCAGCCCAGGAATCTATCTTAAATATTTAAGGATAGCGAGGCACTTCGGTTATGGGGGCCATATACTTACCCACACAACACCTTGTGAATTAAGGAAGTGCTATAATCTCAGTTTTTACAGCTAGGGAACTGAGGGAGAAAGACCAAGTGACTTGCCCAAAGTCATGCAGGAAATCTAGGGTGGCAGGGGGCATTAAGCTCTGGTCTCCTGAGTTTCAGGCTAGAGTCCTAACCACTGGACCATCCCTTCTCTCCAAACCAAAATTCATCTGCTCAAGTTTTGCCAAACCTCCCTCTGCTTTTGCAGATCCGTGGTCCTTTCAGTGTAGGAGTGCCAGGGGACAGATAGGGTGTTTGAGAGACATCACAAAGACAGCTTGAGCATTCATCATCTTCAACCCTTCCTGTTCTGAACACAACATTCCCACATCAATTTTACCATGTATACTTTCCCAGGGCATGTAATTATTTTACATAATTTAAAAAAATATCTAGAAAGTGCTGTAGGCTGACTAATGTAAAAGGACATTAATGGTGACAGAGTGGAAGATATTCTAGAGGTGTAGTGAATTCAGGTTGGAGGTTCTACAATAGATGTCAGCAGTTGCCTTTAAAGCGTTGCTGTGGAGCTAAACTGAAGCACATGTTCCCAACAGAACCTTGAAGTCACTAAGTAGGAGTAAGAGTTCATCACACTCAAAATTATTTCTTGTGGCCAACAAGAAATTATTCAGGATGTGGAGGAGCTGTTGACAAAATGGTCTGTAGGTTAGTCTTCCACCACTGCAAAATGCACTGAAACACAGATTAACATCCTGATGGAGAGTTAGCTTTTCAGACTGAGTGCTGTAGCTCTCAAAACTCCACAGAGACAGAAAACTACTCAACCTCTGCAGTCCACCAAGATCTAGGAAGCTGTTTCATTGGCAGCATGAGGACAATCATAATTATTCCCCAAAGGTGAGAAGGGGAAAGCGATGTTTTCATACTGTTACATCACATGCTGCCCAACGCAGACACAACTGCCATATGTTTCCTGTTTTGATATGCAGAATTTATTGTGTTAACATTCCTAGACGTTTGGCTGGTACTTCTGGTGCTGTGTGTTGTTTAGAAACAAGAAAAAACTGTTTTAAAACTCCAAATGACTTGGTAGTGCGAGTTTAAGGGAATGGAAGTTATATTTCAGGGTGAAACTGGGACTGCTTTAAAATCTTCTCAAACTTTAGGACGGTAAATAGTCTTTTCCAATTCTGTGTCATGGAAATGTATATGGCTATGTCTACACTAGAGAGTTTACAGCAGCACAGCTGTACCAGTGCAACTGCTCCGCTGTAAAATCTCACATAGCCGCTCTATGCTGACAGGAGAGTGCACTTGTCAACATAATTGAACTACCTCCAATTAGCAGTGCTAGCTATTTCAGCAGTAGAAGTCTCCTATTGACATAGTGCTTTGCATGCTACCATTTATACCAGCAAAACTTGTTACTTGGGGGGGGGGGGGAGATGTGGGGTTCACACCCCTGAGCAACATAAGTTTTGCCAACATAAGTGATAGTGTAGACATGGCCTAACTTTGTTTCAGAGGTAGCAGAATAGGTAGCAGAACCTATACATTTCATTAAGTGGAGCCTCAGTGTTGGTTAGTATTTTTGCTCATCCTGAGGTGATTATAATTTAACTTTCACGTTTCTGAGAAGTCTTTTATGACTCTGCTGGGATTGGATTACAGGGTGTGGGCCTAATAATTAGTAGGGTCCCTCAGGCAAGTAAGCTTCAATATATTCACACTTCTCATCAGACGTCACGATAGGAATCTGTAACATTGCCACATGAGCCATTGTCTCAGCCTTCTGCAACTCAGGAGGTGCCCAAATTGTGGGCCCAATTCACAAGTCATTGAGCAGCACTTGAAAGGTACTGAGCATCATCAGCTCCTATTGAAGTCACAATAAGAGAGCACAGACACACGATATAAAAATCAGGCCTAAAATTAGCATGAACCTACAGACACTGAAGAATGAAATTCCCCGGGTTTGGGCTGGTGAGAAATCACAGGTAGGTGAGAATGGTAGGTCCCTGATCCACAATCCACATTAAGGATAAAAGTTACTATCACCAGCTATATAAAGGCTTTATCTACATTATAGACCTTTCAGCAGCACAGTTGTACCACGGCAGCTGTTCTGCTGTAAGGTCTCCTGTGTAGCTGCTCTGTGCTAGCAGGAGAGAGCTTTCCCACCAACAGAATGCTTCCACACCAGCACTTCTGTTGGTGAAACTTTTGTCAGTCAAGGGGGTGTTTATTCACACTCCTGACCAACAAAAAAATTACCAACAAAAGTGCTAGTATAGACAAAGCCTCAATGACATAAATCCATGTCAAAATGAATGTCTGAGGATGGCATTGTAAAGTCCCATTTCCTTATCAAGAGGTCTATTCCCATTGTTTTACCACTAATATGATATCCTATTTCTTTTTTTAAAAAACACAGACAACAGTACAAAAGTTAACTGGGAAAAAAAAACCATAGTAAAACCTACCAGTTAGCAAGGTCTACATATGCTTACAGACATGGAATACCCATTGAGACACCCATGTGACCCTCCCAGCACAGTTACTCCCTGTTATGTTTGTGGGACTGAGGACAGGCAGCCTGCACCTCTTCAGTTTAACATGTGAGCTGCCCTGATACTTGTGTTTCTCACCATCACGGCCCCTATGAGACTTGCAGCAGCTGAAAATGGTCAGGGTATGGATATGCCTCTGCCATGCCTCCCTCTCCCCTTTGGCTTCCCAAAGGCTTCGGCAGGCTCTGTGCAGGGCTGAGGGGGCTAGCTTTGTTCTTGGTGTTCAGACCCTGTGCCAATGCTATCTGGCAGTGGACCTTAGGACCACAGGCATACTGAGTGCAAAGAGGCAGCAGGGGAAATGTGAATCTGGCCCTCAGTCTCCACCTTAGGAAATCAGGTACCTGATGGCAATTAGCCTTGATAAACCAACAGGTATTTCCTGAGCAGAATGCTGACAAACCTAGCCAGGGCAGCTGTGGGGTCTCTTGTTAAGAACTGCATAAAAGAGCGCACAGAAGAAGCCATTTCCAGTGCATAACACAAGAAGTTTTTAGTCTGACATACCTAAGAACAATACTGCATATAAGAGCTGGATGAGAAATGGCATTTTCATCATGTGGGAAATTTCAACATTTCAGACTTAGTTTCTGTTCCGATTCAGGCTGCAAAGTCAAAATATCAAAAAAATTCCACCCAATGAAAAATTCTGAACAGTTTCAATTCAGAAATGTCAAAACTAACAATGTCAATATATTTTATTAAAACTGAATCATTCAATGTGTTGAAAAACATTTTTCCATTTTGGGCTGACACAGAGGCAAAAAAGGTTGTTTCGAATCAGAGTTTCATTCTGAAGTGATGACTAGAAATGTTTTGATTGATTCTCCTGAGCAGAAAATATTTTCAAGTCATCAGACTTGACATTTCCTATGGAAATGATTTAGTTGGGGATTGGTCCTGCTGTGAGCAGGGGGTTGGACTAGATGACCTCCTGAGGTCCCTTCCAACCTTGATATTCTATGAAAAGTTTGACAAGGCCACATTTTCTGGTGGCAAATTGTGACAGAAAAGTTTTGGCCAATTTTACTGCACATTCTTGACCATAATATCATGGCACCTAAAATACACCCCTATACCCTCTTTGATACAGCATTCAGGTAACCTCTCTGGCTCCATGAGAAAAGGTTAACTTCTGTTGTGCCCTGTTCCTGCAGGGTCCATCCACCCCATAGAAGCAGGTTTACTATTGGTATTTTCACTGCTTCTTGGCACAGTGGGCATATCTGAGGAGTTAATTCAGTGGCAAAAAAACCTACATTCATGCACAATTAAGATTATATAGTGGAAGTATGAGCTCAACTGAGCATTCTGCAAAGGAACGAAATACCATCAAGCAACATTAACGATGCATTGGTGTTGTTTTTTTGCCATTGAATTTCCTAATTTTCTGAACAGGGAAAGATGTTGCTGGAAGGAGTGAGTAGTCATTTAGGCAATTGTACATGTTCTGTCCCACAATTTGCATACCAAGCCAGCCCAGTCCATGCTTCTCACCAATCAGCTGGGCCCCACCAGTCCTGCTTCAGCACCCCTTCTCAGCCATGCACCTGGCCCATTCACTGCATTTCCCCCTCCAACCTGGTCCCCTCCCCACTGTTGTACCAGCCTCCACCACTGCAAGCAAGGAATGCATCTCCCTGAAGTCCCTACTACCTGGTGTACACGTTTCTATTGCCAATACTTTCCCTGCTTCCTATAACCCTACTCATGCACTGCCTGAAGCAAAGGACAACTATGTTACAATGGAATTGTGTTCCTGGTTGTGTTTCACAATGGTTGGAGAGGAAAGTTTGTGGCAGAGCCAACAAGAGTAATCACAGACACCGTTTCTGTTCCAAAATGCTTAGTTTTGTGTTTAAGATACTCAGACTCCTGTCCAATGGATGTACCCTATTGCCAAGAAACAGTCAGGTGTCAGAGCTTGTAGTGTTTCTATGCCATACAATACATATTTTCTGGTCAGTCATGAGCCCTCCAGTTTCCCGATTAATGTTAATAACTTCTGTATTGTAGCTGTTGCAATTATTCTGATGCTTAGCCAAATCAGAGCAAGCTATCACAGCTCCTGGACACAAATCTCTGATGTGGTCCAAAGCTGCTCTCATACATTGTGAGGTGTGCACCAGAAATAATGTCCAGATCATTTCCACCCCAGTGAATCACCACAATGGCTGGTAGATCACAACCTCTTAAGTTAGATACTGCAGAGTGGGCAAAAAATGATGCCAAGGCAGGCCACCTCTCCCCCCAGATCAGCCTGTAGTCAGAAATCCCCATGTCATGGTGTTCTCCCTGCAATCCTGCAACCTTGTGATTCAGGAATTGCACAGAATCCACACACTGGCAACCATGGTAGCACACATTTCTGTTCCCTCAGTGGCCAAAGTACTTGCACACTTAGTTCTAAACCTCTGCACTGTGTCTTTGGAAACATCACATTAATCTGCCCTAATATCAGGAAATCGCTACTTGCCCCCCTGATACGTGCGGCCCCCCCCCACGACACACACACACACACACACACACACACACACACACACCAGATACTAGTAAAATACAGATTCTCAGACAACCAATCCTGTAGGGATATAAAAGAAGGTACTAACAGTGATTCCCCCAAGTAACAGTGACCCCCTCATAATTTGTCCCCCACACTTTAAAATTCAACAGTTTCACCAAGTACAAAAATCTCTTGGGTCTTCTGTTAAAACTTGTAAGCTACTGTCTGTAGAAACCATTGATTATATCTATCCTGTGAAAGATATTTTACTACTATGTAAAACTTACAAACAAGTTAACTGACTTTGTTCTTGAAGTAATTGATACAATGTAAACAAACACTATAAGCTGTTAAGTGACTTTCACTTCATTCAACTGCTCCTAGGACAGACCCCCACCCTCTGTGATTAAAGGGCCGGGAGTCTCAAATGAATTAGCACACACTCTGAAAGTGGTGGAGACAGTAAATTAAAATATGGTTAAGGGATGGAATGTATGCTGATGAATGCTTGATATACATGAATGGTTAGGGAGGTGCCAGCCTAGAAAAGGAGTATCCATCGGCCGAAGAATGTGTCAAGTGGATGACCAGAAACCCCCGGAGGGTAAACTGGGATCCATCCCATCACCTGGAAGGATGAGAAACACAAACTTTGAACAGTGTGGAGCCACCAGGAATGTGCCACTTTGGACAGAAATGTGCCATCTGCTGATTGAGTCAGCAACAGCAGGATGAAACAGCTCCCATAGACTAACATAGGAACTAATTCCTATAAGAATGGACTCTAAAGACTGATGACTTTGAGTCTCTGGTTCTGCTGCCAGCCTCCAGGAGCATCAGGTGCACCTGACACAGACTCGGCTCCATCCTCATGACCAAGATACCTGGCCAGTAACTTGGCATGAGCAACTTCTAGGCTGGTAACTATAACGCCTATACAGAACTTGAATAAATGATTGTGTAAATGAATCTCTCTCTCTCTATATATATATATGTATGTGTGTGTGTATAAGAAATAAGTAGTCAAACAACGTTGTTTACTTTTATCTTTTGCTTTATCGGTATATTTACAATAAATGTGGCATCTTTGCCTTATCCCTCTTAATAAGATCCTGCTGGTTTTTATTCTATTGGTATAACAATCCAAGGCATGCTATCACCGGTCCTCCTTTCCCTTCCTCCTTCCCCCTTCTCTCGCACACACACACACACACACACACACACACACGAGACCTTACAGTGACACAGCTATACCAATGCAGCTGAGCCGCTGTAAGATCTCCCATGTAGCCACTCTATGCCGACAGGAGAGAGTTCTCCCATTGACATAATTAAACTACTTCCAACAAGCGGCGGTAGCTATGTTGATGGGAGAGCATCTCTTGCCGACATAGTGCTGTCCACACTGGCGTTTCTGTTGGCATAATTTATGTCAGAGGGGTGTTTTCACACCCCTGAGTGACATAAGTTATACCGACAAAAAAGCAAGTGTAGACATAACCTAAATCCTTTGTCTCCTCCTACCCAATATAACAAAAGTTTTGGTCAGACCAGTTGCTGACTATTCTGTGGTGTTCACAGTAAAACTCCACAGGGAAAGGTTCTTCTACCCATCCATCTGCAGCACAAGAGGCTCTGAAAGATGTGAAGTGGCCCATTGACCTCAGTATGATGTTCTCAGCTAAATAAGATGAACACCTCACGGAGATGAATGCAACCTCAAACAATAGCTCAGAGCCTTGTGAGCCAGTCCATTCCTCTCAGTGGGTGTTCTCATCCCCTTTCTGAGTGCTTTAGAACCTCTCAGGGTATGTCTACACATCAACTACTCAGGCTAATGGAGCTTGGGCTGCGGGGCTGTTTCATGGCTATGTAGACTTCTGGGCTTGGGCTGAGGTCTGAACTCTAGGACCCTGAAAGGTGAGAGGGTCCCAAATCCCGGGCTGCAGCCCAAGCCTGGAAGTGTACATAGCCATGAAACAGCCCTGCAGCCCAAACCATGTGAGCCTGAGTTGGCTGATATGGGCCAGCTGTGGGTGTTTCTTTGCTGTGTAGACCTACCCTGACATGCATGAAGTATATCCATTGTCAGCTCAGCTTCCTTCGGATCCTGTCTCACTATGGGGGTACAGAGGTTGCCTTAGACCCTCCAAAAAGGGCAAGTCCCCCAGAACCCAACTCACATCAGTGCGATGGTGGGAGTCCAACACTAAATAAGACAACCCACCCACCCCCAAAAATCCTGGCACACACACACAGGGGGAAACAAGAGGAGCTCACACATACCCAGAGGGGATGCCCCCCCATCTCCCAGCTCATACAAGGGAGCACGGAGATGGCTCAGACCCTCCCCAAAGGGACAAAGCCCCCCAGATCTTGGCACACACATGGGAGGGGACTTGGTTGACAAGTGCCTCTACCCCTATTCTTCCCCAGTCTCTCTGCCACTCACCCCCATGTCACACTTCAGTGTCCCCTCCCCCCCTAATCCCATGCCTCTATCAACTGAGCCCCCAACTTCTTTTGGCTCCCCAATCCCCCCTCCCTTTGCTGCAGCTCCAAACTCCTCTCCCCCTATGTCCCCTCTCTCCTGCTCCCTAATACCCTTGCCCTCACAGAAAGCATTCATATGTCTAGTTTTTCTCCCCACATTCATTGATTACATTCCCCGCAAAATAAAATTGCCACCCATGACTCACAGGGATAGTTTTTTTCCCCCCTACACTGTTTAACATTTCCATCAATGATCTGGAAGAAAACAAAACCACCACCAATATAGTTTGCAGAGGACACAAAAATTGGGAGAGTGGTAAATAATTAAGAGGACAGGTCATTGACAGTTCAATGTGGATTACTTAGTAAACTGGGCACAAGCAAGCAATATGTGCCTTAATACAGCTAAATGTAAGCATATACATGTAGGAACAAAGAACATAGGCCATACTTACAGGATGGGGGAACTCTATCCTGAGAAGCAGCCACTCTGAAAGAGATTTGGGGGTCACGGTGGATAATCAGCTGAACATGAGCTACCAGTGAGACATCGTGGCCAAAAGGGATAATGCAATCTTTGGATGTATAAACAGGAGAGTTTCAAGTAGGAGTAGAGAGGTTATTTTACCTCTATATTTGGCATTTGTGTGACTGCTGCTGGAATACTGTGTCCAGTTCTAGTGCCGTCAATTCAAGAAGGATGTTGATAAATTGGAGAGGGTTCAGAGAAGAGCCATGAGAATGATTAAAGGATTAGAAAACGTGTCTTACAGTGATAGATCCAAAGCACTCAATCTATTTAGTTTAACAAAGAGAAAGTTAAGGGGTGACTTGATTACAGTCTGAAGTATCCACATGGGGGAACAAATATTTAATACTGGGCTCTTCAATCTTGCAAAGAAAGGTATAACACAATTCAATGATCAATTCAATGACTGGAGGTTGAAGCTAGGCAATTTCAGAGTGGAAATAAGGTGTACATTTTTAACAGTGAGCATAAATAACCACTGAAGCAAGCTACCAAGGGTCGTAGTAGATTCTCCATCACTGACAATTTTAAAATCAAGATTGGATGATTTTTCTAAAATTACTTTGTGGACGTTCTGTGGCCTGTGTAGTGCAGGAGGCCAGCCTAGGCAATCACAATGGTTCCTTCCGGTCTTGGAATCTATAAAATTGTAGCAATCTCCAGGCATTTAAAAAACATCGGTGATGTTGTGTTAAGTGTTATAGCGCTGGAACCCCACCCCTCACCCCTCCATTCCCCACTCACAACTGCCCCAATCCTTCCCCTCTGCCCCTCACCTGTCCTTCCATTTGCCCCCTGGCCCGCCTCACTCCTGCCCTGCATGCTACTCACCCATCGGCATAGCCATCTGGTGAAAATATTCGTAGGGGTTGCTGAGTAAAAAAAACTGTTCTCTGGTGTCTGAGTGGGGGGGGGGGGTGGAGGTCGCTGGGTCTGTCCCAGCCTGGTGTGGAGGGGAGGCCCCAGGGAGGGATGGGTTGGAGAGCAAGCCCACCCCACACTCATCCCTACAGTGATGGCTCCTGTCCAGTGGTGCAAGTAGAATTTATTTCTTACCGGTACACTGCGCAGGTGACTCACAGGAGGGACACAGAGGGGGACACCAGCTAAAGGGGGGGCATGTGATCCCCCTTATGGCCCCCCCATCTGACTCCTCACCCCCCCGCCAGGGGCCCCTGTGCTCTCCCCATCCCATGTTACCTGGGAGGGAGTGGGGGCTCTGTCCTCCAACTGCGCCAGATAGACTTCTGAACCGCAGGGCTTTCCAGAACCGCAGCAGCGAAAGGAGCAGAACATGGGGCCAGCGGGCAACTGCTCGCCGGCAGCTCCTCTGGTGTGGCTGTACCGTCCCCAGCCCTGTCCTCTGGCGGGGCTGTACAGACCCCAGACAGGAGACGCAGCTGTGTGGAAGAGCTGGGGCAGGGGCAGTACAGCTATGCTAGAGGAACACATTCTGCTTGTGTGTTTTTATGATACGGCATACTGGCAATAAATATCTTAATGGTACAGCGTACCTGACTGTACCGCTCTACTTGCACCACTGCTCCTGTTTCATGGGGCTGGGCCGAACTCCCTGCTCTGGCCTGCTGGCTCTAACCACTCACAAACTTGCTGTTGCTGGCTCCTCTGAATGGGGGGAGGGAGGGCAGGGCTAGTCATCTGACCACCCCAAGAAAACAAGGAGCAGGAGGGTAGAAGAGGGGGAAAGGGCACCAGTTTCTAATATGAACATGGGATGCTGATGCTAGGGCTAAAGGGGTGAGGTCCCCAGATTCCCTTGAATCTGCCCTTTTCTCAGTGCTCACCACAGAAGTCCACTCCATCCCAGTAGCTTCCCAATGACTCTCCTGATCTACTAGGAGAGTTCTTCTCTCAGGAGAGGATCCCAAGGCCTACTCTTCCCCTAGTCTTCTTGCATCTCCTATGCTGTCCTGATGTCCTCCTTTTATTAGTCACCTTGCTCCTCTCAGTTGAGATTCCTCCTTAATTCAGCTACTTAGCGCCTCCCCAGCTGGCCTACTCCTGAATTTGACCTGGCCCATCCTCCAGCTGCAACTGAGTGCACTAATTGCTCTCTGGCTACAATTAACTCTTTCTCTGCCAGTGTGAGGTATACACCCCATCACAAGGGAAAATAGAGGGAACTGCTAATACAGCTAAAGCCTCAATGAACATATTAAGTTTGGCCGCTGTTGTAAAGACTTCCCCCAGGATATGTAGTGCTGTATCCTTTGTGTTTTATTTTATTTGGCTATGTTGTTTTTGCAAGACTAATCCATAAGAAAAATAAAACCCAAGTAAATGTGGGATTTGATTATGAAACAAAGGAGAAGAATGTGTCACTCTTTCTAACTGAAGAATTATTACAGTCAGGCTAATTATTTTCCTAACTTCTTCATTATTATTTAGGGGGAAAAAACCCTACAGATCAGGCCCTAACCAGCCAATGGACCTGTACTGAACTCACCTTCAGCCACCTATGAGATCTTTCTTTGACAGCCAGCAGCCCACAGCAAACACTTTGTAATCATATTTGTCCTTCTTCATATTTCCAAAGAACATTTTGCCAATTAAAATTCACTTCATGCCCCTTCTATCACTGGGGCTCTCCTGGTTTCATATGTTCCTCCTTTGCCATTATTATGATGTGGATATTTTTCAGGTGCCATTATCTCCCCTCACAGCACAGCTAAAGCATCTTGACTGTGGCGTGGCATGGCATGCAGAACTCAGAATGATTTGATTATGTTCTCTTTTTAAAATCCGATAAGGGGAACCACTTTTATATTATCCTGTAATGTGAAAACAAAATGAAAGGCTGAAATTAATAGGCTATGGAGAATTGCATCACCTCCACGAACGAGAGAGAGAGAGAGATGCTAGCATTAGAGCATGCTATATTTAACCTTCCCCTTTTAAGGAGGAACAAGAACAAGTTGACCACATACAGCAGGCCTAATAGTTGTTTTCAGTCTCATATTTATCCACAAGCCTCAATAGGTTTAGGTACAATCGTTCGTCGTACACCAAAGATTTGAGTTAGGTGGACAGATTAGCCAACCTGGAAATCCTAGGGAAAAATAGCATTGAGCTCAAGTTTTACAGCAAGAAGGTGACAATGTTTCTGACGTGTGTGTTTTCCACTTCCAGATTGATATACTGTACAGTAACTGTAAGGCGTGAGATATATGTCTCAACATATAAAAGCAACACAGTGTGGCTTACTGCATGTGGAAGGAGCTGAGTGAAACATCACAGAGATCTGCCAAGAAGCAATGGAGATAGAATTTGAATTGTAAGAAGAAGATAGGATGGCAAAAGTATGGAGGGCTGTACTATTTATTAATCGTTATTATTATTATCATCATGAATATGATACCATAGGTATGTTGCCCTAATTACACCTCTGAACACAAATGCTCAAACCGGAGAAAAGCAAGAGATGTGATATGATGCTGGAAAAACACCAAACTATCTCAGACCATCAAAAATAAATTAACACTATGTGACAAATGCAGAGGGTCTTCATTAAAAGCCTGAACTTCATAGTGGGAGGAACAGGGTTATCATGAACAAACAAACCAAAGTGTTTTAAAGGCAAACAAAAATGTTGTACCACTTAGCACAGTGGGATCAAAAATAGATCTTAAGAGGGGACTTCAGAAACCAATAACATGCTGCGGAAATGATTCATGCAATGTGTGTTTCCTTGTGTCAGATAGGAGCTGAGTCCCTACAGGTCTGGGGTAAACTGACCTATTAAACCACAGCACTCCGTTAGACCTGGGCAACAATGAATATTTGGCATTGAAGACAAGATGGACTCCAGAACGTGATATGTTTAAGTTTACCCAGTGCTATTCAGATGCTGATGCAGGTGCAGAGAAAAGACCTCAAAAACCAGACAGGACTCTAAGAGTGATTAGTGAACAGCTGGGATTATAGAAAGAACTGACATCAAAAACAAAAATCCATTTATTCTTTTTCTAATCTACTTTGGTTTTTATAGCACATCCGTCCCTGTGGGATGTGAGCCCCATCCACTGTTAGACACATATAAGATGATCTGCCAAATGACTTACACCCACAAAATCAGGTTTCCTTACCTTTCTCCCCGAGCTGTGATGAGCGAGTTTTGTCATTTGTACAAATCTTTATGTAAATGCTATTCAGTTCTGAATGCTTATGTGGTGAAAAAGGTGAGTTGTGCATTTGGACCTGAACACTTATGGTCATTCCTAGTGCCTGCAGGAGTGAATTCCAGCCTCAGACGAGCTCCTAAGAAAATCTGTCTCCTACACAAGAGTATCACTTTGAACAAATGACTGAAGGATACTTTGCCCCAGAAGAGGGCTGGAAGTGAGTAGGCACATACCATGCTTTGCATCTCCCCCCTATCTCCTGAAGATTTCACAAGAGTTGTATCCCATGTTTTCTCCACTGGGAGACAAAGGAAAGACTGATGATGAAATAGCACCAGGGAGAGCACATTGGTCAGCCTCCTAACTCCTTCAGTAGCTCAGTTGGGATAAAACAGCATCTAAGTGTATGGGTGTGCTATAGCGCATCCTTGGGTTTCCTTGAGAGGTGTACCAAGACATTATCATAGGCAATTGCACATGACTGGGTGATTCAGCATTATTTCTAACCCTCCCCCCAAAGAACTATACTTTGTGAATGCTAATTTCTCCTTCATTGTGTTTCCCATTTCTTCTCCAGAGGTATATTTGAACAGACACACTGTCCTCATGATCGCTACCAGCCACTCAGCATTAACAGCGATAACTCCTTCCTCCACCATCCCACATTTTTAGGGAACATTCTGCATATGATTCCAAACAAATTGAAGAATCAACATTATATAGAGAGAAAACAATTGTGTACAGGCGAGGGGAGGAAGACGTTTTAAGAACATTGCAGAGCAGGAAGGTTAACAATACCTGATTTTGTCCTGTTGACAGAATATTTGTGCTCTGGGGGAAAAAATGAGGAGCATTCAGCATAGCTTTGCTGCAATTGTGGTTCAATGAAACCAGGAAAGCCATGGAACGGGAAGATAATGTGGGTGTAATCTGTAACTAACAGAGACTGAATTCCATTGAGAGTAAAGGCAGGAAAAATGCTAATGTAATTACTTTCCTTTGGAACAATACAGTCTAAGTGAAAACCCATCTCTTTATTTTTGGTAGCATTTTGTGTACCACAGTTAATAATGTAGGACAGCAACGAGTTTAGAGATTAGAAACATGAAGTTTTCTTTTATCATACACGAGAAAGCCCTGTGTGATGCAGCAATCTGTTTTCTATACAGTATATTTTTGAAGCTGAGTTCTGCACAAAACAGGACTTGATTGTCATTGTTACTTTGCAATCCAAACATTGACTTGATTTAAGGATGATTTAATACAGATAGCCTACAGCTTCCTAAGGAAGAGAGACATCCTCTGGGAAGATTACATCTTGTGAAAAGCAGCAGCCTTAAGCTAATTATTTTACCACATTGTAAACCATCACCAGTTACATAGATTTTAAGGTCAAAAAGGACCATTATGATTATGTAGTCTCATCTGCTGCATAATACAGGCCATTGTTTGTAACCCAAAGCCAAACTTAGTAATTGTAGGTATCTAAAGCTAGACATCTAAATCAAAGTGGCTTGATTTTCAGTGGGCTTGTCTATACATCCGGCGGTGTCAATTTAGCAGGTCTGGTGAAGACAAGCCAAGTTGATTGTAGGGCGCTCTCCTATTGACATCTGTATTCCACCTCCCCAAGAGATGGACGGTAAGTCTGCGGGAGAGCGTCTCCTGTTGACATAAGCGATGTCTACACCGTGCTAAGTCGACCTAAGTTACCTTGACTTCAGTTACGTAACTTACATAACTGAAGTAGCATAACTTAGGTCGACTTACAGCTTCAGTGTAAATGAGCCCAGTGTGTTGAGCACTCACAGCTCCTAGTAAAATAAAGAGGAACTTTGAGTGCTCAGTAGAACTATCTGGAAAAATTCCAACAAAGCTTTTTTTTTGGTCAGAATTTACCAATCCATCAAAATATTTTCTGGAAAGTGGCACAGGAGACATGAAACAGAAAACGGTCTGAGGTGACATATGGACAGTTTTCTGGCAGGACTTTGTTATCCCAAAAGTGGGGGACTACATGGATGGCCAAGTCATGAAGAGAGAGCACCCCAAGTCACAGAGAGCAAGAGGGGCCACAGCATGAGTAACCAAGTGCTGGTGGCACCAGATGTGGTGAGAGCTAACTCCCAGACCTAGCCACAAGGAATCACACTTGTGCTAAGCACTGTAGAGATAGAGCAGTAAACAGTCCTTAACCTAAAAACGTAGGCCCAACTATCTGTCACATTTTAAATATATCCACAAGGTATTTGGTATTTTGTCAGAAACATATGGAACTAGGGAAAGGGGAGGAATTACAAATACAGTAGATAATTTACAAGTTCTATAAGATTTTTACAACTTTCATTTCTGAGCAAACAAGGTGAATGCACCAAAAAAAGAAAACTGTCTAATAAAAATCATTGACATTAGATTACATTCAGTTCATCAGGAAAAAAACAAAGCACGGGAATATTTTATCTTGTTGTGTTTTTCAAGGACACAGTCAGTGTAAGTCACCTGTAATAATGCTGGGTTTGCAAGAGTACAATTAATTAATCAGCTTCACCGGCACAACATAGGTTTCTGATACTAATAAACTATATTCAAGCTGGTCCTGAAGGTGGGGCTTTTGCGTTACAATTTCAAGCACCCACAGTAAAATGATTTCTTTTCCTCCCAGTGAATTAAGAACAAGCCTATACCGCACATCAAAGCTTCATTTGCATACATTGCCTCATTATTTTACACCTGCTACAGCCTCCTACTTTTTGTTTGCTGTGTGAAAGAAAGATTGAGTCCTTGAAAAAGCTTTTATTAGGCCTGTGAAAAGAAATAGCCTCAGGCCCATATTACTTTGAAATCAAAGGATAATTCCACAGTGTGTCCTGTATTGGATAAAGGAAGCTGAAGGTCTTAATTTTAAAGTGTCAATAATGGGACTGAAGCTTGCGGGAAGAACTTCTATTTTGTTTAAAGGAACAATAAATTAAATCACAAGAATCCAGATTTTGTCCTCCCTTAGCTCATTGTGAAATTCTACTGTGAAGACATTTAAATCCCAATCATGTTTTGGCTAAACTACTTCACTAGTAGCATAAAATCTTTACCCATTAGCAGTTAAACACCTAAATATCTTTGAGGATCTGAGCCCAGCAGTTTTGGAATGTCCATGAATAGAATACCTAACAAAAATAGATAAATAAAACGTGGACCAAATATAAATATACCCCCAAACTACCAGGAAGGAAACCAGAACACAAATGTCCACAACATCTCTCTCTAATATAATGCCACTGAAAACTGAAAGGGAACAAACAGGCCTTGAGCCTTAGCCTGATGTACCTGAGAAGGCAGCCAGAGTGGTGCTGTCTAGGGGCTGCTCTACCTTGTGGCTGCCTACAGGCTGTACAGTGGTCCAGCATCCTACACAGCACTCAGAACCCTCTCCCACCCTCTTACACTAGGGTTTGTATGAGCGAGAAGTGGCACAGGGCTCTCCACTGCCGCTTCACCTCAGGTGAATTCTCCCTACAGCCCCGATTCACTATCTCAGAGGTGTATAGGTGTCAAAGCAGGGATGCTGAACTGGTCACCTACATCTTTAGTTGATGCACTAATACAAGTATGCTATTTAGTGAGAGAGGGTTTCCCCCCCCCCCAGTTTTAAGTGTGCTTTTCTGAATTGGAAATTGGTAACATCATCCAAGTCCGAATTTCCTTGAATGTGAGAGCTCCTCCAGATTGTTCAGTCTACTTTAACCATGGCTTGCAGACTTCCTGTTGCTCTCTTGCTCCTCCGACAACTCTCAGGTGAGGTATGTTTGAATCATACCCACAACTCGTATTTCGCTAAAATATGTACCACCTGACTACAGAACAATAAACATGGATTCCACCAACACTTTAACTTAACCAGGATAACATCAGCTCCCGACCCCTTATCCCCTCTGTTGTAGCTATAACCCAGGGCTAAATGTCTCTGCAGAAAATTGTTTCTGCAGGAATTTAATTTCCCTGTTCACTAGTTTTATACCTATCAATTAAAAGCAAATTTTTAGTCACATTTTCAGTCACAACTTAATTGGCTGGGAGAAAATACCTTCATATACAAGACTTTCTGCGTTAAAAATCCCTTTTAGTTTCAACACAGACGTCCTACAAGGACCCCAGTTAAAACCAGTGCTATCTACCTTTGTACCTAGCTGTGCATTTTTCCTGCACCTATTGCTGTAGTATTTAGCCATCAGCCAAAAGGCTAAGATCCACAACACATTTTATCCACCTCACCTTTCCCTTGCTTCTCTCAGAAAGAGAAATTGGTTTTAGAATTGTTTTTATGACTCATTCAGCACCCTTAGCGCTTTTTATTATTAAAAATGATAAGCTGGTTTCCCAGGACAGGAATACATGATTAGGCCCTTCTGATGCTTCGCTAAGTGGGGAGGACTGTGGAAATAGATAGGTCTTTTGCCCTAAACATGGTAACACTTAGTCTCAACTTGATTTCTGATGGCGGAGAGTTCCGGAGCCAAGGGACACCCACCAGTAGTGCTCGTCCTCCAGCCCTTCAGAGTTTCAGCCTTGGGACTGCCAGCTGTGTGTCACAGCCAATCATATTAGCCGTGACATGTTATAGAGGAGGAGGTGAGCTCTGAAACAGCCTAGACCAAACCCCGCTTTAAAGATCAGGGCCAGTACCTTGACATAGATCTAGGACTGATTGACAAGCCAGGGCCAGCACAGAGGACCAGTGTTCACCTCTGTGCCACTGAGGAGGTGAGGTGCTGTATGATGAAGCATTGGCCATCTCCATGTGTCCTTCAGCTTCAATCCCAGGTCTGTTATGTTGCGATAATCCAGCCTGGGGGTGACAAAAGCATGGATCATGGCACATAGGTCTTTGTCCAAGAGGAAATGGTACAGGCTCCTTACCAGCTGAAGACAGAAGGAGGTGTTTCAGATGGCTGTTGTTCTTTGGGGGTCAAGGGACAGGATCCAAAGACTGTGCACCCCCTCAGACCCTGGAAGGGAAATTCCACTAGCAGAGTGTGAGATGACCGAATTACAGACAGGCTCATAAGAAATAGTGTTTACTAACACTGGTAAAAAGGATGACTTAAGCCTGTATTGACTCCATGTGTCACACACCTTGAGGACTGTTCTCCTCAGCCATGACAACAATAAGGGCTATTGGACAGAGAAGGGACTGCTGGTATCATATATATCTCACATTGCATGTGCAACCCTTATTGAACAGTGATTCCATTCACCAATGTCATAGTCAGCTGAGCGGGGTCTTAACTGTTAATGTACTTCACAACCTGCACCAGTGTCACTTCACATAGTTTGTATTATCAAACTATGCCAGCCACAATATTAAGTCTATGTAATTCTGATGCATCTCTAATATATTCAGAAGTAGAGAAGGGCATCATATAAAAATGAACACAGCCCCGAAAAGAAGTATGCAGCTTTCATACTATTAACATGGCAACACTGTTAACTATCAACTAATTTCTAGGAAGGATGGTCTTGTGGTTAGATAATAGGATTGATGGTTAAGACACCTGCCTCAGTTTCAATGCCTAATTCCCCTTTGACTCAAACATAACATTTAAACTCTGATTATTTATTATGTATTTATTACTTGGTTATTGTAAAGCATTTTGAGATCCATGGTTGGAAGACTTCAAAGTATTTATCAGTTACTAACCAGCTGTACAATAAAGTAAAAATTCATCTAGGGTTTTATTTGATAGAAGAAGAGAGGTTATAAGTATTACATCACCTCTGTGGTTTATATATTCAGCATTGGGGTGAAAATTTTAATTGAATTCCATATGTTTTAATATGCTAGTATTGCTCTAATCTTTGTGACGATTATAGCTGTGTAATGTAAACAGACATCTGTATGTATGCCCTTTCACAGCACATTCCATAAATTCCTGAATGCTTGTCTAAGCTGTGTATTCACATCCAGGAGCACTGAAGGAACAGAAATCCCTCCTGAGACAGATGTCCATTGACCTTAAGCATGGATGACATTTAATAGAAGCATATGGACATGTGTTATTCTTCTATGCTGCAAAATATAATCCTCTTTGCAGGGGTATTTTATATTGGGAAGTATTTCAAGATGGCTCCGTAAATGTATGTCCAAGGCACCTGTGTTCCAACTGGAGTTGGACAAATACTGCAGAAAACTATTCACAAGCATCCATTTAAAATTTATTCAATTACTGCCATTCATTGGTATAAGGCTGCATAGGGATAATGCACTGAGGATAATGTTGCTTTTTTCCTAATACTCCACTATCAGCCATTGACAGAGATATTGATGGTCAATGAAAATGGGTGGAGTGCAGTGAGGCAAAAGAAGGCTGACCTAATTCAAAACCCTTCTTCCCCCCCCCCCCCTATATATTTCTCTACAAATATTCCAGGAAGCAGAAACAATTCCTCTGGTTATTTTCTGACATGAGTCACACATGCCAGGTTTAAGTATCTGTGTCTCGTTGAGATGGTAAACTCATTGATCATCTCTGATCTCAAAATGGGGCCATTTTTCAGCCTGAGGGGGGCCACGGTCACCTATTCACTACCACCAGCTGCTCAGAAGCCCACCTTTAGTTTCTGGTCATTTTTATGATCACTGATTAAATCCATGTCACGAGCCAGGATGTCAATCTCTGACCATGGGGTGGCCTCTCAGCTCTAGTTGCCTGAGAATGTGAAGGGGACACTGAGCAGCCAAAAGTCCCCTTGCCAGGCTTCTCTTCCTCCCCAAGACCTACTAGTGTACAAGTTCCAGGTTGGCCCTCTCCACAGCTCCTTATGACAAGTGATCACTCCATTCTCTCAACACGTCTCCCACGGGTTTCCAATCCTGGTCTCGGGTGACTCGGGAAGTGAGCTCCAGTGCCAGGGCTACCAGGAGAGGCCTGGTGTGCCTCCCTATTGTCAGCTCAGCTGCTGGCTGGGGAAAGGTGTCAGATCCCTGTAGACATATTGTAAAAAAAAGGTATCTCCAGGGATCTGATGAACTAGATTGGAATCTGTAGACCCTGGCTACACCCAGAGTCCATTAACCCCACCCCTTCTGCCCTATTCACCTAACGGGGACAATCAGCTTAGCCAGGCCTTGCTTGCAGGCCTGTGTTTCAGCAGTCCACACCTGTCTATATGCACAGTCTATGGAGTTCCCGTCATGTCTGTGGGTGGTTGTATCACCTGCACCTTCTGCATCAGTCTCTGCCTGATCAGGATGACTTGAATCTACTGATGCAGCTATGCTATCTGCTGCAACTGCTGTTGTCTCTTTTGGAAATGGATGTCGACCTATCTAGCTTCTAGATGCCACCTCGACCCTGCCAAAGGGGTCGTATATATATTTAATGTTACACCTTTCATCAGGACTGGAAAGATGTCCACATTCTCCACTACTTGTGTCAAAGTGACTCACCAGTTGGTGTGATGCCTTGTGCCCTGGTGCAGCACTGCAGGGTTTCATTCTCTGCCACCTGCCAACCAGGTTCTCTAGAGATCCCCTTTTGCTTGTGACTCGGCTCTCTGGTTGGGTGACCTGTGGCCTCACCCCTTTTGGGGTAAACTAAGGTTTTCCCCTAATACTCCCAGGACCTCAAACCAGGTCAATGCCCTGGTCCAAGCCCTGGGCCTTTGTGTCTGGGTCTTCCTCTTAGTTTCCTGGGGGAAGCTGTAGGGGACCCAGCCCCTCCTTCCATCCTGGGGTCAAGCTCAGGGACCCTTGTGGCAAGTGCTTACGGTCTGTGTGGTCATACCTCTTGCCTCTTCCCTGGGTTTCTTCCTACAATGCATCCATCTTCTCCTCAGAGGGCTCGCATTCTCAGGAAGGGTCTGCCCTAGGGCCCAGCCCCAAGTCTCAGACTTCAAGGTAATAAAGAATTTCTCTAGCTTCTCTGTTTATCTGGATCCTCCAGCCATCTATCCTACTGCTCTGTCCAACTTATGGTAGGTTGGCTCTCTGCTGTGTTTCTTTCTGGTATCTGAGGATGAGAGAGGTCTGTCCACTGACCCAGGCTAGGCATCTTCTGAACTGAGCTTCTCCCTTTTTTAAGGCTCCTCCTCCAAGACTGGTATGCCTCACAGGTGCTGCAGGGCAGGGCTGCTTGGGACCAAAGCTGCTCCTTAACCCTATCTTGCCTGGTGCAGGGTTTGTATACCCCGTCACAGAGGGAAAATAGATGCAAGTGCTGTGAAGCCTAGCGAGAGCTTGTTTAAATGAGTCTCTTGAACAAAGTTTTCAATTTCATAATTGCTTTCTTACTCCCTTAAGATAAGGCAATTCCACCCCTAGCATCAGCAAGAATGCAAGGATAGACATGGATATTCAGCTGCATATCTGTACTCAGTGTGCACGTTAATGAACATGTTAATCCTGATCTTCTGATTGTCTCTGAAAGTAGAGTCATTCCCAGAAGTCAAATCAATATACAGATTTTTTCCTAGATGACTTGTTGTAATGTTGACACCTACCTCTTGCAAGCAGCCCTTGGTTGAGTGTGTGCGGTTTTTGCAGTTTTCTTGGCTTATGGTGCCCCTTGTTGGCCACTGCACTTTTTTGGTGGGTCTTTGGTTACTTAGCCATTTGGCCAAGTCACCCATACTCCGCGTGCAATCAAACAAAACAAACCCCTTCAGGGGTACACTGTCCAACCAGGCCTATCTCAAAGCCTCAGTAATGTCTTGTAGTCCTCCCTGGGCTCAGTCTCTTCAACAGGGCCCATCATGGTACCCTTCCATTGGCAATGTCTCTGTAGCACTCCCCAGCCTCCGGTCCTCAATGTGACCAACAGGGCTTATCTCAGTACCCTAGTTGGTCAGCTTACATGCAAAGGTTCCTGCTCTGGGATGGAGCAGCACCCCCCAGGGCTTCCTCCATGGAGGCTCTTCGCCTGCCCTTTAGTCCTCTGAAACTAGCTCTCCAGCTGGGTCAGTCCCAGTTCAACCCTCTTCCGGGGGTGACAGTTCCACATACAGTCCCTTCCCTGAGCCTGTCTAAACTCCCTTCTCTCAGGGCACAACCACCTCCCCAATGGCTGTAGGAGGGGACCTCGGCCCCCCACTACTCCAGGTCCCAGCTCAGGGACCCTCTAAGTAGCAGCCACCTGCCACATCCCTTTAACTACCGGCTTTTCCCTGGCCCACTTCTCCATAGCCCATCTTAACTGAGTCCTGGCAGCCAGCCAGAAGCTATCCCCTCACTTCCCTGGTCCCTGCCAGCAACTACCCACTTTAGCCTTTGCAGCCAGCCATGAGCACCTCTTGCTCCCCCGGTCCCTGCTAGCAAACTGAACTCATTCTGGCCGTGCAGCTCCTTTTATATGGGCCTGCTGGTCCCCGACTGGCTGCTCCCTGCAGCCTCTCTCATTGACTGCTTCCCATGCAGCCACTCTATCCCACTTGGAGGACCTCTCCACTGCTCCTTTCCTGGGATGGGTGTGGCAGGACTCTGAGGCCTCCAACGCTGTCACACTTGTCCCTTACAACCAGAGCAAATGACCTCCATCTAAAGTAATGCAATATTCTCTTTTGGGTGGCCAAATTACATAGCCAATGACAAGCTTCGCCACTATTCCTTTAGGAAAGTGCAATTATCAATAGAGAATGTTTCCTATGGGATATAAAGGTAGTAATGCTAAAATACTTATATGCAAGGATGATGTTGAATTGCATGAATATCACCAAGGCATAATGAAAATGAAGAGTTTGGCTAGACATTAATTTTGCTGGGCAAACTCATAGCAG
This sequence comes from Chrysemys picta bellii, assembly GCF_011386835.1. Taxonomy (NCBI): domain Eukaryota; kingdom Metazoa; phylum Chordata; order Testudines; family Emydidae; genus Chrysemys; species Chrysemys picta. The sequence continues at coordinate 321,040,162 of NC_088791.1, forward strand.
GATACAGAAAGGAAATCAGTCAATGTATGTTATGCAGAAGCCTCCAAAACATCCGAGAAACTATCCTATGTCATCCATGAAAAAGGGCATTTAAGCCCTGGCAAAGAGTGTATCACTTTTGCAGAAAAAAGGTAAATAAATGTCTCTAGTTATGGTTCATGCTTATGCCAGGTGGCCAGAAGTAGGAGACCTCATGGAACCATCTGCTGCTAAGATTATCCGGATATTGTGTAATATGTTCCCAGCACATGGGTGACCTGAAGAGATTCTCAGATAACAATCTTCAAATAGTTTCTGATGAAGTTCAAATAGTAGTGTGAAAAAAATTCAATAAATTACACTAGGGTCAGTGCTTAACATGAAGAATCACATAGGTTATCAAAGCATTTGTACAGACACTTAAAAGGACATGAGACAAAAATGGAAGTAAAATCCTGCAACAGTACACTGCAAACAGGTCTACTCCACACCTATGACAGAGAAAAACCAGGACTGAAACCCTGGCCACACTGAAGTTGATGCAAACAATCATTTTCTTGGATGGGGGCCAGGATTTCACTCTGGGACTATTACTTCTTTAATATAATACTTAGGCTTGAATTGGCAAAAGAAAAAAGCTCAGAGTGAGGAACCCCAGAGGATATGCCTGACAGGGTTTCCTACTTAGACAATAGGGTTTGATATGAAAATACAGGGGAGAAAGGAAGTAGAGGGAAAGGTGTTGTCAGGAAGTTATTTAGGCTAGGGACTCTGTAGAAGACAGAAGAATGGGTACTCACCTTCTCATAACTGTTGTTTTTTGAATGATTGCGTATGTCCATTATGCCAGATGTGTGCATGCACCACTGCCGGAGTGCTTTCCCTAGAGTTGGCCACCCCTGCGTTCTGGTAAATCTCAAGCTTTGAACCAAGGGTATAAAGGGCAGAGATGTCCCACCCAATCCTCAGTTCCTTTGAACTGGACTCTTGGGTGACAGGCTTTGATATGTTAAAGAAGAAGGGTGAGTTGTGTAATGGACAAATGCAACACATCTCGAAAAACAACAGTTACAAGAAGGTGAGTAGCCTTTGAGTGATTAGTATCAGAGGGGTGCCATGTTAGTCTGGATCTGTAAAAGCAGCAAAGAGTCCTGTGGCACGTTACAGACTAACAGACGTATTGGAGCATGAGCTTTTGTGAGTGAATACCTACTTTGTCCGATGCATGTAGTGGAAATTTCCAGAGGCAGGTATAAATATGCAAGCAAGAGTGAGTCAGGCTAGAGATAACGAGGTTAGTTCAATCAGGGGGGATGAGGCCCTCTTCTAGCAGTTGAGATGTGAACACCAAGGGAGGAGAAACTGCTTTTGTAGCTGGCTAGCCATTCACAGTCTTTGTTTAATCCTGAGCTGATGGTGTCAAATTTGCAGATGAACTGAAGGTCAGCAGTTTCTCTTTGAAGTCTGGTCCTGATGTTTTTTTGCTGCAGGATGGCTACCTTTAAATCTGCTATTATGTGTCCAGGGAGGTTGAAGTGTTCTCCTACAGGTTTTTGTATATTGCCATTCCTAATACCTGATTTGTGTCCATTTATCCTTATCCCTATGTAAAAGGATAAATGGACACAAATACCTGATTTGTGTCCATTTATCCTTATCCCTTCGTTATCTCACACTTGCTTGCATATTTATACCTGCCTCTGGAAATTTCCACTACATGCATCCGACGAAGTGGGTATTCACCCACGAAAGCTCATGCTCCAATACGTCTGTTAGTCTATAAGGTGCCACAGGACTCTTTGCTGCTTTGAGTGATTGTATCTGTCCATCATAATAGGTCAGTGGTGCCTCAATCTATGGGGCACGCCCCGCTAAGGGGGCATGGAGTAAGGTTCTGGGTGCGCAGTGAGCCCAGGCCAGCCCCTTGGGGGGTGGGGAGGGAGCACCACCCTGCCCCCAGCTCTGCACCAGCCACATCCCCAGCCGCAGCCCCAGCTCCCGACCCCATGCCTGGCCCCATGATCAGCCTTGGCACAGCTCTGTTCCCAGCCCAGGACCAAAGCTGGGGGTGGGACCAGGAGCAGAGCGACACCCGGATGCAGGCCCAGCTGCTGGCCCCCACCGTGGCCCGGTTGCAGCTCTGCTCCTGCCCCCACCCCAAACTCAGCCCCTGGCCATGACTCTGTCCCCTGATCCACCTCCAGGCCCCAGCTTCAGGGGGGCAGAAGTGGGGTCAGAAAGAGATAAGGGGGACACGCCCTTCAAAAGTTTGGGGACCACTGCACTAGGTGATGCCCAAGCAGTTTCCAGTGGAGATAGGGCTAGGAGTCTCCTGGAAGAGGGACTACAGAACTGCTTTCCCTACATTTGCATCTTCCTTTGGTGTGGTAGCAATTGCATAGTGTCTAGCATGGATGAGGACTGAAGACCACATTGTTGCTTTGCAGATGGCTGCCTTCTTTGAGTAACAATGAACAGGAGGCGAACAGTTCAAAAGGGGCACCCATAAGGGCTGATGGCCATAGGGTTAGAGAATACAATCCTACCCATAATATGGAGGATGAAATGCTGACATTGTGGCCAGGTGCATTTTGATGGAAATGACCATCAAACCTGACTCTTCTATGTGTAACAAATAATGCAAAATCTTAGACTACATAGGAGACACATTGTGTGCCTCCTCTGGGTTTAGCCACTGAGGAAGCAGGCCATGAGGTATAACAACTAAAGGTTCAGGTGCAACATCTGCCCATGAGTCTACGATATCAGGTCCTTGACTAAAGGCAAAAAGAGTAAGAGTTCCCTGATAGATAGCCTCTAGAGGTCTAAGAACCACACAAGCTTTTCCCAGGCTGGCGCCATCAGTAAAAATTACTTCATGTTGAAAATTATCTTGGGAATGAGCGGCACTAGAGGGTTGGTGTAATGCATGCTCTTGTCCCATGGGAGGCAAAGTGCATCTGAGATGGACCAGGGCAAGCCCTGAAGAGAAAAGGGAATCTTTCCTGTTCTGATGGGTTGCAAGTAGTCACTGATGGCACTCCTACTACTAGAAATATTGAACGGTTATGTTGAGTGACCATTCAGGCTCTGAGCTGCTTATTTGGTCTATCAAGCCATTCTGGACCCCCACATTTATGATGTTATGAGAGTTAGGGAATTTCATATGCAGAAATTCCAGATCTGACTTCCACCTAGCACAAGATGTTTGATCTGGGACCCCCTGTTTGCTGATATAGAACACTGATGCAATATTGTTAGTAAGTACTAGATAGTCCTGCCCTGCACGAGTCAGGCACTGGTAGCATGCTCTGGTGATTGCCCATAACTCTAGAATGTTTGTGTGCAGCCCAACCTCTTGAGTGGACCACCGGCCTTGAGCTTGCAGGTCTCCCAGATGCACTTCCTATCCCATGGCGAAAGCATCCATTACCAAAGTCATAAGGACATAAGAATGGCCACACTGGGTCAGACCAATGATCCATCTAGCCCAATATCCTGTTTTCTGACAGTGGCCAGTGCCACAGAGGAAATTAATAGAACAGGGTAATTTTTAGTGATCCATCCCCTGTCATCCAGTCCCAGCTTCTGGCTGTCAGGAGTTTAGGCACACCCAGAACATGAGGTTGCATCCCTGACTATCTTGGCTAATATGATGAACCTATTCTCCATGAACTTATCTAAGTCTTTTTTGAACCCAGTTGTAATTTTGGCCTTCACAACAAGTTCCACAGATTGACAGTGTGTTGTATGAAGAAGTACTTCCTTATGTTCGTTTAAAACCTATTGCCTATTAATTTCACTGGGGCGACCCTTGGTTCTTGTGTTATGTGAAGGGGTAAATAACACTGCCCAATTTTCTTTCTCCACACCATTCATGATGTAATAAACCTCTATCATATTCCCCATTAGTCACCTCTTTCCTAAGATGAACAGATCCAGTTTTTAATCTGTCCTCATTTGGAAGCTGTTCCGTACCCCTAATCATTTTTGTTGCCTTTTGCTGTACCTTTTCCAATTCTATCTTTTTTGCATGCAGTGTTCAATGTGTGGGAGTACCATGGATTTATATAGTGGGATTATGGTATTTTATGTCTTATTGACTATCTCTTTCCTAATGGTTCCTAATATTCTGTTAACTTTTTTGAGCGACATTGTAGATTCAGCAGATATTTTCAGAGAACTATCTGCGATGATTCCAAGATCCCTTTCTTCAGTGGTAATGGCTAATTTAGACCCCATCATTTTGTATGTATAGTTGGGATTATGTTTTTCAATGTGCATTACTTTGCATTTATCAACATTGAATTTCATCTGTCATTTTGTTGCCCAGTCACCCAGTTTTATAAGATCTCTTTGTAGCTCTTTGGCATCAGCTTTGGACTTAGCTTGAGTAATTTTGTATCATCTGCAAGCTTTGCCACCTCACTGTTTACCCCTTTTTCCAGATAATTTATGAATATGTTGAACAGCACTGGTCCCAGTGCATATCCTTCCATAGAGGGAGGAGATGAGGAGAATGGGACTCTCCTGCAAATATTGTTGTTTCATCCAGCAATCCAGGGACCACAGGACCTTGTCTCAGATACATCTTAGAATGTCCAGGTGATGTACCCGAAGGTGGTTACACTGACTTGAGCCAAGTCTGTAACTGTCTGAGATATAGCCTGGCATGGAGGAGTTAGATAAGTGCATGCTACTATATGCCCCAGGAGTGTGAGGCAATTCCTAACTGAGGTTTGGGGATGGTCCTTGAAGGACACTCAGAGGTCTTATAAAGTTATAAACCTTGGTATCGAAAGAAAAGCACTGGCTAAGATTGAATTGAAGACTGCCTTGATAGATTCCATTCTCTGGTGGGATATGAGGATTGATTTGTCTTTGTTCACTTCCAGACTTATACATGAAAATAGGTGGACTGTTTGATGAATACCTCTCTCCTCCTGCTCCAGCCAGTCGTCCAGATATCGGTATATCTGGACATGCCATCAGTGGAGGTAGGCTGTTACCACCTCACTTGGTGAAAAGCCTTAGTGCAGATGTTAGGCCAAAGGATAGAACTGTGAACTGGAAGTGGTTTCTTCTTACTACAAAGCATAGTGGCCAAGGTGGATTGCCACATGGAAATAAGTGTCCCCCTGGTAAAAAGCAACATACCAGTCTCCTGGATCTTGCAAAGGGATTATAGCTGTGCAAGAAGTCATATGGGACCATGGCTCTTGCTGTGCTTGTTCAAGTTCTGAAGGTCCAGAATTGGCCTGAGACGCCCTCTTGCCTTGAGCATTAAATAGCGAGCGTAGAATCCCCTGCCCTAGTACTGAGGATGCACTTCTATGGCTTGTATTTCTCCCAAAGAACATAGAGTCTGCATGTCCTGCCTTAGCACAGAACAGTGCAATGGGTCCTGAAAAGGGACAGGGAAAGCGGGTGGGAAGTTGGGGGAGAGGGGAAGACAGGAAATGCAGGGTTTATAACAATTTTACTGTGCTTAACACCCACTTGTCTGAGGGGATGGATGGCCACGGACTTAGAAAATGTCACAACCTCTGTCCAAAGGTGGGGGAGGGGGTAGATTCTCTGTAGATCTGGCACGCTGTGCCATCCTCAACAGGTGAGTCAAACATGATACTGTGAGGCATGTGGCTGCTTGGAGGAAATGGTGGTGGAAAGATGGCATAGGCCTCCTTCTTTGCCATTTGTACTTTAACCTATACTGATCTGTCTGAGGACAAAACTTTGGGGTTTTTGGGGGGGAGGAGCTGGTGTATACAGACCAAAGGACTTCAACACCACCCTCTAATCTTTTAATGTATGCAGTGCTTTTTCCATCTTTGAGGACAATAAGGCACAACTCTCGAAGGGGTGATCTGTGAGCTGTTGTACTTCTACAAGAATCCCTGATGACTGTAGCCATGACTGGCAGCTGAGTCTGCCACATCCTGGGAAGTCTGTAGTGTGGACCATGAAACCAGCCACCCTACCACCAGGGAAGACTGGAACTCACTGTTGGAGTCGCAGGAGCAGCATGTCGAGGAATTTGGACAAGGCATTGCAATTAGAATAATCATAATAGGTCAACAGGGCCTGATGTTTCGTTACGTATAGTTGTAACGCCTCAGTTGAAAACATTTTCCTACCAAAGAGGTATAATTTTTTTTGCATCTTTGTTTTTGGGAGTTGCTTTTACTCTAACTTGATGGTGTCTCATTTATTGCTGCCACTGTCAGGGAGCCAGATGTGGGTACTAAAAATGGAAGAATAACAAGTGCCACTAACTAACAAAAAGAACAAACTTTAATGGCACGTTCACAGAAGAAATGAGTGTCAGCTTGTTCCAACAACCGGCCAGGGACAGTAAGAAGGAACTGAGGGATTGAGGGAGGGGAGTGGCTACACATTTTATAAGTTCAGTTCAAAGCACGAGGGATACCAGAGTGCAGGTGTGGCCATCCCTACAGGCACCACCAGGGAAAACTCTCTGGCAAAGGTGCATGAGGCAATCACGTGAAGAAGAATTTGTGGACCAATTATTACAAAACAAAGGTTCAGAAAAGGCAGGGACCTGTACATTGACACTGAGGACAATTTAATCACCAGAAGGGAAAATGGTTACGGGTCAGTGGAAATGTTTCTGCAGAAGGATGAGGAACCAGAAGAGGAGCAAGTGCCAACTCTCCTTCTGGAAAAGCATTTTTGCCCACAAGAAAAAACAAATAACAATAATTTTAAAAAATAACGGGAGCAGTGCAGAGTGCACAGCTGTGTAATAGGGAGGAAACAGCCATTTTCTTTTCCATGCACCCATAAACATGAGGCATCTCTCTTCTTGGGGAGAAGAGGGGCCAGAGTTGTCTGTGAGAGGCAAGTCAAGATGAGAGGGTCTTACAGCATGGGTTTGTTTTCAGAGATTTTATTATGAATTTGCTCTCCCTTAATTGGAAGTAAAAGCCAGGCAGACCACAACTATGTGCTTTGCTCTTTGTGCATGGAAAATATAACACCATATTTGGGATCTTGGAAGCCTTTCAAAACTTGTTCTCTTAGCTGGAGGCAGATGCCACGAGCTATAGAGCTTAATAAAACAGTCCTGACCCAAGGTTTACAACACTAAATTGCACACTCAAGGCTGCATTAGCAAAAACAGATGGGCAAGATGTAACATTGCATAGGGTAATTGGGCTCCCTATTGGTGAGCACTTTCCATAATCAGGGGGGCTTAGAATGACATATGTTTATCTTTCGCTCTTGTTTGGATACTGTTTTATTATACACACTAATAAGGCACCTGATCGTGCAGTTTCTGTGGTTTAAATCCTTATTTGGATGTTCACCTGCTGAGCACAATCTTTCATGGTGACAAAACATAAATGTTTTACCCTGACCCTCTGGCTCTCTGGAAACTATAATTATCAGAGTTATTAACATTTAGGAAAGTCTCAACCTCAGCTAAGAATGACTGCTGGACCAAGTGCTTTACTGAGGAAGAAAGGAGATGGCTGATAGAATGGCAATGGAATGCAAGAGCCTGGGAATGAACTCTCCCATGTGAATGGTTAACTGTGTCAAAACCTCTCACACCTCTGTTTGAGAAGACTGAAAAATTCCATTACGTTTTTGCAGTTTTAAGCACCTCCACAATTCTGTGTCCGGGGCGTAAATGCTCCAGTATAGATACAGAGTGTACGTGCTGTGTAATGTTGGAAACTGCGTGAGAGCAAGTTCGGATGAGATTTCAACCCCTAGAGTTTCAGATAAAGGCATCCAAACTTGTAGGAAATGCTCAGAAATGAACCCAAACCTCCTAACATTCGTCCCGCTGGACCTAATCCAGATGGACCTAATACTCAGGCAAACCTCTCACTGAAATGAAAACCAGATGAGAAGGCTCAGCACCTTGCTTGGTCAGACCCCAAAGGCTTCAGAATCCTAAAGCTCTAAAGTTTCAAAACTGACTAGTGACTTGGGGTGCCTCAAATTTTTGGGTGCCCTGCATGAGGCACTCTGAAGAGGACTAGATTTAAAAGTGCTAGGCCCCTGCCTTCCGAAAGTCAGGCCCTTTTAAGGTGTGTGATAAACAAAGGGGGAGTGGGGTAGCTCCCTTTTATGGACACCCAACCAACCAGCCAGCTATACAGTCCCTCTTGGTGTCTGTTCTCTGCTTGCTTTACCTGTAAAGGGTTAAAAAGTCTCCCTGTCTAGGTAAAAGACAGGGAGTGGGCACCTGACCAAAAGAGCCAATGGGAGGGCTAGAACTTTTTTAAATTGTAAAAAAACCTTCCCTTTGTCTGTTGTTGTTGTTCTTCAGAGAGTGGGGACAGAGCAGGACAGGGCTGGAACTATGCTGTAAAAAGCTTTAAAACCAGGTACGAAAAAGCATCAAAACATTCCTCAACCCTACTTATCTGAAACCCCAAATATGTAAGTAATCAGGGAATGTCTAGGAAGATGTGATTAGGGTTATTTCTTTTCTTATTAGGCTTGTGGACTCCTTTGTGCTAACCCCCGATGCTTTTGTTTTGCTTGTAACTTTTAAGTTGAACCTCAAGAGAGCTATCTTGATGCTTAATTTTTGTAATTGTTTCTTTTAAGATCTAGCAAAAAGCCTAAGTTCCCAATGTATTTCCTTTCTTTTTGGGTTTAATAAAATTTACCCTTTTTTAAGAAGAGGATTGGATTTTTGTGTCCCTAAGAGGTTTGTGCATATGTTGTTTAATTAGCTGGTGACAACAGCTGATTTCCTTTGTTTTTTTTCCTCAGCTCTTCCTGGGAAGGGGGGTGAAAGGGCTTGAGGGTACCCCACAGGAAGGAATTCCCAAGTGTTCCTTCCTGGATTCTCAGAAGGGGGTGGGAGGATTGCACCTGGGTGGATTTTTAAAATCCTTGTGGGCCCCCACCTTCTGCACTCAAAGTGCCAGAGTGGGGAATCAGCCTTGACAAGGTGTTTCAAGATGGGCACCTAAAATGCCTTTTGAAAATGTAGGGCAAAATCTATTAGGTCGCATTATCATTTTTTCTTTAAGAAAAATGAAACAAAACAGATGGGCTTTGAAGAAGCCACTTCAGAGAGATTACCCTGTATTACCATCAAGCTCATAAAGGCCTAGACTGTAGTTTAATAAGGGACAACACACAGCTACATCACCCCAGGAGCAGACCAGAGAACGTACTCTTACTCAGAGTCAGATTCCTCCCCTTGCTCTGGAGGACCAGTGAGTAACTTCACCCCTTTCTGTGGAGTAGCTTTCTCCCGAATGCACACCTGATCAGGTACTTTGGCTGATAAGTAGAGTGGGCGGAATCAGGGCTCATCTCGCTTCTTGATCCTCCCTGTCCATTGCCTCCCACACCCAAGTCCTCACTTGTGGGGAGCATTGTCTGTGGGCTGGAAGCACAATTTGATCAGAGCAGTAAAGGAACCTTGCTGCCCTGCACAGCTGACTAAGTGCATTGGGCAATGAGAATATAAATCTAAGGATCTGGCTCCCTGCACAAACAAAGAAACAAACCTCAGCAAGCTGAACAATAGCTGAGCACCCTGGATAGGGTGATGTCAGGAGTGAATACTTCAGTCAGTGGAAATAAGTGGATTTCTCCAGCCACTGTGGTTGTATATCCTGTATATACCCCCCTTCGCCCACAATAATCAAGCTCCATGACTAAAACGTTTCTAATGACTGGAACAAAATGTGTATTCACAGCATGCACCAACAGATACATCCTGACACAGAACCAGGGATGCGTTCCACACGTTACATATGCCAGAGGAACAGGATTTAGTGGGGTCATTTATGCTGCACTGGAGTGGAAAAAAAACCAAACAGACCTTGTTGTAATGAATTTGGTCCCCTAGGAACTGCAAAGAGTCATCTGCTGTGCATCAGAAGGAAGAGAATCAGACAGGAAGTGAGCAAGGAGAAGCCTTGGAGGCCAGATGTGCAAAGCCGGGCACTGGAAGTACCCACAAAATCACACATGCACATTGCGTCCTGAAATCCCTGCATTTAGCCTCACAAATGTGTATTCCTGCAATATGCCAGTGTTCCCAGCCTTGGTCACCCATCTGTCAGCTTTCCCCATAAGCAACCCTGCGCACCTCGGTCCTATGCCTCCTATGATGCATGGTATGATCTCCTTGAGCTCACCCACTAGGCCCATACTCTGCTTCACATTAAAGACTCACCTCTGCCTCACAGCTCACAGTGAATTAAGTTGGCTTTTGCATAAATTGTTATTTATATTACAGTAGCACCTAGAAGCCCCAGACAAGACTTTGGCCCAATTTTGCTGTACAGATGTGCATAGAGAGACAGTCCCAGTCACAAAGTCCTTCTAATCTAAATAGATAAGACAAGGTAGTAGGGGAGAGAGGCACAGCACCTCACCTACTGTTCACACAGCCAGTCACACAGCCAGAAATAGAATCAGGTCTCTTGACTCACAACCCAGTGCACTACTACTTGGCGATGCTACCTCCCTCTGTTTGTAGTGTTGTTTCCTTTAAGCTAATCTCTAGATTGCCGTCTCCTTGTCTGTCCTTAGACTGTGAGCTCCTGGGAGCAGAGAACACCCTTTCCTGAATAAAGAACAAGGAGTACTTGTGGCACCTTAGAGACTAACAAATTTATTTGAGCATCAGCTTTTGTGGGCTAAATCCCACTTCATCAGATGCATGCAGTGGAAAATACAGTCGGAAGATATATATACACAGAGAATATGAACACCTTCTTGTCAACTGTTGGAAATGGGCCATCCTGATTATCACTACAAAAGTTTTTTTTCTCTCCTGCTGATAATAGCCCACCTTAATTGATTACTCTCGTTATAGTTAGTATGGCAATACCCATTTTTTCATGTTCTCTGTGAGGATATATATATCTTCCTACTGTATTTCCACTGCATGCATCCAATGAATTGGGTTTTAGCCCACGAAAGCTTATGCCCAAATAAATTTGTTAGTCTCTGAGGTGCCACAAGTACTCCTGGTCTTTTTGCTGATCCAGACTAACACGGCTACCCCTCTGAAACCTTTCCTGAATGTTATTGTAACCAGGAGTGGTCCATGGGGGGAGATGCTGAGACAATGTTATATATAGCTCTGCTACACTCTCCTTCTCCCTGCACCTCAGCTTCACTTTGCTGGAGCACAGGCCAGAGTTTTGTCTTTCCAGGACTTTTCAGAAAGCATTACACAGTAAATCCTCAGGACTACTATATGTAAAACCCCGATTACTAAATGGTAATAGTTCCCACTCAACATCAGAGACAATACAATTTTTTAATTAAATAAACATAATGCACATGGAAAATATTGTAAACAATATTTGGAATACTATGAATAACTTTAACACAAAAGCTATTAGACAGTAAATCTACTGGTGTTCCTTATGCCAACTTCCCCACTTTGATGCTGTTATATATATCCACATATAAGGCTTCAACATAATATTTACACTTCTTTATTTCTAAACCATTTTATCCTATCACCCATATAAAACACATTCCCCTCTGACCTTCTCTCAGTGATGACTTCTCAAGCTTTGCAGTGCGGCTATAATACGGAGTGTGTGTCACTGGGATGCTTCATAGTTTGGGAAGAATGGCAGCATCTCAGTCCTTTCAAACATTTCAGCACCTTGTCAGCAAACAAACAGTCTGGGGATCTCCACAGCTAGCAGCAGTCCAGCCTTTGCCTTTCACAGGACTCCAAGGTATACACAGTCCATATGCACAGATTTGCTATTCTAGCCATCCACATTCACATGTGCCAAAGCAGGGCAGGAGAATTGGGAAAGAATGTTATGGATTGATTGAAACAATTACCGATTGCTTGTAAAGCTTGTAAATCTCCCTTTACCCCCACAGGCCAGGTGACCATAGCTGTATGTTCAGTGAGGAATGACAGAGAGTAAAATAGACAGACTAGCTTTGAGTAGCTGCAGTTCTGGAGCCTGAAATGAATAGCAAATTGATACACAAGTAAATTGTAATGCATCCATATCCCTAAGACAGCAAACATATTACCCAAATCAATAAATCTCAAGGATAATTAACCTGACATTGTCCCTTTAAAGTACCTGTTCTGAAAATTTAGGAATGTCCTGATCGCTCTGCCTTATGTAAAACAGTAGAAAAACCAAAGCCAAAGGTTAGGTCCAGCTCCTCAGCTGATATATATGGCTGAAGCTCCAATGAAGTCAATAGAAGTTCGTTAATTTACAGAAGCTGAGCAGCTAGCCCTTAACGTTTATTTTTAATAGATTCTAAGGCCAGAGGGAACCATTGTGGTCATCTAGTCTGAGCTCTGGTATTACACAGGACATAGAACTTCCCCATAATAAAATTGCAGAGCAGATTTTATAGAAAAACGTCTATCCTTGATTTTAAAATTGTCAGTAATGGAGAATCCACCATGACCCTTTGTAAATTGTTTCAGTGGTTAATTATTCTCACTGTTAAAAAGTTATGCCTTATGTCCAGTCTGGCTTCAACTTCCAGCCATTGGATCGTGTTACACCTTTCTCTGCTAGATTGATGAGCTCATTACTAAATATTTATTTCTCATCTAGACAGACTTATAGACTGTAGTCAAGTCACCCCTTAACTTTTTTGTTAAGCTAAATAGATTGAGCTCCTTGAGTCTGTCACTTTAAGGTATGTTTTCTAATTCTTTAATCATTCTTGTGGCTTTTCTCTGAACCCTCTCCAATTTATCATCATCCTTCTTGAATTGTGGACACCAGAACTGGACACAATGTTCCAGCAGCAGTTGCACCAATGCCAAATATAGCGGTAAAATAACCTCTTTACTCTTACTCGAGATTCCCCAGTTTATGCATCCTTTAATTTTTGGAAAATTAAAACCAATGACAATCTCTTAAAGTAGATTTAGAGGAACCATGAGGAATTTTATCCCACTCCCCCATAACCCCCAAATGAAATGGTATTTTTAGAATTAGAAATATGCTACCAGTACAGTAACAGCTCCATTCTTTCTGATGGGTAATTCATTCACAAAAGAATTGCTAACATTTACAGCATTCCAATGACCTTCTCTGAGGGATTACAGTGGAACACATCGACTCTGAAAACATCCAAAGGTTAAAAGAAAATCTATAGTATATTTCAAGTGATGAATTTCAGCCATCCACATATTACCTAGATAAATTACCCTTGGATACAGAAGAATAACACTCTTACTCAGGATAAAATATTAAATGTTCCTAATGCTTCTGTAGGAGAAAGACAAATGTACTTGTGCTCAGCAGCATACATTTCCATACCAATGAAATCTCAGGATCAGATTCCAGTGCATGCGTGCATTCGAAAAAATTACCATACCTCCAGATAGTCTGGCTCAGTTGGAATTCCAACCTAGCCTTTCTCAATCTACAAGAAACATTTGAAACTTGATTGTTCTATGATGATTTTTTAACTTCAAGGTGGCAAAATGGCACAGTTTTCCATAACACCAACATAAGCCTTATTACAGACAGGTCAAGAGACTCCAATCAAGGTGCAGGAGAGAACTGTGCATATTCATTAAGAAGCAGAACTTTTCTCTCTTAGCAAATAATCTGTGCAAGAGGAAAGAACTAAAATCTCCAGTTGAGACAGACAGTGAGATCGGTAGAAAGTGAAATAAATGTCTAGCAATGGCTTTTAAGAACTAGAATGATTTCCTGAGAAGCTGGACTGGTCTGTAAATATGACAGAGAAGATTCCCTAGTGATAAAATCCACCTACTCATTCTAGGTGATGAAAGAAAGTTCTAGACTTTTTCCTAAAGACACCCTAAAGTTAGGCAAGAGAAAAATGTCCCATTCCTCACAAGCCCTGACTGAGGCAGGAGAACAAGCAGACCTTATAGACTAATAGACACAAATGGAATATTATCCTTATCAGTCCCCACCCTACAATACCAAAACGAAGCAAAAGATCCTGAGCTGCTACTGTGAAACAAACTGCAGGAATGCTAAGTGCTTCATGTAAACCTTCTCAGGAGCGAAGGAAGACAGTGTGAGGGAGTTGAGGGTTCATCTAGGAGGAGTCCAGGCCATTGGGAATAGGGCATCGGTAAAACATCTGGCCACATGTTATTCTGTGGGCCAGCTTCAGCAATGGAGATGGACCTGCCATGACTTGATAGAAAGTGGATCTTTCTGGGTATTTATCATTTTGGGCCCACAACATTTCACAAAGAAGGAACCAATGTTCAAATGAACAGATGTGAGAGGGAGAGAGCAACTTCCCAGTGTCACGCTCAGAGATGCAGCTGAACTGAGCTGTGTGAGATTTTTTTCTAAAGACACCAGCAGGACAGAAATGGTTTCTGAGAGAGGAGGAAGACAAAAGCAGAACTGTGCTGCCAGTCTGTATTAAATTGCGAAGTTAGTCAGACATTAAAGGCCAAATTCAAATCTGGCATAAAGGGATAACTCTGGATACCAAGTAAGACATATCTGCAGTATGATATTGCCTGTCTCCACACACAAACCAGAGATTCCCTCTCAACCCAACTGAATGCCGGAAGAGGATCTCTAGCCCCAGTGAGTTGACAGATTGATGTTGCCATCTCTCCCTTCCCCCGCTTGTACCTTTAGCATATCAAGCCAGGTTCTCTATGTCTTGCTAAGCTCCATTGCTGCTGCTGCTGGACGTTGGATGCTCCTCTCAGACCTTGTCTGCAAAGGGAAGTTCTACTGGTATAATACAGGGTGAGAATTTAAAGTGTTATACCAGTATCACTCCCCATGTGGGCACTCTTTCCCATTTGTAAACCACTTGCAAAGAGACAGAAAGCTGTAGTGGGAAAAGGTACCCTTACACCGGAATAAGAGTGTCCACACAGGGAGTGATAGTGGTTTAACTGTACAAGTATAACTGAAAAAAATCTCTCATATAGACAAGCCTTGAGTGAGGCTTTGTGCATGTGTAGATGGTTGGGGACTTGACAACAGAAGGGAGAAGGGAACGGTAAAGCCTGAGTGAGGGAGAAGTGTTTATGGGGGATAGAGATCAGGTGAAGATTTCCTCCTCCCAACATCCCTGTCTCTGTGTCACAACACCCCCCAGAAGGACTCCAAAAGCCTTTAGGAAGTTGGCTATTCATCCAAGTGTTTTACATGTCAGGATTAGCCAGGGTCCTACGGCAAAAGTGATTTGCCCAAGGATGTGCATGTCACAACCTGGCCTTGTACCCAGCTGTATGGTCACCATCTGTTGTGAGGGGACCCATTTGCTGGTTCCCACATGCTTCTAAGCCAGCTATGTCTGGGCAGAGACTAGTAATTGTTTCTAGCTCTAGATCTATATAGGGCACACTCCCAGGATCAGATCTCTTGTCTGAAACCCTTCTTTGGGATGCTGGACTCCAGTCACCCTTGTCCAGCTGCTCCAGACACTGCAATCTGTCAGAGCTCCCAAGCCCCCTGTCACTTACATGTGCTCCCTCGGAGCTCCAATAGTCTGAGAGCGCTTGGAGCTTCTTTTAACCCCCTGAGGTACAACATGGCAGGAAAAGAAGGAAAGGGGCTCAGTGAAGGAATTTCTTAACCACATTGACTTCACGCTGAAAGCTCTTGAGAGCTACAGATTTTTGAAAAATAACAAAAGTCCTGAGACCCACCCTCACCTAATCTATTCTCATCCTTCCTGTGAGTCCAAGGTTGGTCAGCATTTCAGGCAGGGCAGAGTCCCTTCTGCCCTCTCTTGTTTCAATGCTGTGATGGTTGTCTCCCTTACATCGAGTCGCTGTCTCTCTTGCTGTTTTTTCAGCTGGAAAGCTCTAACCCCCTTGTCCAGTCATTCCTGCCTTACCTGTGTAATAGTTCCAAGGGGTGCACCAGTAGTTGACAGACAATCAGAGACAATAGCCTCAGACTGGAGTCTTGATAGGTTCTTCATAGATCTGGTAAGTTTTCTGTTGGGAAAGGCCAATTCAGTGGAATTGAAACATTCCATGGGAATGTTGTTGATTCCGTAGAAAGTTTAACAGAAGCCAGGCAGGAAGGCAGGCTGTCCCTGCTGCCTGGTTTACTACCATCCCACCCAGCTACCAAGTTCTCTGGGCTGCCCAGCTCCCTGTCTCCCACCTGGCCACTTCCTGGGCTGATCAGTGGACTGAGAGGGATCAGGGTTTTCCAAGGAGTTGGGCAGCCTGCCAGGGTGCATTACATTTTGAAAACATCAAAATATTCTTGCTTCCTGGGCTACCCAGGCAGCGGGAATATTTTAGTGTTTCCAAAACAAAATATTTTAGAATTTCAATCCTGTGAAAATGTTTAAGTTTTTAATTTGTCATCCCAGTGGGGGACATAAAACATTTCAAAATCTGACAACTTTTCATGGGATGGAAATTCTGTTTCCCAACCAGCTCAACTTCTATTATTCTTATTAATATTATTTTGTGTTACTGTAACGCTTGGAAGCTCTAGTCATGGACCAGGACCCCATTGTGCTAGGGGCTGTGTAAATACAGAACAAAAAGAACGAGCTTATAATATAAATAAAAGACAAGAGACAACAGATGGATACAGCCAAATGGGGAATACAAAGAAACAAAGAGACAATATTGTCTGATAGACAAGATAGGCACAGGGTTGGGGGAAGGTATAACAAGCAATAGGGTGGATAAAAATCAATTATTTTAAAAAATGAAAATTGATTTTTAAACATTAAATTAGACTCTTATTACTTCAATTAAATACAGGTTTATTGTTAACAAAAACGTATTTAAAATTAAATTTTAAATTGTCATCCTTTGCTAAGGCCTAAACTTACTGTACTCCACTAAAACTGTTAAAATTAAATGCAAAAAGTCATGCTAAAGAGTACATGGTTGCTGACAAGTTTAAAAAAAAATTCCAACAGTCGAATGGTTTGAATCACAGGCTAAGCACCTGGCACCAGAAATGCAGAAATGCTAAACCAGCTTTTGACAGCATTATCCTGTTCTGCAGATTCAGAGAAAATATTTTCTTAATTTCAGTTTACTAAAACAATTCAGTGCAATGAGTAGTTCATTCAAAGTTAAACCAATTGGGATTGAAAAAGCAGGAAAGTTTGTTTTACTTGTCCAATCTATGAATAAAAACTAGATGTGAGAGGATGAGATCAACTATTTTAACATCTTGAAGAACATGGTGATCAGATACAATCAGTTCAATTCACTAACTGCAAATAATACTTCCTTTGTTCATAAATCAGTTCGTTTTAAATGCAAAACATGTTTGATATACTTTTTGATAAGCTTTTTTTCTTATGTATCCAGCACATATAAAGTAGTTTTATTGAATTACAAAGAAATTAAAATGCTGGTTTTGTGCTTTTTAAACTGAATTTGCATTTCTATCAAATAGAGCCTGACACACATTTTAAGTAAAAAATTAATCATCTAGATAAGAACTGCAACTTTCACCATTTTCTAACATAATAAGAAATGTAAAACAAGAAACTGAGTACTTGTATATTAAATTATATAATTGCTTAAATTAATGTACATAGATATAGTGTATTCTCCTGGTTAGCAAAGAAAACAAAAACAAAAAAAACAATATACACAGCACCAAATTTAGTGTGAAGGTTATATTTAGAAACCAACATGTTTTAATGGTTACTGGCCAATGAGAATCGATCTTTCTTTAGGAAAAAAACTAAAATATACCAATGCCAAACACAATTAACATTTCTGATTTAAACCAAGGTTTTCTGCTTGCTAATGTAAATCATGATTAAAATCAGTGATTTATATTGCTTTGACTTAAATCAACCCATCCTGACACTCAAGCAGAGTGAACGGTGGCAAATGTCATGTTAGTTCTATGATTTAGTTATTTATTTAATGGGGAGGGCTGTAACTTAGAAGGGGATCAGCTAACTGGAAAGAAAAGAGAACAGAAGGTGGTTGAGGGGGGCAGGGAGTGAAGCTGAGGTGCAGAGACGGTGAGAGAGGGTGAGTGGGATAGGGAGAGGTAAAGGAAGGGGGAGGGTTGGAGCAAACAACCAATCAGCACATGTCAGAGAAAGCAGGAACATTCTGCAGTTTTGACTGCAATGTCCAGAGTTCCAAAGGTTTGTGCTTTTCTGCTCCTGGTCCTACTAGATAATATCTGTTCCTGGATCCTCTGTGCAGCCCACATGGCAGGGGGATGAGAGGTACCACTTGGGTCCTAATACCCCTGTGGTGGGGGAGGTCTCCTCTGAACAAGTCTGGGTCCAGGGGGTTGCTGGTCCTTCAGCGAGGGGTTTTAAGCCCCTTTCCTGGGCAGTGTGGCTCTCTGGAATGCAGTTCAATAATCTGCCTTGGTCAAGTTCAGACATGTTCACCACTGTGACACAAAGGCCCATTGGTGTTCACTAGTCTGTGTCAGCAACTCTTGTCAGGCCGGACATACTCACTACACCTAACACACACTTGTTATAATCTGGATATAAAGGTATCATGTAAGAACGAGGAGTACTTGTGGCACCTTAGAGACTAACAAATTTATTTGGGCATAAGCTTTCGTGGGCTAAAACCCACTTCAACAGATGCATGCAGTGGAAAATACAGTAGGAAGATATATATATATACACACACAGAGAACATGAAAAAATGGGGGGTTGCCATACCAACTCTAATGAGACTAATCAATTAAGGTGGGCTATCATCACCAGGAGAAAGAAAACTTTTGTAGTGATAATCAGGATGGCCCATTTCAAACAGTTGACAAGAAGGTGTGAGTAACAGTAGGGGAAAAATTAGCATGGGGAAATAGTGTTTATCTCTATCTGAGGGATTGGAGCAAATACAGGTTGTATCTTAGAGCCTGGCTGTAGACAATGGATCGTGTGATGTGGTCTGGATGAAAGCATGGAGGCATTTTTATGGCTGACTTAGAACAACGCTTCCTCAGCTCTCGTCCCCTAACGCCCCTACTCTACTTGCACTACATTGATGACATCTTCATCATCTGGACCCATGGAAAAGAAGCCCTTGAGGAATTCCACCATGATTTCAACAATTTCCATCCCACCATCAACCTCAGTCTGGACCAGTCCACACAAGAGATCCACTTCCTGGACACTACAGTGCTAATAAGCAATGGTCACATAAACACCACCCTATACCAGAAATCTACTGACCGCTATTCTTACCTAAATGCCCCCAGCTTTCATCCAGACCACATCACACGATCCATTGTCTACAGCCAAGCTCTAAGATACAACCGCATTTGCTCCGATCCCTCAGACAGAGACAAACACCTACAAGATCTCTATCAAGCATTCTTAAAACTACAATACCCACCTGCTGAAGTGAAGAAACAGATTGACAGAGCCAGAAGAGTACCCAGAAGTCACCTACTACAGGACAGGCCCAACAAAGAAAGTAACAGAACGCCACTAGCCATCACCTTCAGCCCCCAACTAAAACCTCTCCAGCGCATCAAATATCTACAATCTATCCTGAAGGATGATCCCTCACTCTCACAGATCTTGGGAGACAGGCCAGTCCTTGCTTATAGACAGCCCCCCAACCTGAAGCAAATACTCACCAGCAACAACACACCACACAACAAAAACACTAACCCCAGGAACCTATCCTTGCAACAAAGCCCATTGCCAACTCTGTCCACATATCTATTCAAGGGACACCCATCATAGGACCTAATCACATCAGCCACACCATCAGGGGCTCATTCACCTGCACATCTACCAATGTGATATATGCCATCATGTGCCAGCAATGTCCCTCTGCCATGTACATTGGCCAAACCAGACAGTCTCTATGCAAAAGAATAAATAGACACAAATCAGATATTAAGAATTATAACATTCATAAACCAGTTGGAGAACACTTCAACCTCCCTGGACACTCAATTACAAACCTAAAAGTCGCAATTCTTCAACCAAAAAACTTCAAAAACAGGCTCCAACGAGAAACTGCAGAACTGGAATTAATTTGCAAACTGGACACCATTAAATTAGGCTTGAATAAAGACTGGGAGTGGATGGGTCATTACACAAACTAAAAACTATTTCCCCATGCTAATTTTTCCCCTACTGTTACTCACACCTTCTTGTCAACTGTTTGAAATGGGCCATCCTGATTATCACTACAAAAGTTTTCTTTCTCCTGCTGATAATAGCCCACCTTAATTGATTAGTCTCATTAGAGTTGGTATGGCAACCCCCATATTTTCATGTTCTCTGTATATATATACATATATATCTTCCTACTGTATTTTCCACTGCATGCATCTGATGAAATGGGTTTTAGCCCACGAAAGCTTATGCCCAAATGAATTTGTTAGTCTCTAAGGTACCACAAGTATTCCTCGTTCTTTTTGCTGATACAAACTAACACGGCTACCACTCTGAAACCTGTATCATGTAAGGTTTCATATATAAATGGTTAACACACTGGTCCTGAAAAATCATTGTGTGGTGCATATATGGGGTGTGTACAATGAGTTATAAATATTTGCTAGAATTATGGTCTTAAAATGTGTTTGGCAAGCAATACATAAGCTCAGTCTGCCCTCGACAAAGGAATGTGTATTTGCTTGTCTGACCAGCCTGGTCATCATGCAGTGACAATGAAAGTACATTTGCATGCAAGTAGGCAAAGCCACAAGGCAAACCAGAATAGAGGATGGCCATGTCACACGCTCGGTGGGTGAACGAAATTGCAGGTCCAGAAAACCTTTCTGCCGCCTGATGCAAGGTCAGGGAACTTTGAAGATTCAAGCAAATCCATCATTGGACAGACACATGGGCCAGAGCTCTTATAATCTGAGAAAGATGGACCCTTCAACCAAGGGGGCTGAAATCTATGGGAACTGACCATAGTGAGAAATCTGCTTAGACAAAGATTGTAACTTGCGGAAATTAAGTTTGGGTTACTAGAAAGTGTATTGTGTTTTGTTTGTTTGTAACTATTTCTATCTCAATTTCTTCTCCTTGGTATCACTGAAACCTATGTCCTTTTGTTAATAAATTTAATCTTGTTTTATGGCACAACCATCTCAGTGCAGTGTTTCAAACTGAAGAGTAAAATCATCAGCTCGACAAACAGGCTGGTGCTGTGTACTGTCTCTTTAAAAGAGCAGTGAACGTAAAAAGGTTCTGTGAGTGCTACAGTAGGAGTGGCTGAGCACTGCAGAGAATGACATTTCTGGGGGGAGAACTCAGGGCTGGAAGGGTGGTTGAGGTCCCCCTGCAAAAAGTAAATGGACGATGGAAGTTTTGGTGTAACCTGCATGCTTGTATGCTGGCTGTTGGTGTCAGGGCTGTGAGGCACAGCAGCATAGCATTTAAGGCACCCAGTGTTGCAAGGCAGGTGTTGATGGAACCCGTACCAGCCTGGGTGAACCCTCAATAGTCACAAGCACACAATACAAAATTGAGCTTCCAATTCAATATAGAGTTCACAATTTGATAGACATCTCTCAAGGTGTACTGGAGCCCAGATTAGTAGCGATTGCTTGTCTTACAGTCCTGTGCTCATCCCAGTAGACCATACTCCTTTCATAGCCAGTTGTGGACTTGACAAGCTAGATTTGTCTGGCAAGGGGTAACAGGCAGATGCTTGAACAGCTTCTCCTGCAGTAGCAGGGGAAACAAGAGAAAAAAGATGGCAGCTGGAAGAAAGCGGTGGGAGAAAATATATGATGCAAATTGTGGTCTTCCAAAGAAGAGTTGGTTACGTGACCATTCTGGTATCTTGAAGATCGTTTCACTTAAAGTTGCATTTTTCAGGAACATAACTACAATGTTAAGTGAGGAGTTACTGTATTCAGCATTATAGGAATAGACTCACAAGACCGAATTCTGCCCTGACATTCTGCCAGTAGAAGCCCATTGAATTCAGACATCATTTATAACTCACACAAATCCAGGGAGTTCAGGGGGGTTATACAGGCTATAAATCTGGGCTTGCATTTGGTACCAGGGGTCTATTTCTGTCATACTGAATCCTCTTTTCAGCAATATTAAATACCTATTTAATAACAGCTGTATAAAAACACATTGATCATATTTTAAAGTATCTAATGATGTGGCAGGCAGCTTAGTTAAAGATCTTTGTATTTAGGTGAGCTGCCCACATCACCAATGATGATATTATGGAACAACTCTCCTGTTTGATTAAAGGGACAGCATGGGCGGAAGCTACAGAAAACAGAGGAAATTGTATATTTGTTCACAGCCACAGGAGTTCTTTGAGGCAAATCCTATGCCTGGATTTTTAAAAGGGCTGGATAATTTTATGATTTATTAACATTTGTAACTGTGCAGGTGAAGACAAGATATGGGCAATCACATTTCATGCTTCAGGATACTAGCTGATCACCTGTGGGCTTCAAGGAAGGAATTTACCTCCCCCACATCTCCCTCAAGAGCACTGACCAAATGGTTACATGCATTATGGGATTGTTTTGTCGGCCTCTGAAGCAACAGGCACTGCTCACTGCCAGAAGCGGGATGTCACAGGCAGGGCCTAATCCTACAAATACTCATGTTTTACACAACTGCCTGTGTGTAACCTTACTCATGTGAGTAGCCAATGCTAGGCAGGCAGCCCACAAGGATTACTAATATCATTCATCTTTCTCATTTATATGTTACAAGATATGCAACCTCTGATCCTGCAAAATGCAAGATATGCAACCTCTGATCCTACATAGGTAGGCTCTGGGACATGGATATTAACCCACCGGCATTGCTACTCTCCTTATCCCTCCACTATTCACTCTGTTGTGTAAGACGCTTACTACAATGACAGAGGGGTTTGTTACACCCACTTGCATCTCTTCCTAATGTAGGGTCTGATGCTCCAAACCTTCGCACATGAATTACTTTACTCATGTGAAAAGTTCCATTACGTTCAATAGGACTAGTCACATAAGTCACGTACCAGTGTAAGTGTTTGGAGGCTCAAGCTCTAAGATTGTAAGCACTTCAGGGCAGGGGTTATCTACATACAATGAGATCCAGATCTGCTTAATAACTACATATATGGCTATACATATGGTGTATAAATATGTATTATAATAGCCCTGTTGACTACCTGAAATTACTCACAAACATAAGTTTTTGCAGGATCAGATCCTTACATGGAATAACAGTATGATTCACTATAGCAACTCCAGTGTGTGTGCATGTGTGTGGTATTGTGAATTGAAATAAAACGTAAGGGAAGATAAATTTTACTGGGATTTTCAGACCATTAAAAGACAGTAACAGCCAGTTTCTGATAATCGGATTATCAGCCTGGTTGACTGGAACTCTCAGCTACTGTGATTTATTGCTAGTTTCAAACAGCTGCTGCTCTTATTATGATCAGCATTAACAAATTAGGATCCTGTGATCTGCGGAGGGAAAATATGTCCTTAAAGCACTGTCTGCATTCCTAA
Organism: Chrysemys picta bellii; assembly: GCF_011386835.1. Classification (NCBI taxonomy): domain Eukaryota; kingdom Metazoa; phylum Chordata; order Testudines; family Emydidae; genus Chrysemys; species Chrysemys picta. The sequence goes on from NC_088791.1 coordinate 321,063,534, forward strand.
TGGCCATTAACGTATTCCTAGATCTCGTTACATTTCCATTTTTAACTGAATTACCGAGCCTGTTAATATGTGCAACAATTAGACTTTTTCTTGCAAATAGAAATGGTTCCAGGAGGAATCTCTTCTTTTAATAACCACCCTCACCATTGACAGGAAACTGTTCTCTCTCTCTTTCAGAGTCTGTTGCACCTTTTGCAAGGGCTTCACAAATTCAGCACCACTAAAATGATACTGCCGCCTCTTGGATCGATGGCACCCATCAAATGGCACCTAGGTCATCAAGACAAACACCTACTCTTACAAGAATAGCCATAGGATCCTTAATGTCTGTCTGTAACAGACAATTTCTAAGGTATTACGTGAAAGACCACTCCACAATAAGCTGCATGAAATACAGTTATCTGTAGTGGTTGCCTTTAAAAAGGCAACTGCGACAAATGTGAGGTTGCACTTTAACAATTATTAATACTGTATCTCAATCTGTCACCCTTTCTAATAGTCACCTAAAAGCTTACACATAAAGATCATTAAGAAACAATGCCAGAGCAAGGAGCCTTAAAGTCTCTCCTGGGACAGCACTTAAACCAGTATGAACAGGGAGGTTCAGAGAGAACTAGACTTAGGCCTTCTCTTCGCTGCCATTAAAGGTGTATTTTTTAACCTGGGGGTAACTAATTCACATGAGCTATTCCCAAGGTAAAAACACAATGCACTTTAGAACCACACCCCAAAACGGGACAAGTTCTAGAGACTCCATGAACCCCACTTGGGACTTTGCTATTGCTATCTATTTTCCAGGGAACGCGCTCAGACACTATGGTGATGGGCAGCATATAAAACCTTAAGATAGACAGATAGTGTACATGAGTCCCAGTCTAAGAGTGAAAGAATCATGTGATCCCACCCTGAGATAAGTAGGGGTAAGAGGCTGAACACCTGAGGTGGGTGCACTCAGAGACACCAAAAAGAGGACAGAGGTGCAGCTGGCCCCCATAACAACACACAAAACAACACACAGTTACCCTCACCATCTCATATTCTAAGTAAAGGAGAAAACTGTAGTGATCTCAGAAACCATTGCGTAAGTACTGACAAAGGCCACTGTACACCAGAGACCTGAAAATCTTTCTAGAATAGCAGATATGTTTTTGTCTTACTCATAATAGGTTTTAGAACAATTAATGCTTACCACTGAAGAGTGATCCTTTTCGCAGGAGGAAACTGAAGAGCATGAGGGTCCAAAGTCGTGAGGGCTTTTTGCCATGTGTCTGTTTTTCTCTTCTCATAGTCAAGCTCACACCAATGGGTGGCAAAGTTATTTGAAAACATCCAGAACTGCGTGAACAGACTAATTAGTCACTATAAGAAACAAAGTCCTCCATTTTCCTGCCAGAGATGGAGACAAGATTGTTTGGTGAGTGTGAGATTTGTTGGCTTCTTTCGTGTGTGGACAATAATTTAAATTTTAGGCTTAGACAGAAATGCATGTTGGCAAGTGAAAACTAATAGGCTATCAACAGAAATTTGTTAATCAACTGATTAAAAATCATCATTGCATTGCCAACAGTCGAATGGGTTGTATGATACAAGCGCTTATTTCTCTTCACCATGCATGAAGCAATGGCACCATATGCTTTATACTCTGGTGTTTCTGTGCTTTAGAGTCACACCTTATACAATCCAAATTCCAGGACTTGGAGCATTGATACAATGGAGCCTGTAGAAGCTCTACAGGGTTCCTGGGCATCACAGAAACTTCATTGTATCCCAAGGACGGAATTATCCCTCAGCAAGATGAGCAGCAAAGCTGTATATATATATGTACTTCTTATTACCACAATGAGAGCAAAGACTCCACCCCTCCTCCCAGTTACCCTGTAAAACATATAGTCCCTTGAAGATGATGTCAGGGAGACATCAAGCATGAGCATTTCCTTGTGTCATGTCCCAGGAGTGATGGCAGATTCCCTTCCCTGCCTTCCTAGTGACTAACAATCAGCCAGGAATAGATTTAAAGGGAACATGCACCTCAAAAATACATCCCCTGTGTAGCAGGGTGGTCGCCCACTCCAGCCCTGGAAGGGGTAAAGCCAGCCCTGGGAGAGGGCTGAGGCTGTGAAGCAAAGCCTGGGCTGATTGGGTAAGGCAGTAACAGCTGGGGCCATGCCCCAATCAGGCCCAGCTGGTCCGTATAAGAGGCTGCGAGCCAGAAGCCCAAACACTCTCTCTGTGCTTGTAGAGAGAGAAGGGCCTGGCTGCTAGGGAGCTGAGCAGGGTACTGGGAGTGTAGCAGGTCTGGGGGAAGGCTAGAGGAGCTGGGGAGCTCCAGCCTGGAAAACCCCCAGGCTGCAGGCCCAGCTGAGGGCCTAAGACAAGTACTGGGGTTGCAAAGGGGCAGCCCAGCAATAGATAGAGGCAGCAGGTCCAGACCCAACCTTGTCTATGATGAGTGGCTTACACTGCAGTCTGCCCAGTGCGCGGGGGCAAGTTGGTGACTGGCAGTAACCTACGACTGAGGCGAGGTGGAGGTAGTGGGTGGGGGTTCCCCTGAGTGGGGAGACCTGGAGAAACAGTGGGGATACTGCCAGGGGGCTGCACCCAGTGAAAGGGTCACCCGGGGTCCGGGAGGGACACGGGGGCCAGTGGCAAAGCGAGACACCGGCCGACAGAGGGTGCTCCGGAGGCTGGAGGCTAATTCCCCGAGACGACCAGCAGGAGGTGCCGCCGGGTGAGTTGCGGTGGTTATACGCTGACTGACAGCTCTGAACTACAGTTCAGCAAAGGTACACTGAAGAAGAATAGGAAGAAAAAAGAAGGGTCTATTGTGATAAAGATCCCTGCTCCTTTTGTAAATGGGGAAGGAACACAGACTCCAACACCACTAAAAAAACGTAGAGGCCCTGTTTCCAGCCTATCCCCTGTCCTGCTGGAGCAATAGAGGGGTTATCATAGAATTCAAGATTTTTTCCACTGACCTAATTATTGCCTCTCAGAGAGGTGGATTTACTGCACTGAAAGAAGAACTCCTTCTATCCCTGTAGTGTCTACACTACAGCGGCACAGCTGCAGTGCTACAGCTATGCCACTGTAGCATTTCTAGTTTAGACATATCCTGAGAATTGCTCTCTGTGCCACTCTAGATGGTTGTGTAAGACGCTTACTATAGTGACAGAGCGATTTTTTCTATCGCTGTAGTAATTCCACCTCTCTGAGTAGAAGTAGCTAGGTCAAAGGAAGAATTCTTCCATCTACCTAGTGGTGTCTACACCATGGGTTAGCTCAGCTTAACTACATCGCACAGGGCATGATTTTTTTTCAAGCCCTGAGCAATGTAGTTAGGTCGTCCTAACTTTGTAGTCTGGACCAGCCCTTACTTTGCATCAAGTGTGTGGATGATACCAAGCTGGGAGGTGTTGCAAGTGCTTTGGAGGACAGGATTAAAATTCAAAATGATCTGGACAAACTGGAGAAATGGTCAGAAGTAAATAGGATGAAATTTAATACGGGCAAATGCAAAGTACTTCATTTAGGAAGGAACAATCAGTTGCACACATACCAAATGGGAAATGACTGCCTAGGAAAGAATACTGTGGAAAATGACCTGGGGGTCCTAGAGGATCACAAGCTAAATGAGAGTCAACAGTGTATCGTTGTAAAAAAAAAACCAAGAACAAAAAACCCCAGAAACAGCTATAATTTTCGGCTATATTAGCAGGAGAGTTGTAAACAAGACACAAGAAGTAATTCTTCCACTCTCCTCTGCACTGATTAGGCCTCAACTGGAGTATTCTGTCCAGTTCTGGGCACCACATTTCAGGAAAGATGTGGACAAATTGGAGAAAGTCCAAAGAGCAACAAAAATGATTAAAGGTGTAGAAAACATGACCTGTGAGAGAAGATTTTAAAAATGGGTTTGTTCAATGTGTAGAAGAGAAGACTGAGAGGGGACATGCTAACAGTTTTCAAGTACGTAAAAGGTTGTTACAAGGAGGAGGGAGGAAAATTGTTCTTAACCTCGAAGGATAGGACAAGAAGCAATGGACTTAAATTGCAGCAAGGGTGGTCTAGGTTGGACATTAGGAAGAACTTCCTGTCAGTGGTTGAACACTGGAATAAATTGCCTATGGAGGTTGTGGAATCTCCATCACTGGAGATTTTTAAGAGAAGCTTAGACAAACACCTGTGAAGGATGGTCTTCTAGATAGTATTTAGTCTTGCCTTGAGTGCAGGGGACCAGACTAGATGATCTCTTGAGGTCCCTTCCAGTCCTACAATTCAATGATTCTATGAATTATATAGAATCCTAAAATGTACAAGGCCCTTTACAGACATAGACCCTAGATTCACGCACAAAGGAGCTAAACAAATGGCATGTGGATTTTAACTGCGTTGCTGGAGGAGGAAGGAAAACGCATGCCCCTTTTCCAGCAGTTGACAATTAAGAATGGGAAGGGAGAAGAACCCTGTTTTACACTCCAGACCCACATGGCCTGTCAGCCACAAAGATCAATTGGCCTTGTGCATAGCCAGTGTGCCTGGTCATCTGAGTCAATCAGGCCCTTTACTGCTGAATCCACTGGCTTCCGGATTTGCATACCTCCATACTTCATAGCAGTGGTAGGCAACCTGCAGCCCGTCAGGGTAATCTGCTGGTGGGCCATGAGACAGCGTTTACATTGACCGTCCACAGGCATGGCCGCCTGCAGCTCCAATTGGCCAGGAATGGTGAACTGTGGCCACAGGGTAATCCGCTGGCTGGCCGGATGTGGCCTGTGGCCCGCAGGTTTCCAACTACTGCTTCATAGATACTGTTTTATGTGAAGAACAAGGGATCTTTAATGATTGTGTTAATTCTTTCATAGAACTGTGATATATATTTAGTGCAGGGGTTGGCAACCTCTGGCACGTGGCTCGCCAGGGTAAGCACCCTGGCGGGCCGGGCCAGTTTCTTTACTTGTCCCAGGCCAATGGGGGCTGCGGGAAGCAGCACGGGGCCGAGGGCTGGCCTGGAGTGGCGAACTGCAGCCAGTGGGAGCCACGATCAGCCGAACCTGCAGACACGGCAGGTAAACAAACTGACCCGGCCTGCCAGGGTGCTTACCCTGGTGAGCCGCATGCCAGAGGTTGCTGACCCCTGATTTAGTGACTCATTTCAGGTTACCTTGATGGGATGGAGAGAATGTTTTAGAGAGCCATTTGTGAACAATTTCTCACCTTTGTCCATTTGCAATAGCAATGTGTGATTGTTTTTAAGGCAACTTACATTTCATGTTTTATTTTATTTTTGTATCTAAGAGGATTGCTAAGTAATGTCCTGTGTAATTCATTGAGGATTTGTTCTGTCACATTCTAAATCAAAACACTTCTCCTAAAACTGTCTGACTTCCATAACCTTTATGGCAGCCTTGTTGGCTTTGATTAAACAAGTGGACATGACACCAGATGCCAAGAATTTGCTTGTCATCTCCATTGTAGATTCACTTTGGGATGCTTACTGGGCTACAGAAATCTGTCACACACTAATCTGCTTGGAATGTCAAGAAAGCCTGAGCTGAAGCCTTGATGTATGAATCTTCTATGCTGATAACTCTCTGCTGAGCTTTGATGAATGCATAAAGAGCTGGCAGATGAGTGGAGTTTTTGATTAACCGTGCTGGTCTATGCACACTCAAGCTTCAGTGAGATCATATATTGTCAGCCTGCTGTCTCCTGTGTGCAGAATTCTCTTTTAAGCTTTTGTATTTAGCTGGAAATTTGTTCACTATGCAGTTTAAAATGAAGTTCAAATCAGACATAATTTACAGTGTTATAACAGCTATGTAATATTTTCTGTCTCTAAGTAGCTTTGAAATGGAATTACCCTTAATGTTTATAACCTTTTGTATTCACATTTGCATTAATGCATTTTCCTTAACAAGATAAAAACATTTATCCTCCAAGCACATTTGTATGGAGTTATGCTCATGCATATTTTTGTCCTAGGTACCGTGCTGCTCCAGTTCTCTGATTCTAGCTTTCTTCTCCAACCAGCATCTGCCCTCTTCTGAGGGAGATGGCTGTCTATATACTGCCTTTCTTTGGAGCACTCCACCGCCTAACAAGAATACCTGCCCCACCCAACACTATAGGGCTCTTGGTCCCACGGTCTTAAAGGGACAGTGTCCTGGGTTCTCCCCACTCCCCCATTCAACTACTAATTCCCTGGGGCCGCTTTTTCTCTTCCACTACAAAGCCATTTCTTGGTCCTTTGTTCATTCCAGCTTCCTGTAATGGTATTGTCTAGCCCCTCTACTCATAAGGGTCAGCATACACTATTACAGTAGTTCTAACATGCCATTGTGTATTGTTTTATAATAATTACGCTAATACATTGTGTCATTACCATACACAGACTTCTAATCTATAATTCTACAAGGGATATTTTCTTTACATAAATGCTATTTTATTCAATTATTTGTGTAAGAAAATCCTCTATTTTAGTTGAGTTAAACAGAGCATAAAATGCAACCCAATGCAATATAAAACATCACAATAGAGCAATTTGTTAAGGCAAGTCATCTTCACAGTATGATACATCCAGGCATGTAGAAGCAAGAGGGAAATGGTGTGTATTAGATTTTACCAGACACATTTAAAATGTTTCATTGTACACTTTCCAGTTTGTACCTCTCCTCTGAATTCCTCTATAGCAGTTTTCATTGCAGTAGGTAAGGGTAACTCTTACCATCCATAGGATTCCCTCGTGGCAGATATCCTTTACAAGCTACTCAGGACTCCAGTCAACATTTACAGCTGAAGGCTGTTATCAGTGTTTTTGCTGTCGTTCTAATCATGCAACATGCTGTATATTAACACTATTGAAAAGGCAGTAGTAGTTTACTCTCTCCTTACATCCTCAACATTCGTTCTTATTAGAGGGACACTAGCAGAATGCTCTCCAGGATTGAAATCACAATGTGCTTTGGAAAGTCTGTTACCCAAGATTGTCCTTAACTGCCCTGATTTACAGAAGAGACAAAGTGGATGAGGTGGTATCTTTTACACTGGTCTACAATTTGAGAAGTCGTCTGCTTCAGAGATAAAATATGCTATTTATTATGTATTTTGATGTGCTGAATTCAAATATGACAATTAAAACAACTGATTGGCTACTGTTTCTAAGATAGTTAAGTTTTTACATTTTATGTCTATGTATATAGTGTAGATAGTAGAGTTTTAATCATAAATTGTAAACCTAGGTCTTTTCATGTGTTTATGGTTGCTTTACATGATAATATTTCACCTGTCTTGTTTATGTAACACTTTAAAAATCAGCAAAAGGGTTATATAAATAAAATTTATTATGAAACAAAAGGCAAAAAACTTATGTACATAGTTTAGTCCTATTCCGTGTCTACTCGGCGCTTCTTGGCTTGTCTCTTGTATTCATTAAATGGAGCATCTCTTGTCACTGTTCAGCAATAGTCTGCAAGCATTGATGGGCTCCATTTGCCCTGATAGCGTTTCTCCATTGTTGCAATGTCCTGGTGAAATCGCTCGCCATGCTCGTCGCTCACTGCCCCCACAGTTCGGTGGAAAAAAATCTAGATGAGAGTGCAAAAATGTATCTTTAGTGACATGTTGCAACCAAGGCTTTTGTATGCCTTGAGGAGGTTTTCCACCAACAACCTGTAGTTGTGTGCCTTGTTGTTTCCGAGAAAATTTATTGCCACTAACTGGAAGGCTTTCCATGCTGTCTTTTCCTTGCCATGCAGTGCATGGTCAAATGCATCATCTCGAAGAAGTTCACGAATCTGAGGACCAACAAAGACACCTTCCTTTATCTTAGCTTCACTTAACCTTGGAAATTTTCCACGGAGGTACCTGAAAGCTGCTTGTGTTTTGTCAATGGCCTTGACAAAGTTCTTCATCAGACCCAGCTTGATGTGTAAGGGTGGTAACAAAATCTTCCTTGATTCAACAAGTGGTGGATCTTTCTTGATGTAGTGGGAATCTCTTGCACGACTATCCCATACGCAGAGAAAACAGCAGTACTTTGTGTATCCAGTCTGCAGACCAAGCAAGAGAGCAACAACCTTCAAATCGCCACAAAGCTGCCACTAATGTTGGTCATAGTTTATGCACCTCAAAAGTTGTTTCATGTTGTCATAGGTTTCCTTCATATGGACTGCATGACCAACTGGAATTGATGGCAAAACATTGCCATTATGCAGTAAAACAGCTTTAAGACTTGTCTTCGATGAATCAATGAACAGTCTCCACTCATCTGCATTGTGAATGATGTTGAGGGCTGCCATCACACCATCAATGTTGTTGCAGGCTACAAGATCACCTTCCATGACAAGATGGGACAAGATCCTTTTGACGGTCACGGAACATGGAAACCGTAACATCACCTGCCAGGAGATTCCACTGCTGTACTCTGGAGCTCAACAGCTCTGCCTTACTCTTGGATAGTTCCAAATCCCTGATATTGTCATTCAGTTCACCTTGTGTTATGAGGTGTGGTTCAGAGGAGGAGGATGGGAGAAAATGTGGGTCCTGTGACATTGATGGTTCAGGACCAGAAGTTTCATCCTCTTCCTCTTCCTCGTCTGACTCAAGTGAGAATGATTCTGGTGCATCAGGAACCGGCAGTCCTTCTCTGTGGGGTACTGGGCGTATAGCTGATGGAATGTTTGGATAATGCACAGTCCACTTTTTCTTCTTTGACACACCTTTCCCAACTGGAGGCACCATGCAGAAGTAACAACTGCTGGTATGATCTGTTGGCTCTCTCCAAATCATTGGCACTGCAAAAGGCAGATTTCCTTTTCCTGGTCAACCATTGGCGAAGATTTGTTGCACAAGTGTTGCAGCATATATGTGGGGCCCACCTCTTGTCCTGATCTCCAATTTTGCAGCCAAAATAAAGGTGATAGGCTTTCTTAACCATAGTGGTTATACTGCGCTTTTGTGATGCAAAAGTCACTTCACCACAAACATAGCAGAAGTTATCTGCACTGTTCACACAAGTACAAGGCATCTCTGCTCACTTTGGCTAAACAGAAATGTGTCCCTTTGCAAAATCAAACACTGACAAATAAGAGAGCACGACACTGTATGATTTCTAGAGCTGATATAGGGCAATTTGTTCAGCAGAGTGATGTAAGCTTCGTTGTGATTGCATCATCCATGACATCTAGGAATAACATGATGCAATTCATATCATGTATGACGCAATACCAGCTTCAGATTGCATCATTCATTGTTTTGCCTAAAAAGCAAGTACTGTCCAAACCCAGTCATAGATTTATTCATAGATCCAGTCAAAGATGTATTTTAGTCATTTCTGGTTTAAATTGAGATCCCTTCCCTTTATAACTCACTTATCCTCCGCCATTCCCAAGTCAAGGGTCGTATATACTGACCCAATAGCATATCTTGAAAACTAGAGCCAACCAACAATTTTAAGCATCATTTTCATTCTCAGTGACCCAGAATTAGTAAAGTTTGACTACATTTATTTCAGAAGCATTTTGGCTGTAGAGCAGTGATTGGACCAACTTCTGTTGGTGAGAGCACCTAGCTTACACACTGCTGTTCTTCTTCTTCTCTGTGTAGCTCAAAAACTTGCCTCTCTCTCCCCAACAGAAGTTAGTCCAGTAAAAGAAATTACTTCCCCCACCTTGTGTCGGCCCCAGGATATTAGAGAGACAGCTCCAACATTGATTCACAGGGATATTCCTGTTTAAGACTAAGGCTGGCATAATGCCAGGGCTAAAAGTCCTAAGCAGAGCTATGAGAAATATGTAATTTGGGGTTGAAACCTTTCTTTATTTATAGTTAATATCTTCTAAATTTGAGTTCAAATGAGCCTGAAAAATCAGATTAAATATAATCTAAAACCACTGAATTTTGCCTGGTTTGAGATCAAAATTTTCATGTTCTGCTCTACCTGGCAGCCAAAATTTGACCTATTTGCACTTAAGACTCAACTTGGGTTAACTGTAAAGTGCATGAAGACTCAAATGGGACTTCAGAGAGACTAAAAAGAAGGGGGAAGCTGAAAACACCATATGCTTTCAGGTAATTCAGGCTCCAATCTGCAATAGTTGAACAAAATCTAACATTCCCAACAAATCAGTTTTAAATCCAAATACTACTTCTCCATTTCCAGAGATGCATTATGAATTTGAGCTGTACTGTCACACTTTTCCATCAGCTCTTGTGCCTGATAATACCTGATTGTGCATTCCTGCCGTACTTATTTAAAGAGGTACTGTCAAGGAGAAATTTAGTTGATTTTTTAAAAAATGATTTAAAAATAGCTTCAGGTACATTTTACCTGTTACAACTCACTCTGCCATATTTTGTGGGTTTACAACCTCTTTTTTTTTTTTTTTGAGATATTTTCAAGGCCACAATTTTCACAATTTTTGGGTGCCTAACCTGACATGCTTTAAAAGGGCTTGATCTTCAGCAAATGCCAAGCACTCTCTCTGATAATCAGTGCCCTTCAAAATGTCTCAGTTTGGCCAACCAAAATCCCTGGTCACTTTTTGAAAATTTTAGCCTAAATGTTCTCTCTTGTGTTGCTGTACCCATGCAAATATCAGAAGAACCTAATTTACAATCTGAACTATTCAGTGAAAGTGACTGACTCTAAGTGCTGTCAAAGGTAGAAAAGAAACAAACAGAAGGCAAAAAAGAGAAATTTCTCTCTCTCTAATCTCTGTTACAGTGTGCTTGGGTGTTACTGGTAACAAACGAGGGCGAGAAGCTTTTAGAGTGACAGCATAACTTTAACTATGGAAATGGTCAAGGGATGGATTTTGAAAAGTTTTCAGCACCCAACAGCTACCATTGTTCTCAACAGGAGCTGCGGGGTGTTGAAAAACCGAAGCACCTAGGGGAATGTCTTCGCTGCAGAGTTAACTCAGCTGATTGGCACCAAACTAAGTACCCAGGTTAGCCTACCCAGGGTGTGTGCAGCCACACTGCAAAGCCCTGCCTTTTTAAACTGTGCCCTCACCTTTGCCGCACTCCCTATGTATGCGCTAAGATTTCTGGGGGAAATCCCACATTCTTTGTCCTGTAATAAGCGGAGCAGCTCTAGAATACTTTCCCATTGATCTGTGGAAGAACTTGTCTGTCTTTCTGTGCACACAAGGGGAATTGTGGGAAGGTATTGGAGGAATATCAGCACTCAAGTGACTTGGCCTGTGTCTTCACTGCACAACACGTGGGTTACCAGCCCATACGAAAGCAGAACCTGGGTTCTAAGCTATACCCCCAGCCATGCCAGCTAGCCCAGGTTTAAAGCATCACTAAACTCAGGTGACAATTTTTTGTGTGTGGAGGGGAAGGGACTTATGGGACAATACTTGGGTAAGAGACTAAGAACTCTGCAGCGAAGACAATACATAACCAAAGTGAGAGTGCAATCGTCCTTCACTCTCCCATGGGGAGGGAGGCCACTCAGTCCGGTCCCATCTGGCCAAAACCAGAATCCACAGGACAGTCAAGAGCTCACAATAGGGCTGGGTGACCAACAGTCACAGTCAGGCTTTAGCCTGGGTTTGGGCGGCTCAATCTGCCAGCCCTTAAACAGTCTATACCTGAGCTGGGGCCTGGGCTTGAGGAGGCTCAGGCAGACAGCAACAAAACAGTCTTAGGGCTGGCTTTAGCCTAGGCAGGGCTTAGCCAGCCAGCAAAGCTTATAAGGGAGCTGGTAAGGGAGGCTCCTTTTTCAGAGCTGGAGCTTCCCTGCACAGTGTAGGGCCCACCCTACTCTACCCCGCAGGGCCGGCTCCAGGCACCAGCTTACCAGGCAGGTGCTTGGGGCGGCCACTCCGGAGAGGGGCGGCATGTCCAGCTGTTCGGCGGCAATTGGGCAGAGGGTCCCTCAATCCTGCTCTGAGCGAAGGACCTCCCGCCAAATTGCCGCCACAGATCGCGATCGCGGCTTTTTTTTTTTTTTTGGCTGCTTGAGGGGCCAAAACCCTGGAGCCGGCCCTGCTACCCCGTCCCATCCCAGGGCCCTGACAGAGGCAGAATCGGCTGCCCCAGTGTCGGCGGGGATCCAGCCGCAACACGCCGACTGAGCCACTACGGCTCTGCAGCCGGCTGCTCCGTGGCTGCCCCAGGGCCACTTCCTGCCTCCCCGGGGTTTGGCACCTGTGGCCTCCAGGCCTCTTCCAGCTCCTCGGGGTACACAGCAGCAGGTACTCTGGGCCAGTCCTCGGCATAGGTTCCCTTCTGGGATGCTGCAGAACAGGCGGAGCGTCCTTCTCCTCTGCAGACTCTGCCCCAACTGTTGTAGGGGAAGGATTTTACATTTGTATTAAAGGTCATAATATAGTATGTATCAAATGTATTAATGCATGTTTTGAGTTCATCCTGCCAGCCTCCCTTTTTGAATAGCAGAAAGGAATGACCCTCTGGGGCATTAGTAGAAACGCATCTGACAGACTGCCAGTGTCTGTACTGATATTAAGGCAGTGATAGACCAGAACAGTCCTTATAAATGATTATGGTCACCTTTTGTTTTAGGATAACTTGTATTATAAAAGATGGGGTCTTGTTTCCTATATGCATTACAAACTAGACCCTCTAGTCATTTCTTTGTTTTAAGGTCTGGTAAGTAAGGTCTTGTAAGTAAAAGTGAATTGTTTATCTTAATTAGATTAGAGGAATGCTGAAGGCCCAAGCCACAGTGTGGACTGTTTTGATCACAAGATTTAGTGAGGTTTCATTTATAATTTTTGCTCAATATAAAACACTGCTGTTTATATATCTTTGAAGGTCTCTGTAAAAGACTGTGTGAATGAGGAATGTATGCATCAGGAAAAGATAAGGTGTGAAGACCGTTGTCAGAGCCAGATGGTCAAGGGAGGATGGATGAATAGATTTAACAGACTTATGGAGGGAACCATCAATGCGCATTCATGACTGAGGGAAGGCAGACTGACGACCCTGAGGTGAAGGCTGGCACCCTAAAGACAAGACAATTGATTAAATCAAAAGGACAGGATGGTCCTCTCGGAGGTACTTTGGAATGTAACATCAGAAGATAACACCAATTAAGGAGTAACCGGTCATAAACTGACACAGCAAAATCCATAGACTTCAACAGAGAAAAAGGACTATAAGAACAGGGTGCTTTGCCATGGGGCTTTGGGTTCGTCTTGCCAACAACTCCAGGAGCATCAGATCGTGACCGACAGAGCCCGGCTCCCCTCTGTGACCAATCTGGGTGGCCACTAGATTGATCCAGACTCTAACTATAAACATCAACTGGCGGGACTATGTGCATGGTGTGTGTGTGTGAGAGACTGAAAAGCATATGCTAACTGCAGTATTCTCAATAAATGTGGCATGTTGCCTTTTTCCCTATAAAAGATCTTGTGTGGAGAATGAAGTGTCTTTTTTTATCTTGGCAGATGTAATCCTATTCACATAAAAGAATAGCTTGTACACCCCAGCTGCTTCCCGGGGTTGCCTGGGGCAGTGAGGACATCTCTCTAGGGCCTGCCTTTTATACTTCCATCCACTTCCGGCGATCGGGGCGGGGTGATCTAGGCTCCGCCCTCCAAGGGGAGTGTAATAGTCCCTTGCTTTCCCGCCTGGAGGGAGACCACGCGGCCTCACTACAGAGAGCTGTTGTGTGCTGAGCTTCTGTGAAAACTTGACCCTAAAAGCACATGATGGGATTTTCAAAATGTCTAAATCAGTGGAATTTATGCTGATGAATTCCCCCCGATAACTGTCAGAGCCTAAAATTCCATCCATTCATCTCCCAAAGATATATATTTGTGCTTGTGGTTTGAGGTTTGATTATTGTTTATTATGGGGAAGAATGCAGTCATTTTACTATCTGGCTTTTGGATTTCTTTCAGTATTCATTGTGCCTTATTTTATAGTAATTTTGGTTTTATCAAATTTTCCATTAAGGCAGCCAGAGGCCATAGTAATTTGTAAGGAACAACTGTTTGATGAAAAATGATGGCATGTACACTAATAAAAACAGGAGATACATTGTCATTTTACTCTGACTCCAAAATGTAGTTCATCTGGGTTGAGGTTTCATGCTTCACATTGTAGGAAAGTTTGACTGTCTTGTACTATGCATCCCAGTATCATCTTCTTCACAAAGAATTTCAAATGCCATAATCTGTGGAATCATTTAATCAGAAAGACAATTTCTCTAAGGGATGCCTAAAATTACAGTTACACTTTGGAGGAAAGGTTATGGCACATATATTCCATATGCATAGACTCCAAGGGCCTAATTCTCCCCTTGTGGGTCCACTGGAATCAACTGGAGTTGAATCAATGCAACTTGGGTGAGAGAATCAGGGCTTTGGATACAAAACCAACTAATTCCATTGCAGTTTTATATACAATTTAAGACTCTCTATACTGCCCTGCAGTTCATACTACAGGGGTATGAATACCCCAAGTGCTGCATTGTAATCCCCCCCCCCATGTGCATGCTGTGGGTGCAAAGAGGAAGTTACTCACCTTGTGCAGTAACGATGGTTCTTTGAGATGTGTGTCCCTCTGAGTTCTCCACTGTAGGTGTGTCTGCATCCCTGCGCCTCTGATAGGAGATTTTAGATAGTGGTGTCTGTTCGGCCTGCACATGAGCTCTCCCAGTCTCATACTTTGCCTCAAGAATATCTAGCATTGCACAGGTAAACCACCCTTAGTTCCTTCTCTACACAGAGTCCCGTATTGAGAACTCTGAAGTAGAGGAGAGAAAGGTGGGTCATGGAGCACCCATAGGGACACACATCTCTAAGAACCATCATTACTGACAAGGTAAGTCCCTCTTCTTCTTCAAGGTGTGTCCCTATGGGTGCTCCACTGTAGGTGAGTGCACAGTAATATCCGAGAGGAAGGGCTGGTGTTTTGGAACCCAACTTTTACAGATGACTTTATGGTGGAGCCGAAGATGGCATCAGAAGCTGAGTCTTACGTAATTGCGTAATCGTGTTCTGCGAAAGTATGAGCAGATGCCCAAGTTGCTGCCCGGCATGTTTCTGAGATGAGAACATTCTTAACGAATGTGATCGAAGTAGAGACGGATCTTGTAGAATGTGTGCAGACCCCAGATTGAGGTTGCAGATTGCAGGAATGATAGCAGTAGTTAATACAGTTCGAGATCCATTTTAAGAGTCTCTGAGCTGATATTGCAGAGCCCTGGGATCTCTCCACAATTGAGAGGAACAGTTTAGGGAATTTCCTAAATTCCTTTGTCCTGTCCAAATAAAATGCCAGAGCTCTCCTAACATCAACTGTATGTAATATTGCCTCCCTGTTATCACAGTTAAGTTTTGGGGAGGAGGTGAATGAGCTGGTTCATGTGGAAGGACGAGGCTACTTTGGGTGCAACCTCAGTATGATTTTGTCTTTAAAGAAAATTGTGCAGGGGGAGGTGTGCCATCAATGCGGCTATTTCAACTATTCGTCAAGTCGAGGTAATGGTCACTAGGAAAGCCGTCTTCATGGAGAGCTACATAAGTGAGCATAGGTTCAAAGGGTAGCCTTATTAGGCTCCTGAGAAATAGATTAAGGTCCCATGTTTGCGTGGGGCATCTGGTTTGTGAGAAGGTTTCTCACGCCCTTGATGAATCTCTTCCTTGTCGGATGGGCAAACACTCAATATCCATCTATTTGTTGATGAAAGGCCGTTATGGCTGTAAGGTGTACTTTTAGTGAACTAAGAGATAGTCCTCTCTTTTTGAGATCTAGTATGTAGTCTAGAATGAAAGGGAGGGAGGAGGATGCTGGTGCAATTTGTCTGGAGTTACAGCAGATTTGGAATCCTTTCCACTTTTGCATATGAGGTTAGACATCAATTTTCTACTGTATAATAACATTTCTTTCATCTCCTCAGAGCAGAAGTCCTCTATGCATTGGAACCATGGAGGAGCCAAGCCTTGAGTTGGAGAATTTGTAGGTTGGGATGATGTGTCTGTCCATCATTCTAGGAGAACAGGTGAGGAATGGGTTGAAGAAAGATTAGTTAGCTAATTGCTAGCTGAGTTAGATATGGGTACCACGTTTGTCTTGGTCAGATGAGAACTATAAGTATCACTTTTGCCTTTTCCCTCTTTAATTTTAGAAAGACCTTTGATATAAGAGGGAACAGAGGAAAGGCGTACAGAAGCTCTCTGTACCGTTGGACAAGGAAAGTGTCTCCTAGTGACTGTTTCTCTATTGGCTCTGGAGCAATAACGGGGGCATTTCTTGGTCAGGTAAGTAGCAAACAAGTCTATGGTCGAAGTCCCCCAGTGACAGACTATGTTGTGGAGAACTGTCAGGTCAATATCCCATTCATGATCGTGTGAGAACTTTTGCCTGAGACTGTCTGCTGTTATATTTTGTACTCCTGGTAGGTAAGCAGCTGATATGATGACATTATGGTGAATGCACCAATTCTATAATTTTACTGCTTCCGTGCACAGGGATAGTGATTGGGTTCCCCTTGGTGGGTTATGTAAAACATACACATTATGTTGTCTGTCATGTGTGTGTCCTTGATTACTGGTAGAAAGTGTGCGCAAAGCATTCCTGACCATTTTTAGTTCCAAAAGGTTGATATGGAGTGTAAATTCCATGGGGGACCATTTGCCCTGAACCTTATGGTTGTTTAGGTGAGCTCCCCAGCCTGCCAGAAACACATCTATTGTTAGAATCAATGTTGGGGGAGGTTGCTTGAATGGGATCCTTGTACAGACATTACTTGGATCTTTTCACCATTCTAGGGAGTCTTTGACTGTGGAGGGCATTGACAAGGGCTTATTTAATCTGGTCTTGTTTGATGTGTATACCTATCTGAGCCATGCTTGTAGACACCTTATATGTAGTCTTACGTGAGATATTACAAATGTGCACACCACCATGTGCCCAAGAAGCTGAAGGCAATTCCTGGCTGACTTTTTTGTGGGCTGGCCTGGACTGTGTCTATTAGAGTGTTCAGGGTGTTGAATCTCTGTTGCAGGAGGAATGCTCTCACCTGCACTGCGTTGAGATAAGTCCCTATAAACTCCAAGTGTTGTGCTGGAGTCAAGGTCGATTTCTGTGTATTAGGCTGCAAACCTTAGCTGTGTGAATATCTCCATAGTCTTTCAAGTGGCTCATAAGGTGTCATTGAAGGAACAAGCTTCACAAGGCAATCATCCAAATATGGGTAAATCATGATTCGTCATGTACATAGATGAGCTGCTACCACATATAGGACCTTAGAGAATACTCTGAGTATGGATGAAAGGCCGAATGGAAGCATCCTGTATTGGTAGTGGTCCTGGCCAAAGGTAAATTCATATGGTCTTACTTTGCCATTAGGGCCTGGTAGTTTGCAATCCTAAATTTTAAGGTTGCAGAGGAATATGCTTTCATCCCCAACAGATCCAGCCTCTTCCAGTTTTTGTCATAAGGAGCCGATTTAATGTGATGCTGTTTTCCACGAGCATTCACAGCATCTATGATGATGGAATTTGATGAGGGGTACAAAAAAGAGTCTGCTTTCTTGGGGGGCACGTAATATTTTTATTGGCTCTCTTGCAAGTAGGTATTATAGAGGCCAGGGTTTGCCAAATAACTCTGGCAGGATCCAAAAGTGCCTCATTAACTGGGAGGGTGATGAGGAGGCCGTATGCAGGATGTCTAGCAATTTATGATGCGACTCCTTTATCTCTTTGAAAGGGATCTGGAGTCCATCAACGACTCTTAGTGAGGTCTTGAAAGAGTTTGAAATCATCTGCCATTGATGGCAGGTGAGGCATCACAGCTTCATCAAGTGAGGATGCGAAGATATTTGCTGGAGGGGTGACATCCCTTTCTAATGCAACCTCCTGCTTCTCAAGTTTGCATCTGAAGTTCTGGAGCTTTGGAGAGAGTCCAAAGGAGATTGCCTTGCTGTCTATCTATAGGAGATACTGGAGGCTCTAGATGGATGATGCCTGTAGGCAGCCCACGGATCCCAGTACGACCACTATGGCGGAGGAAATGGCATGGGTGGTGGCAGGAACGGCTGTCCATACCAGGTATGCTGAAACTCCGAATGTGGGCGTATTGTGGATGCCCTTAGGTGTTTTATGGGTGAGCTATGTGTGAGGCTAAGGATAGGTTGTCATCCTTCTCACTGTCTGCCTCCTCACGGGAGAATGGTGGGACCGACAGGAAAGCTGGTGGTGAGTGTTTCAGTGCCAAGTTTGATCCCAGGGATTGGGAAGTAGTCAGAAGTGGAGCGCCGGTACCAAGCAGTGGTGATTCTGTCATCTTGGTTACCAACAGATCCCTGGAAAAGCAAAATTCCTGTGGTACCACAGAGATAGTCTGTCAGGCAAGGGGTGGCCAGAAGAGGGCCCTCTGGAGGCACTCACTACCGATATGTGCCACATCAGTACCAATTTTATAGCGACAGTAGTCTGTCTGTAATCTTTTCTGGCAGTGCTGACGGTTTCGAGCCAATTCCCTGGGGGTCTTATGGCTTATGGTGGTGCCTGCACTCAAGAAACCGGGAGCTATGGGTGCCATGCCACAGTGCCGTCGATACCAACAGTGCGGAAATGATGGATCTTGCCAGGGTCTCCATTGGCTAGACAAGCATTCAGATCAGGAGCTTAGAAGTCTTCTGAGGGGACTTAGTGGATTTTCTCTTAGCCTCCCCTTCCTTGGAAGTTGAGGGTCTTTGTGGTAACCACATGCTCAGGGTCTAACTGATCGCCATATGTGGGGTCAGGAAGGAATTTTCCCCTGGGTCAGATTGGCCGAGACCCTTGGGGGGGTAGGGGAGTTCGCCTTCCTCTGTAGCATAGAGCATGGGTCACATGAAGTTTTAAACTACTTTAAATGGTGGAGTCTCTGCAACTTGAAGTCTTTAAACCATGATTTGAGGACTTCAATAACTCAGCTAGAGGTTAGGAGTCTATTTCAGAAGTGGGTGAGGTTCTGTAGCCTGCAATGGACAAGAGATCAGCCTAGATGATCATGATGGTCCCAGTTCCTTCTCATAGACTCATAGACTAAGGTCAGGAGTTCCAGGACTGGCATCTGAGGCCAATCTGAGGGAACTCTCCATCACTAGGAGTTTAAGTTTTAACTCCTGACTTTTCCTAGTTCTATCCTTGAGTTTCTGATAAGATACACTTTTGAGTGATGTGAGCCTCTCCTAGGCATCAAATGTGTGAGTGTCCAACACTGACTGACTGGTACATTTGAACCTGGGGGAGCTGGGCATACCCCTTGATAGGGGAAGGTCACCAGTAGGTGGGGGGAGAAAAAACTTGTCAACAATGACAGGGAGAAAGGGAAGGTATAGGAATTTCAATTTTTTTTTTCTTTTTTAGGAAAGAAGAAAGCGGGGAAAGGAAAAATCAGAAACACAGTCAACTGTCAAAATACAAAGCAAACAGGAATTTGAATCAGACTAATAATCGCTCCATCTTGGCCCAAGGACAGTTAAGAAGGAACTGAGGGCGGTTCACCCGAGCAGCACTAGATAGTTTCAAGAGAAAGTGCATGTGCAAGCTATCTAAAGTCTCCAATCAGAGACACCTACAGTGGATCACCCAAAGAGACACTACTCAAAGAAGAATGAAAAGTTTCCTATTTCGCATTAATGTGATCCTGTGATGAGGATTACATTAATGCAAACTAGGAAGCTTTTAGTTCACACCCACAGCATTCTATCAGGGAAGTTACAGACAGGCCTTCAGCGTGCACTGCTATTCACATTCATGAACTCCAACCTGCAAGGCAGTGTAGACAAGCCTTAAGAGTAGATTGTTATGAAAGCCTTGCTCTCATTCACCATTCAAACTAGAACAGGATGGGAAACGGCTTTCCAGTCCCATGAGTTTTCAAGATTTCAGAAAATTTTCCTCTCCTGAATTGGAACAAAATGTTGAATTTTCAAAAATGTTTGAAGTGACAATCTGGAATAAATTTTGGATTAGGTCAGTCAAAATGTTTCCTTTCAATAATTTTGAAACATTTGTTTGGATTTTAATCTTTTAAATTCTTTTAACCTTTAAAAATATACATTAACTAAAATTTCTAAACCCAAAAGTATTTCAAACTGAAAAAAATAAAAAAATTCATTTGAAAATGTCAAATGCAAAATGGGACAATTTTGAAACATTTTTCAAAATTATTTCAGGAGATTCAGAAAAACTGACCCTTTTCCAAGAACAGTTTTAGTTTTGACAAATTGGTATTCTCTGACAAAAAAACCAAGGGAACCTAGGCAGACCCATCATACTGGCCATGGCACTCTTACTGAAAGAATATCAGGAATCATAGAAACCATCTTGAAACCACTCAATACACAAAGGGCCAGCTTCCTCCAAGACACTACTGACTTCCTCCAGAAACTTCACACCTTTCAAGATTCATGGATCCTACACATGTTTATCACAACATGTCATATACCTCATCCAGTACATCAAATACTCCAATAACAACTATGGGGGTTAAACCAGACAGTCACTACACTCTCAAATGAACTCACACATAAAAATAATAAGACAGAACCACCCTATGACCTGCAGGTGAACACTTTTCACAAAGTTTTAACTCCATATCTGACCTCTCACTCTTTGTCATCAAAGGAAACTAAAAAAAAACACCTTCAAAAAACAAGCCTGGAAACTTAAATACATAAGTCTGCTGGACACTAAAAACCCTATATTAAACAGAGACATTGGTTACAACATTCTGTAACACACCTAATACTTAATTGCCCACTTCATTTTAAGTGGCTCTGATTATCTCCTCCAAACCTGAGGAAGAGCTCTGTGAAGCTCAAAAGCTTGTCCATTTCACCAACAGAAGTTGATCCAATAAAAATGTTTAGCTCTCCTACCTTGTCTTCTCTCATATCCTGGAACCAACATGGCTACAACACTATATAAAGAAGTCAGGAGCTCCTGTTCTCCCTGTCTCATAACACCAAGAACAAGGAGACATTTAACAAAGTTGAAAGGTAGCAAATTCAAAACTGATAAAGGAACTACTTTTTCACACAACATGTAATTAGACGGTGGAACTCTTTCCTTCATTTTGTTTTCCTTCTATTTTAGCTTTCTGTATTTTATTCTGAGCCTTCTTGACTTTCCGCTGTTCATGGTTTCTTGGCTTTCAGTTGTCACTTGGTTTTTATTTAATTTCAAAACTTCAATCCAATGCATTTTTAGATCCCCTTCAATTTCAAAGGCTCAGACTTTTTCAGTTCCATCAAATACAGTTGTTGAGCCCTGACCAAAAAAAAAAGAGAGGAAAAAATTAAAAAGTATTTGACTTTCTAAACAGGTAGAGCAAGTTATATTTAAAATGTGCTACACTGGGATTAATTACTTTGGCACTTCAGACACATAAGAGGGTCAATCAGATTGGCCCATGGTAGAACAAGAGTTTCAGATCTCATCAGTACATCCTTAGGGACAGACATTCACATGAAAAGTGGCCAGCTTTGAATCCTCTGGTCTTTTTCTTGTGGTTCCAGGAGCCCATCAAGAAGTGTTGCCAAAATATCATTGTTCGCATTATTTCCTAGAGAGATGTCCTCACTGCCGCAGGCAACCCGGGAAGCAGCTGGGATGTACAAGCTATTCTTTTATGTGAATAGGATTACATCTGCCAAGATAAAAAAGACACTTCATTCTCCACATGTAACTGCTACCTCACTTTAACAACTCCCAGCCAGAGGTAGCAGTAATATGGAGGCATATGAATCTCACCTTATCTTACTGAAAATGTCACTGTCTTTGTATTGATTACTTGAGAAAGAAAAGCAGTGTTATCTGTGAGTCAAATCAGTCATTTATTAAACATAAGAACATCTATCCCAGTATCCTGTCTTCTGACAGTGGCAAATGCCAGGTGTCCCAGAGGGAATGAACAGAGCAGGCAATCATCAAGTGATCCATCCCCTGTTGCTCATTCCCAGCTTCTGGCAAGCAGAGACTAGCTAGCCCATGAAAGTTTATGCCCAAATAAATTTTAGTCTAAGGTGCCACAAGGACTCCTCGTTGTTTTTGCTGATACAGACTAACACGGCTACCACCTTGAAGCCAGAGACTAAGGAGACCGTCCCTGCAATCCTAGCCATTGATTGACCTATCCTCCATGAACTTATCTAGTTCTTTTTTGAACCCTGTTATAGTCTTGGCCTTCACAACATCCTCTGGCAAAGAATTCCACAGGTTGACTGTGCGTTGTGTGAAAAAATACTTCCTTTTGTTTGTTTTAAACCTGCTGCCTATTAATTTCATTTGGTGACCCCTAGTTCTTGTGTTATGAGAAGGAGAAAATAACACTTCCTTATTTACTTTCTCCTCACCAGTCATGATTTTATAGACCTCTATCATATCCCCCCTTAGTCATCTCTTTTCCAAGCTGAAAAGTCCTAGTCTCAATAATCTCTCCTCATACAGCAGCCATTCCATACCCCTAATCATTTTTGTGGTCCTTTTCTGAACCTTTTCCAATTCCAATATATCTTTTCTGAGATGGGGCGACCACATCTGCATGCAGTATTCGAGATGTGGGCATACTATGGATTTATATAGAGGCAATATGATATTTTCTGTCTTATTATCTATCCCCTTCTTAATGATTTCCAACATTCTGTGCACTTTTTTGACTGCCGCTGCACATTGAGTAGATGTTTTAGACAACTATCCACAATGACTCCAAGATCTTTTTCTTGAAAGGTAACAGCTAATTTAGACCCCATCATTTTATATGTATAGTTAGAATTATATTTTCCAATGTGCCTTACTTTTCATTTATCAACATTGAATTTCATCTGCCATTTTCTTGCCCAGTCACCCTGTTTTGTGAGATCCTTTTGTAGCTCTTCTCAGTCTGCTTTGGACTTAACTATCTTGAGTAGTTTTGTATCATCTGCAAATTTTGCCACCTCACTGTTTACCTCTTTTCCCAGATCATTTATGAAATGAATAGGATTGGGCCCAGTACACACCCCTGGGGGACACCACTATTTACCTCTCTCCATTCTGAAAACTGACCATTTATTCCTACCCTTTGTTCCCTATCTTTTAACCAGTTACTGATCCATGAGAGAACCTTCCCTCTTATCCCAGGACAGCTTAATTGGCTTAAGAGCCTTTGGTGAGGGACCAGGTCAAAGGCTTTCTGAAAATCATTTCTTTTCCACCTTCTAGGAGGATCAATATCTCAGTGTTTGAGATACCACACAGGCACACGGGAGACAAGGAGAGGTAACAAGATAACCAATATCCCTTTGGAAACACTGGAGCAGAATTCCAACAAGTTACTTGGCTCTCCCATCATAAAAGCACAAAAAGTTGCTGATCAGCTTTAAGTCAATGAAGTTGATGGCACAATGGTGATTTGAGGATCTGGACTCGTGGCTCTGACTGGATGATCTGGCCAAGATAGTACAATTAATGTAGGTTTCTGCTGGATGTAGTCTGACATTTTTCTAAATGGTGACAATATGTTTTGCTTGGAATTTGTATTTTGTCAAAGTTGGATAAAGCATATTTGGAACAGATCCTCAGCTGCTGTAAATTGTCATACCTCTACTAACTTCAATGGCGCTATAATGATTCACACCAGCTCAGGATTTGGCCTTCTTGGCTCACTGCAAAGCTTTTCAAGAATGTATACAAATATTAAAAATGGTTGACGGTCACTTGATTTACTGGCATTTTCTAAATTAGCCACCAAACCTCATACTGGGAACCCAGTCTCCCACCCTGAAATCAAATATGGTATTTCCCAGCTCACTAGCCACCCAGCTGGGTTCTGAAAGTGCCCACCCCACCGTGTGGTTAGAGAGAGACAGTTGCTCTCTCATCTCTTCCCCACTCTTCTGTATGGCTGTTCTTCTTGACCCTGGCTCCCAATGTTGCTCACTTTCCTCTGCTGGTTCCTAGACTTATGGAGGAGTTGGGAACTGGATACAGGTCACCTCAGAGACAAAGAGATGAGGATTTCTGGCAAGGGGCAGTCACAGAACTTCCTCCTCTCCCGAAGCCCACCACAGTATCACCTCCTAGCACCCTGTACCTCTTCCCCCACCAACTGCCCACCCCTATACACTAGACACTGAATGGCCCAAAGGTGTTAAACACACCTACTTGGGGACTAGCCAGAGTCTGCAGAGATAAAACTAGAACTGATAGCGACTCCTCCTATCATCCATTGAATGATAATCACTCCTATGCATGAGTGTGGTGAGTCATCCCTGAGTTACTGCTGAGCCTGCTTAACCCTGAGGCGTCATCCTGAGCCAGAGATGGGATGAATCAGCAGAGGCAATTACTTATACCTACAAGTCTTGTGATAGGTTCTACACTATTCGAGCAGGGTTCAGCAAATACATAGGCAAGGACCCACCCAGGTGATCCCACCCAGGTGTCCTAAGGGACACAGTCTCTCTAGTCTGCTCAATGTCATTACCTGCCTGAGAACATTTCCTTTGCCGAGTAGTTCTGACAGTTTGCACCTGCTTCCGTCTGTGCCTGTTTTTACACTAGTCACTGCATCTGATCCTTCTTCAGCTGCCCACCCAGTGATTCTGACAATGTCAGACCCCAGTATCACATTCTTTGCCTGATTGGCAATATAAATGATAACAAGTGCAGTGACTGACCGAATTTGTTTGATATGAACCTGGCTGGTCCCCCTCATAAGGAATATTTAAGTCAAGTCATGCTGAAAGCAAAGACTAAACCTTTCTTTAGAAATAGCCTTACACATTCACTGCAGCATTATGAATTGACTGATTACAGACGTACAGCTTTGGGGAAGATGAACTCTGATGACATTCAGAACCATTCAGCTGATGAGTGCCCACTCCCGAGTAAGGTTATTGCATATGCATACAAGGCACGCAAAAGTTGGGTGAGCTGGTTTCTTTTCAAGTGAACTACCACCTTGTGACAAGGTTGGGACTCACCACCATAGCGCCTCCCGCAGGTGACTCCAGGAATTAGCTCAGTCCAGTGGAGCGCCCTCTCCTGGTGGTGTCCCGTCCGTCGTCTCACCCTCGGTTGGCGTGTCTGGACCTGCATTGCTCCCAAGCTCGCAGCATCCTCTTTAAGCCACTGCCCTCCGGCAGTGCCCCTTAATCCATCAGCTGTCTCTATGCCCCGGCCAATGTGGGCAACTGCACCCCCGAAGTCACATCCCTCTTGGCAGAGGGTTGGTGCAGCCCAAGATGGCCAGTCCCGTTGGCCGGGTGTAAGGCAAGCGGGAACCCAGGCCCACCCACTATTCTGGGTCCCAACCCAGGGACCCTCTGGTGGCAGCCATCCTGCCCTCCTTCTCTCCCTCCGTCTGTCCTTGTCCCTGGGCCGCTTCCCCTTCGGCCCCTTGCACCAGCTTGGCCCTTCCCCTCAGGGCCTGCAGCCTGGCAGCTGGAGTTCCCTTCTGCTCCCCCGGGCCTGCCCAGCACTGCGCTGTCCCAGATGCTAGTCTCCCTGCTCTGGAGACAGACCTTCCCCTCTCAAAGGCCTGGGACAGACTGACTGCTCCCTTCCTGAGCAGCCTTTTTATAGGGCTGAGCCGGGCCCTGATTGGCTCCCAATAAGCCCTTCTCTGATTGGCTGCCCATCTGCACAGGCCCACTGGCCTGCTGCAGCCTAAATTCTCACCGAGTGGGGAAATCCGCCCCACTACGCCCCTTAATGTATTGTTGCCCCTTGGCTGAGTGCTACCATGATTCAGGGCCTTGCAGATGGAGCAGTATCAGTGATGCAGAGTCAGGGGATTTTCACAATGTAATTTGTTAATTTGCAGAATATACCCAAGCCCTGCTTCCTTGAGCAGAGGTGGTTACACACCTCAAACACACTCT
This sequence comes from Chrysemys picta bellii, assembly GCF_011386835.1. Classification (NCBI taxonomy): domain Eukaryota; kingdom Metazoa; phylum Chordata; order Testudines; family Emydidae; genus Chrysemys; species Chrysemys picta. Next base: position 321,089,377 of record NC_088791.1, read on the forward strand.
TCCCTCCTGCAGAAGCCTCCAGCCAGACACTTCTGCCCTCTCCCCAGAAGCAGCTGTCCTGCACCTCCATCTCTCTCCAGGGCCTCGCACAAGTTTAACTGCTTAAGACTGCACCTCTTTTCCTCCCTCAGTTCCTGCACTTTCCATCTGGGAAGCCACTAGTCCAAGGTTGGTCATGGCCTGGAAGGTGAGCTTGGGCGTCTAACACTGCTTGTGTGCAGCTGCTTTGAGACACGATGAGCAGAATGTCTAACGGCCCAGACAAGAAAAATCCTTTAACCCGCACAATAGCCTTAATGACTCACTGAGTGCAGTTACTGCATAGCATCTTTAACTACTTCTACAGAGAATTTTCATCAGTGGGCAAGTCATTAGCATCTTTTACCATAACATACTAAACATGAAAGATGAAAGACTACCATAAAGCACCTTTAAAGAACCACTGGCAAATGTAAAGAACCTTCCCAAGGTAATTCTGCTAATATGTTTTCTATTTCTCTTTTGTTTCTGCCAAGGAGTTTACCTTGGTTCCTTGGTCTCTGTGTGATTGTGTAATGGGATCTACAAACCACATATTGAGCACAGGCAAAAGGGGGAGGGGAGCCTCTCTTGCTTACAGGCAAGCAGCCTGACCACAGCTCCACACAGCTGCCGCAACTGCCAATCATGGAGGCAGGCACCCTCAGCTGCAACCGAAATGGGAAACAAGGCCTGCTATAAAAGGAGAAAGCTCAGAGAAGGAGGAGGGCAGAAAGGCCTGGGACAGCAAAGGGTCAACCAACACATCTGCACCAGGCTGCCTTTAGAAACATGGCCCAAAGGGACTGAAGCAGACCAGTAGGTCTAATTAGAGACCAAGAACTGTGCTGACCAGGGGCTAACCAAAGAAAGCCAGTCAGGAGGCAGTAGAGACCACCTGAAAGATCACATCAAGGACCGGTGACAACGTGGTACCAGAAATAGGGTTGTGCATCAGACTGTAGAGTTGTTGTTGTTGTTGTTGCTTCCCTGCAGAGAAGGGAAGCAACAACAACAACAACAAAAAACCTTATAATTTCTTTTCGTCTTTCTTTCTTCTCCTTTATATGCCAAAGCTGTGGCACTGCCCTGTCCGCAGGCGCTACCCCCACAGCTCCCATTGGCCGCGGTTCCTGGCCAATGGGTGCTGCAGAGGTTGCACCTGCGGACGGGCAGCATGCAGAGCCGCCTGGCCATGCCTCGGAGCCAGAGCAGGGACATGCTTCCAGGAGCTGCTTGCGGTAAGCACTGCCCAGAGCCTGCACCCCTGAGCCTGCCCCAATTTCCTGCCCCATCCCTGATCCCTCTCCCGCCCTCTGAACCCCTCGGTCCAAGCCTGGAGCCCCCTCTTGCACTCCAAACCCCTCATCTCCAGCCCCACCCCAGAGCCCACACCCCCAGTCGGAGCCCTCACCCCCTCCAGGCACCCCTACCCCCAATTTCATGAGCATATAATTTCCATACCCTGATGTGGCCCTCAGGCCAAAATGTTTGCCCACCCTTGGTCTATGGGCACCAAAACCAGATGAAGGTGTCTCTACCGACCTACCCTACCCCATAATATTAGGCTGAGACTGGCCACATTTCCCTGGACTCTTACAGAAGATTCCCTTAGCCCAGGAACTCAAGGAAGACACCCCAGAAGAGGTGTTAGGTGTTTCCCTTTAAGGACCCTGGCCTCCTTACCTCCTGACCCAAGGAAAGAAAATCTGAAAATGAAAAACGTGTAGCAAGGAGAAAGTGGAGGGAGGTGGCAGAGATGGTCCCCTCCATGGCTGTAATAGGGACCACAGACACTGAAGCTGATTACATTGATGCCAATGACCCTGGAGAAGGACCATCCATGGGACTACATACACTGCCCCCACTCCAGCTTGGTCCAGAGAAGTGAACTGGATTCTCGGAGTTCCGCATGGAACAAAGGAATGACAAGATCTTGAGCTGAGTCTTTGAGCAGGTAGCCGTGGTGGATGATGTGAAGAGGTAGATGCCCTAAAGGCCCGGCAGTATCCACACTTTGCCCTCAAGGAAGACATTATACCACATAAACCAAGATAAGCAGTTGAAAAGATATGGATGCAAGTACTAGTAACTCAGATATATTGCTGCCAGTTGCTGCACCTGGTACATGTGACCCCATGTACAGGGCATCTCGGGAAAAACAGGATGCAGTCTATGATCCTGGCCTGATACTTTTGGCCAGGAGTCTTCAAGGAAGTGGAGAATTTCTGTGTGTTCTGTCCCAAATGCCAGTTCTGGCCCCCAAGAGAATCCCAAAGGCTCCACTAATACCTCTCCCTTTGGTGGAGACTCCCTTTGAAAGAGTGGGAGTCAACCTTTATAGATCCCGTAGAAAAAAGCACCTCGGGGTATCAGAACATACTCGTCATTGTGGACTATGCCACCAGGTATCCAGAGGCCATACCGCTATGTTTTACGAATGCTAACACTATTGCCAATGAGCTGCTAAAGGTCTTTGCACAGGTTGCATTTTCTAAAGAGGTCCTGACAGACCAGGAGACAAATTTCACATCCTGGCTGATGAAGGAAGTGTAGGAACTATTAAAAATCAAGGCATTTCACACCCATACGTGTATCACCCGCAGATGGATGGCCTAGTAGAAAGATTCAACCAGACACTTAAGAGGATGCTCAAGAAGTTCATTGCCCAGGACCCCAGACACAGGGACTATTGCCCTGGATGTAAGGGGTGTGTATATTTTAGAATGGGATTAAGCTAATTGCAACCATATTATGTGTATTTAGCTACCATAAATTAATAAAATAAAATGCTACATAGTTAATGGTTAATTTCAAGACAGGCTTTTAGAAGCAAGATTATATGTAGCTAGCAGTTTTTGCTAATTAAAATAAAAAAAGGAAACAAACAAGTAAACAACTAAAACTAAAAACCTTGGTGGTTAAAAAAAAACCCTTAAGTTTAGATGTTTTTAATATTAAAAAGTTTATTAAAAATTAAACAAGTAAAATCCAGTAAGGGTCATTATAACCTATGTATTTTGTAAAAGTTAGTTATAAAAAATTAGCTAATAAAGTGTACTTGGGAGCAGTTCTCTAAAGCCATATTAAAAAAACATTTTTCCTGACACCCTTTCTCCCCAGCGGGTGAGAAACTGGCCACTCCAAACCTGCTGTTAATTACTCAATACTGTTCCAAATGTTAGGTAAATATCTAAAATGTTCTAAACTTATTGCTTATGTATGTGTGTGTTTAAATCTAATAAACATCAGTGTTAAATAAGAGCATATTTATTTGCAATTAATCCTTGATCAAACAGAATTACTGTGTTCCTAATAATTTATTCCTGACACCACCTAAAGTGAAATAGTTAAGTTGCCCCTATTGGGGGTTCTGAAAACCCTGGGTACCAGATTTTGGTGAGCCAGCCAAGAACGGTGTAAGGACGGGAACGATTAATGCGAGTGGTTGGTTTGTTTGTTCCAATAGGTGAAGGGGGCAGTGGAACAGGGTAACAACCTGTAATTCTCCATACCTAAGCCTGTGAGTTGATTTATGGTCACATGCTGTTGTTGATTTACAGGCTCAGGCTGAAAAGCCTGGTTGAGTAAAAAGATATGTCAGAAGGACAGGGAACACCTGGAGAGAAAGAAAAGCTAGAAGTAGATTTGGATAAGAACTAGGCAGATTTCATGCAGGTGCATGATAATGGTTTTTGGAATCCTGGAAGCTGTACCAGTCCTGGAGCATTCCTGAAGCTTTATAAGAAGATGGTAGAATTAAAGACAGAAATAAAGGAGTTAAAGAAAGAGAAAATTAAAAAGGACAAAGAAATATCAAGACTGCGGGCAGCTCAAATAGTGGTACTGCAGAAGCAGGAATGTGACAGCAAGGTGAACTATGGTGCACTGGATCTCCCTCTGTGTGTGTTAAGAAGGCACAATCATCCACAAAGAGTGCTTCTCTTATTAGTAGTTCTGTTATTTTTGTTTTGCTTTAAGCCTTATAAGATTGAAGACTGAGCTGCCGTGTCTGTATCTGATGTATTTGCCTTTGTTGAGCTTGTTTGTAACATCGTTGAGAACTTGGGTGACGAACAGGTTGAACAGTTCAGGGGCAAGGACACAGCCTTGTTTGACTCCATTTGATATGGGAAAGAAGTCAGTGAGATCTCCATTAAAAAGTATCTGACCTTGCATTCCCTCATAGAATAAATGAATGATCTTTACCAGTTTTGGTTGGCAACTGAGTTTGCTGAGGATCATCCATAATCCTTCTTTACTGACTGTATCAAATGCTTTTGTCAGATCAATGAAGATGCTGAACAGATCCATGTTTTGTTCAATACGTTTTTCTTGTATTTGCCTGATATTGAAAATTACGTCTATGGTGCTATGACGAGGTCTGAATCTGCATTGAGCCTCAGGTAGATTGGCTTCTGAAACAGATGATAGCAGTCAGTTGAGGAGGACACAAGCAAAGATTTTCCAGCGATAGTGTCAAGGCTGAATCCCCACTCTCTCACTTTGAGTACAGAAGGTGGGGGCCCGCAAGGATTTTAAAAATTAATACTTGCCACTCTAGGCTCGTATTAAACTTTCAAGGTTACAGCTTTTCTCTGACCTTGGCTCGGTAAACACTGCCACCAACCAAATGCAAACAAACAAACAAACAAACAAAAAACCCTTGAACCCAGGAAGGAGCACTTGGGAATTCCTCCTGTGGGGTACCCTCAAGCCCTTTCACCCCTCAACCCTGGAGAAGAGCTGAGAAAGAAAACAAAGGAAATTAGCTGTTGCTACTATCTAATCAAACAACATGCACAAACCTATTAGAACACCAAAAATACAATCCTGTTCTTAAAAAAATAAAATTTATTAAAAACAAAAAGAAAGGAAATACATTTGGAACTTAGGCTTTTGCTAGATCTTAAAAGAAACAATTACAAAAATTAAGTATCAAGATAGCTCTCTTGAGGTTCAGCTTAAAGGTTACAAGCAAAACAAAAGCATCTGGGGTTAGCACAGAGGAGATCCACAAACCAAAATGAAGAAATAAACCTAATCGCATCTATTTAAACATGCCCTGTCCAATGATTTCTTCTAGGTATGGAAGATGAATTCTTATACCTGTTTCAAGCCTTACACAGCATTCCTGCTTATAGCATTGCTGCTCCTTCTCTGGAGAACTACAGACAAAGGGAAAGTTTCTTTCCCAATTTTAAAAAGTTCTACCTTCCCATTGGCTCTTTTGGTCAGGTGCCCACTTTTTTTTTCTTTACCTTGGGGACTTTTTAACCCTCTACAGGTAAAGCAAGTAGAGAACAGCTACCAAGAGGGATTTTACAGCTAACTGGCTGGCTGGGTATTCATCAAAGGGAGCTACTCCTCCCACTTCATTTATCACAGACAGATAAAAGAGATATCCCACAGTAATTATCACAGACTGTTTTGCTGCCTTTATTTTTAAGCAAAGAAATAATCGTGGCATCTTTGAAGTCTTATGGTATTTCTTTGTTATCCTAGATGTCAGTAAGGGTCTTCTGGAATGTTGTTACCATCTTTGGACCAGCAGATTTATATATTTCTGCCAGTATTCCATCTCTGCCTGAGGACTTTCCAGAGCTCATCATATTGATTGCCTTTTCTATTTCTTCAAGTGAGGGTGGTGAGTCAAGGTGGTGTTGAATAAGATTTTGAGGTATCTGGTTAATAGCATTTGTTTCAATTGAGGATGGTCTGTTCACTAGTTGGCTGAAGTGTTCAACCCATCTCTGTTCCATGCCATGTTTGTCTTTGACTGTCCTGCCATCAGCCATCATGAGTGAACCGGTGCCCACCTTTGAAGGTCCATAAACTAGCTTCAAGGAGTCATACAACTTCTTTGTTTCATTTGTTTCCATATGCATTTGAGAGTTTTCTGTTACATTTTCCCACCATTTATCTAGTAGTAAGCGTAGTTTTCTTTGTGTCTTGCTCTGCGGGTGTTTGAATCTGTCTCTCTTTGAGTTGGACTGAGTAACATTTGCCAGTTTTGGAAAGCCTCATTTTTTTCTTTCAAGAGTACTGTGATTTCCTCATTGTTTTCATCTAACCAGTCATGTTGAGCCCCTTTCTTCCATTCGAGGATGTCAGTTGCAGTTTTTTGTACTGTGTCTCTGAATTCCTCCCATGAGATGGTTATCACCAAGGTTGGTTTCTAGTGCACTTTGTAGCTTGTCTCAATAGGATGCATGGTTTAATTTAGCAAAATCAGGGGATGTCTTGATTGTTTTGGGGCATTTCGGGTGTGTGGGTGTAATGTGTAGATTCAGTATTGACCTAATCATTCTATGATCTGTCCAACATTCTGCTCCATGCATGGCTTGTGTGATCCTGACATCTCTTATGTCACATTCTCGGACAATGATGTAACCATTAGATGCCATTGTTTGGATCTGGGGTGCATCCAGGTAGTTTTATATTAGCCTGCCTGTCTGAAGATGGTATTTGTAATTGTCAGGCTATGTTCTGCACTCTTGCTTAGAAGTAGGAACCATTTTCATTCATTTTTCCAATGCCATGTTTTCCAGTGACACCTGGCCAGTTGTTGTTATCTTTACCTACTCTTACATTGAAATCTCCTAGGATGATTAGTTTGTCACTTTGCGGTGTTGACTTGATGAGAGAGTTGAGATCAGAGTAGAACGTTCCTTAGCATCATCAGGGCTTGTTAAGGTGGACATATACGCATTGATGATGATAGCAAATCATTACTTATTTAATGGTAACTGGAGTTTCGTGAGTCTTTTGTTGATGCCTATTGGGAAGTCTTCAAGACATTGCAAGAGTTTGTTCTTGATGGCAATTTCCACATCACAGATTCTATCTGTGTGTGGTTCTTTTCCCTTCCAAAAGAAAGCGTAACCCCCAGTCGGTTCTGTAATAATGCCCTTGTCTGCCAATCTAGTTTCACTGAGCACTGCAATGTCAATGTCATACCGGGCCAGCTCTTTTGAAAGGAGAGTTGTTCTTCTTTCAGATCGAGAGGTATCATCTTTGTCTATCATAGTCCTGATGTTCCAAGCAGCAATTTTTAGTGCTTTTTTAGTTATCTTTGATTTTCGACTTCATTGAGGATGATCTGCCAGCCATGGTAAACTGACCAGATTTGATTTGGGCAGGCAATGTTTGAGGCACCTTTACTAGTCCCTTCCCTTACAAAGGGAGAGCAGCACAATCCTAAAACGGGCTGTTCTGTTGCCTGGAGTGTTGCTGAGCTTCCCTGCTGCCCAGGGATGGGTGACCAATGTCCCAGGCCTCCCGCATGCAGGCTTGTGCCTATGACTGCCAATAATCATCTTCACCTGTTGCTTTGCCACTCCCCCATCACCACAGGACTTTTGAAGAGAGATGTGCATGAATGACATGTGTGTGAGGTTGATTAAAATGGGAGAGTCGTTGTACTGGGACAATCCCATTCTCTCAGCTGCTGAAGCTTGGCCCAGTGGCACAAAGGCTGTTACAACTGGAGGCGTCTTTAGTTGTACTGGATAGCCATGACTTCTGTAGTGCCCTGTCATGCCTTTTGCCATCCGCAATACATTGCTGCCCTGCTTTTCAAGCCATTGGACCAATATATGGTCTCTTCCACCTTGGCTACCAGAATAGTCTTCATGTGCTTGGGCAGGCAATCCCTAAATCACCATCAGTTTCCAAAACTTCTGGTTACCCTCACCTGGTTTAGCCCACCTGCCAAGGCAGTTTACCAGAGTATGGCTGCTGTCGCATACTTACAGCTACTTGGAGCCACAGCTGAGAGCTGGATGTACAGTAAGGACCAGAGAGGAAAAGAATCTCTCAAGGAGAGTGGCAGTCCAAATCGCTCAAAGGTACTACCTCTCCCTACACCCCAGAGAAAGAGTGATTGGCTGCCAAATGAGCAATAGAGAGCCTATGGTACTACCTCCTAGGAAATCAGTTCATTCTAGTTACAGACCACACACTCTTCTGCTGGCTAAATGTGATGAAGTATTCAAACCCAGGGATCATGAGGTGGTACCTGTCACTTCAGCCTTATGCCTTTCGGGTATAACACCAGGTGGAAAAGTTGCACCGTAATGCCGATTTCCTGCCCAGAGAAATAGCATATGCCAGCGAAGGTGGTGCCTCAGCCTTGCGGGTGAAGATACATAATGGGGGTCTACAAACCCCTCACTGAGCACAGGGGGAGGGGATCCTTTCCTGCCTACAGGCAACTAGACTGACCACACGTAGCTGCCACAACTGCCAATCATAGAGACAGGCCCCCTCAGCTTCAACTAATAGGGGAAACAAGGCTTGCTATGAAAGGAGAAAGCTCCCAGGGACAATGAATGGGCAACACTTCTGCACAAGGCTGCCTCCAGAAACATGGCCCAAAGGGTCTGAAGCAGACCACTAGGCCTAATTAGAGGCTGGAGCCAAGAACTGTCCTGACCAGGTGCTAGCCAAAGAAAATCAGTCTAGGGGAAGTAGAGATCCCCTGAAAGACCACATCAAAGACCTGTGACAGCTTGTAACTCACAAGAGGTTCTCTCCCTGGGAAGAAGGGGGACCAAGGACAGATTTAGGGTCAGCTAGGCAATCTAGAGGGAGAGCCACTTTTTTGAGTGATGGTGGCCCCTGTCTGTTGGGGGAGAATAGCTGGTGTGCCTGGGTGGCCACCAGCATGCCTGTTCAGAGGAGGGGCCGGGCAGTGTCTGAGAGAAAGGGAGAGCGGTAGAGTCAAATGATTAACAAGTAAAAGCCTGGGAAGAAGAGCTATCCTGACCAATAGGAAGTGAAATGCCTACCCCCAGGAGCTATTTTGGAGGAATCTGGAGCCAGGCACTGAAAAGGAAGGATTGGCTATGTGTGGGCAGCCGGTGAATCCCTAGCCTGCATGCAGGGCTCCCCCTAAGAACTGGCCTCGGGTACATGGAAGCAAAATCCCTCTGCTTGGTCCTTTCTTTCCCTCTTCAAGGTAACTCCCCAGGCTATAGAATTTGGTTAGGAAAACTCCTCGCCCCCTCAGGCTGGGTTAGCCCATTGAACTAGCTTTCAGCTCCCTCGATGAAATTAGTTACCAAGTGACAAGTACTGCTCTTGCTGCTAGCTCAGGGCTGCCCACCTGCTGTGACTGTATCCGAGCACTAGCGTAGGAGATGAAAGTTGGGATTTTAGTCGAGTTATTATAATTTTCTCCTTGAGCCCTGCATCCCATTGTGGTGATGGGAAATCTTGAGAACAGAAGCAGCCTGATGCCTGCATGAACAGCATGCCTGCCGGCAGGGTTCATCAGCCCTTCTGTAGTTGCTGAGGTGTCCAGATTCAGCTCTGAACCTGAGCATCATTCACAGAGTGTGAGAGCACCATTTTTTAGTTAGCTAGTCAGGGAAATTGTTTGGGAGCCCCCCTACTCCCTGAACTGTGCCAGGAGATAAGGGTTTGGGGATTTTATTACCTGCTGCCTATTAAATCTGTGGAGGGACTTACCATCTTATCCCACTTGTGAGTTTTGTGGGCTGTCCTGAACCCAGCCAGCCAAGTTGCTTTGCTGCTCCAGAAGATATCATTGTCACAGGTCATCAACGGCTCCTGTGAAGAATGCAAACCAATGGGACACTAAATTTTACTCTTGCTCTATCAGGTCTGGGGGAATTCATGGGTATTATCAGTGTGGGCACAGTGACTCAGAGTGGCATTTTACCTGTTATGTTATATTTACTTTCTGTTTAATATAATAACTGTGTTGAATATATTGTATGTGCTTCTGTTATTTCTTGGAAGTCTCCACTTACCTGCAAATAAATGGGGTTACCCTGTGGTTAGAATTTTCCTTCCAAGCCGCTCTGGTGACCCTGCCAGGGAGAAGTGAGGACGCTGGTGGCACTGCCAAATAAATTCATATGGGAAGAAAATTAGGAAGTTACACCCTGCTGAGCTGGATGTGGGATCCAGATGAACCCAGGCCTGTCCATCAAAACTTGTACAGAGATTGGCATTAAAGGAGATAACCAGGTGGATGAGGTGCTGTACTTTTATTATAAAGGGCTGAAAACATGATTACAGTGTGTACGTGCTCATCTGATCCTGCTGCTTATTCCTCAGGGGACTGTGATTTCACAAGAGGAGATGAACTAGTGAGACACAGAGATCCTGCTTTCTTGCCAATGTCCTTTTCAACAATAAGGGTCAAACTGCAGGCCTGAGAAGGGAGTGGTGCCGTCTCTGCCTCACGAGGACTTTGGGGAGGGACAGTGCCTCTGGGAGCCTGACACTCCTTGGTGTAGCCAGCATTGTGGGAGTAGCTACTGTTCTCTTCATACAGGAGAGAGAAAGAAGGAAACAGACTGGACACAAAGGGATGCAAGAAGACAGGAAGGAGAGAGGGCCCTGGAGGAAGAGTATATCCTGGGACACACTGTGCTAAGCCCCAGTGGCAATAAAGGTCACACCCTTATGTGTCATACTCTTCTTGTTAGTGCTGTCAGTTCCCCTAAGCTACCTGCAAAAGAGTAGAACTAGACAGAATAGGCCAGTATCTGCCCTGATTTACACCCACTGAAATCAGTGGGGATGGCCAGTTGTCAGAATGGTTGGGGTCATCATTAGGATGTCTGATTCCTCCTGCTGCTGGGTGTTTTCCCGTACCATTCCCTAACTCTGCAGAAGACGACTTCCTTGCACCAGCTGAGTGTTCCTGGAACTTGGGTCTTCTCCATATGGGCTCTGCTATAAACACCAGCATGCAGAGCTGTATTCCAGTTAATGAAGGAAAATTCCTCCTAGACGGATGATAGTCAAGGAAACTCCTGTAACATTCATTTTGTGCTTTCCAACTTGAGTGCACCAAGGTTAAATGTAGCTTCTCCCTTTGAAGAACAGCTCCCAATGAAGAAATCCCACTGACAAAGCAATAAACTCTCTGAAAAATGACAGGTATGGGTTGAAACTGCTGAAGTTAAAATTAACCTCCTCTCCATTGCTGCATGTACCTGCTCAGGGCTCACTGTTTGTTCTTCCTTTCTCACACACACCTGAATGCTTATGACACTAAGAGCAGAACGTTACTGCTACAGTTGCTAATTGGCTAGGCAGGTCCAGCATCGGAGGCGGGGTTCCTGCTTCATCTTTCAGGGAAGTGTAAACCCTAGTAGAGATAGCTTGGCTAGTTCCTCCTTGTTTCCAGTTATGTTTGTAGCCCACCTGATTCTTCTTTGCAACAAGTATCAGAGAGGTAGCCATGTTAGTCTGGATCTGTAAAAAGCAACAAAGAGTCCTGTGGCACCTTAAAGACTAACACGAAAGCTTATGATCTAATACATCTGTTAGTTTTTAAGGTGCCACAGGACTCTTTGTTGCTTCTTTGCAACAGAGACTGAAGACCTATAGGAGCAGCTGGAAACAGGTAAGAGACCCAGCACTATGTAATCAGTCAGCTCCCTGTGGACTATGGACCACAATTTGGGAATTTCTGCTCTAGGCAGCAGCTGCAGCTAAGAAATGATTCAGGAAGCAAGGGAAAGGCAATAAACTGTTTTGCTTCTAAAAAGAGCTACATCGCAACTAACTGTAAGCATTGCTCCAAGATTCATCTGCCTATGCAGTAGAACTGGTCAGAAAATTCCTCTTGAAACAAAATTTTGATGCAAAGATGGAAACATTTTATATAATTTTTCCATTTTCTGACTAGCCCTGCTCAAGCCATTATAAGGCTCTATGTCATAGTACCATCTAGTGGCATGCAATAATATTACATGCCTCATCACAAAAACTTAATATCTTGTGGAAATGGTTGGCAGTCTCAGCAGAGACGAAATGGATGGAATGAACGTAGAGAGTGAACTAATCTCTTACCCTTAGAGGTGGTCTCTCTATGTCAGAGCTTAAACATGTTGATGGGGTAGTGTGCAGGGAGCTCTGCTGCCACTGACTGATGTGCCTTAGGTAATTTGTTTGGCAGAGATGTCTAGCTAGAACACTTCACAAGCACTATATTGTAGATTGCCTTTTCTGAAGAAGTGTGAAACTGATGAGAAAATTCTTAAATGCTGCTGTCCACAAGAAATGGAGAAAAGTAGTGAACCTAACAACGGAAAAGGAGATGAAGGAACTTTCCACCTCTGCTCCTAATATTTCTTTTTCACTAGACTCCAGCTTTTGACTTTTCCCTGAGAGATGACGAGTGAGTGACTCTTCTGACAGGCTTTTACTTAGAAGCTGATCCCAAAAATATGAGATGCCAGGAGTGGACTTCACTTTATGCATAACTGGTTATTGCTATTTGGATAAATTCCTAGATGGGACCATCAAACTGTAATTATGCCACCACAATGTTTTCGCACTATAACTGAATCTTACAGATTTTCAGTTAACTTATGTCTTCATCGGAGACAGAGCAATGGAAATGTTTTTGACTACAAGAATGTAATAGCCAATTATACATGTTTTAATATTACTTAATTGTCAACATTTGTTGCAGTAAATGGTCTCTAGGCATCTATTTTACACATAAAAGCCATTTTAGAACCAAGCTGCGCAAAGATCCTGAACATGTGCTATAGAGATTTTTAAAACATTGTAACTTGGTAAATCAAAACAATTTTTCAACAGGACAATGAAAGGTACATCTGTGACCGAAGGACGCTCTCTCTGCCAAATTGCACCAAATTGTTGAGGCTCTGGTGCTGTTCAAAAAAGAGGAACAATGACTTTTATTCTTTGACCTTCCAAATCAACTTAGTGATTATAAAGAAATGTAAGTCTTTGTGTTTTCTGGGCTTTATATATAGGCAACGCAAACAACATTCTGTTCTATGGTCCTCACTCAAACATCTTAAGTAGGGGGGATGGATTAGCAATTAAGAATTTAAAGATGCAGGAGAGGATGTCCAAAATGCCATCTTTTTGTGGCTTCTCCTGTATTTAGCAGATAGAAAACATTTTATTGGAATGTCTTCCTTCTAATAACTACACTTCACTATAAAACAAAACCAAAGACAATAAAGGAACTATTTACAAAATGAAAACCCTAAACTCGAGGAATAAACAACAGCTGAAAAGCTAAGGAAGAAGGAGACAAGGAATTGGTGCTTGGGTGGCTGGAAGGAGCTGAGGACACCACCTACAGGGAGCTATGCTTCATCGAATAACTTTGCATGATAGTTCGGGGCTTGGCACAGGGATGCACAGCCCCCCAATACTTAGAGCTTCTGTAGTGCGGTGGCTGCACCACTCCAGGAGAGCAGGAGTTAAAAGCAGCCCTTGGAGAGGGTTGTGGCTGGGACCCAATTAGAAAAGGGATTAAGAGCAGCTGAGGGAGGCTGGCTAGCAATGGTGGATTTAGAGTTAGTGGGGCCCTGTGCTCAGCTTCATTTTTGGGGCCCCTCCTTGAGACCCAGCCAAGAAAAAGAACATTCTTTCTTATCTCCCCTCTGCCCCCATTGTTCATTCTTTTTTTCTTCATCCTCCTCTTATAAGAATAGGAAGTAAATGAAAATAAAGGGAGATACTTTGATTGTTTTTGTAGTCTAACTTATTTTTCCACAGAATTGAAAATTGCTGAGGGTCTCGGCAGACCACTTAATGATCCTTCCAAATATTGTTTGTACCGTTAGCTAACAATTGTAAAGCACTTTGGATAAGCACGATTTATAAAAAAAAATGTAAAAAAACTATTGGTGTGCGGGGTCTGGCCAGGACTCAGGGTGCGGGAGGGGGCTCAAGGCTGGGGGTGCAGGGTCTGGGAGGAAGTTAGGGTGCAGGAGCAGGCTGGAGGTTGGAGTGCAGGGTCTGACCAGGAGTTAGGATGCAGGAGGGGGCTCAGGGCTAGGGCAGGGGTGTGGGGGATTGCAGGACTCAGGGAGGTCAGGTGGCTGGAGGTGTGTGAGGGGGGTGCAGGAGTCAGGGCTGGGGGGTGCAGGGTCTGGGAGGGAATTAGGGTGCAGGAGCGGGCTGGAGGTTGGAGTGCAGGGTCTTGTCAGGAGTTAGGATGCAGGAGGGGGCTCAGGGTTGGGGCAGGAGGTTGGGGTGTGGAGCGCTTACCTGGGGCAGCTCCTGTTTAGTGCAAGGAGTGCAGGTGGGAATGTGTGTGTGTGTGTGCAGGGGCTCCAGTTTGGTGCTCAGGGTGGGGGTGGGGATGTGGGGGGTGCAGGAGTCAGGGCATGGAGTGTGGGGGGCTGGGTATGTGAGGGGGTGCAGGAATCAGGGAGGGCAGGGGCCTGTGGGCGTGTAAGGGGGGTGCAGGAGTCAGGGCAGGGGGCTGAGGGTGGGGGTTGGGGTCGTGGGGGTGCTCCCAGCCCCCCAGCTGTGGGGTGTATGTGTAGGGGGAGTGTGGGGGCCCTGCCTTTGCTCCGCCCTGCCCTGATTCCGCCATCTTCCCCAAGGCCCAGCCCCTGCCTATTCTCTGCCTCCTCCCCTGAGTGCGCTGTGGCCCCACTCCTCCCCCTCCCTCCCGGAGTGACCTGAGTGCCGGCAAACAGCTGTTTGGCGGTGGGGGAAGCACTGGGAGGGAGGGGTGGGAACGCGGCATGCTCGGGGGAGGAAGCAGGGAAGAGTCGGGGCAGGGGGAGGCTTGGCTGTTGGTGGGGGAGGAGCCTGCAGCAGGAGCCCCAGGAGCCATCATGACCAAGCTTCTGCCCCCGCAGCTGCCCATGCCAGGGCACTCTGTGTTTTACTGTAAATCCGCCTCTGCTGGTGAGGTAGTTGGCCACAGCTGTGGCCACACCCAATTAGGCCACAGCTAGCCCTGATATAAGGGCTAAAGGAGGAGCTGGGTCAATCTCACTCCAGCCTTGGAATGGGAAGGCCCTAGCTACCTGAAGGAGCACAGGGTAACTGAAGCAGAGCAATGCTGGGGAAGGGCAGGCAGAGATGGGGAGCTCTGGCCTGGCGAGTCCCAGGCTGAGGCCTTGCTGAAGGCCAAAGGAGGTACTGGGGCTGCAGGGAGACAGCTGGGCAGAGCCGGCTTTAGGCCGATTCCCCCGAATCAGGCCCCGCGCCTAAGAGGGCCCCGCGCACAAAAGAAGAGTGGCTAACTTAGACGCTTTTTTAATTTTTACTCACCCGGCGGTGCTCCGGGTCTTCAGCAGCATTTCAGCGGCGGGTCCTTCACTCGCTCCCGGTCTTCAGCGGCATTTCGGCGGTGGGTCCTTCAGTGCCAAATCGGGCCCCGCACTTCCTAAAGCCGACCCTGCAGCTGGGCCAAGAAAGGCAGCAGGTCCAACCCCCTTGCCAGTGATGAGTGGCCAGCACAGACTACAGTTTACCCCAGGGAAGGGAATAGATGACGACTGGCAGTAAGTAGCCACTGAGGCAAGGTGGGCTTAGAGGGTTGGGGGTTTCCCTGGGAGGGGAGACCCAGAGCATGGGGACTGCTGCGGGGCAGAACCCCAGGGTAAGGGGCACTGGGGTTCAGGAGTGACATGGGGGCCTGAGGCAGGAGACGCCGGCCAACAGGGGGTGCTCCGAGTGCTGGAATCGAGCTAATTAGGGGGCTGGAGCACATGACTTATGAGGAGAGGCTGAGGGAACTGGGATTGTTTAGTCTGCAGAAGAGAAGAATGAGGGGGGATTTGATAGGTGCTTTCAACTACCTGAAAGGGGGTTCCAAAGAGGATGGATCTAGACTGTTCTCAGTGGTACCAGATGACAAAACAAGGAGTAATGGTCTCAAGTTGCAGTGGGGGAGGTTTAGGTTGGATATTAGAAAAACTTTTTCACTGGGAGGGTGGTGAAACACTGGAATGGGTTACCTAGGGAGGTGGTGGAATCTCCTTCCTTAGAGGTTTTTAAGGTCAGGCTTGACAAAGCCCTGGCTGGGATGATTTAGTTGGGAATTGGTCCTGCTTTGAGCAGGGAGTTGGACTAGATGACCTCCTGAGGTCCCTTCCAACCCTGATATTCTATGGTAATTCCCAGATGACCAGCAGGAGGCGCCGCGCCGGTGAGTGCTCGACCTGCTACAACTTCCCAGAGAGTTGCAGGCTTGTGTGGAGCATGCAGGTGCATTCCAAGAGTGGGGATCTGTACTGAAAGCATTCAGAGGAGAACTGAGTTTTATCAAGGACTCATTTATAGTTAGGACCTGCTGGGCCAACGTTCTCACTTGTTCAACAAGATTATTCTTCAGCTGTGACAGTCTTTGCATGTAGTTTGAGTCTGTCGTCTACATCTGGCTTCTCATTCACATCTCTTCTCTTGCTCCCATGTGATAATGAAAAGTCTTGAACAGAATGTTGTGAAACTTTCCAAATATTCAGTGCTTGGCTGAGACTAAGAATAAGAAATATTAATCCCAATGGTACATCTTTTAAAGAAAACAATAAGCAACAGAAAATATTGGTGTGCACACTATCAGCCTTCATTATGCAACTAAGGGTATGTCTACACTACAAAATTAGATTGATTTTATTTAAGTTGACATTGAGCCTCCGATTTAAGCAAGTCGATTTTGCATGTCCCTACTATGATCATTGTGTTGGCAAAGCGAATCCTCACTAGCAGGGCTTTAATCCTCTCACAGAGTGCTGCACGATGGGTAGCTGTCCCACAGTGCATAGAGCCACATGGAATGTTGGGTTGGGCTTGCAATGCCTCATGGGACCAAAACATTTGTGCGCGTGGTTATGGGAACATGGCATTAGTCTCCCATGATGCACTTACCTCCCTCCATCCCTCCCTGAAATCAATGGCAAATAAACCAAGCCTTTTCTGCGCCTTTTTCCCTAAGCCTGGGTTATCTCCGCAGATGCCATAGCATGGCAAGCATGGACCCCGCTCAGCAGTACACTGTTGTTGTTAGCATTACAAACATCTCGCATCTTATCCTACAGTGTTTGCTCAGCTGCTGCAGGAGCTGCCACATGAAACAATGTGATGTCATGCAAGCAGCCCTGCTAAAAGCCATGGGCCATGTAAACAAGCACTGACTGGTGGGACCGCATGGTTGTTCAGCTATGGGATGACAAGCAATGGCTGCAGAACATTTGAATGCACAATGACAGAACAAGGAGCAAAGGTCTCAAGTTGCAGTGGGGGAGGTCTAGGTTGGATATTAGGAAACACTATTTCACTAGGAGGGTGGTGAAGCTCTGGAATGGGTTACCTAGGGAGGTGGTGGCATCTCCATCCTTAGAGGTTTTTAAGGCCCAGCTTGACAAAACCCTGGCTGGGATGATTTAGTTGGTGTTGGTCCTGCTTTGAGCAGGGGGTTGGACTAGATGACCTCATGAGGTCTCTTCCAACCCTAATCTTCTATGATTCTAAAGCCACTTTCATAGAACTGTGTGAAGAGCTTTCCCCAGTCCTGAAGCACAGCAATACTAAAATAAGAGCTGCTGTGACGGCTGAGAAGCGAGTGGCAATAGCTCTGTGGAAGCTTGCAACGCTAGACTGCTACCAGTCAGTGGGGAATCAGTTTGGAGTGGGTAAATCCACTGTGGGGTTTGCTGTGATCCAAGTTGCCAGGGCAATCAATAGACTCCTGCTTAGAAGGATAGTGACTCTGGGCAACGTGCAGTACATAGTGAATAGTTTTGCCATGATGGCGTTCCCTAACTGCGATGGGGCGATAGATGGAACGCATATCCCTATCTTGGCACCAGACCACTTTGCTAAAGAGTACATAAACCGCAAGGGGTACTTCTCAATGGTGTTGCAAGCACTGGTGGATCACAAGGGCTGTTTCACCGACATCAGCGTGGGATGGTTGGGGAAGGTGCATGACATATGGATTTTTAGGAACTCCAGTCTGTTCAGAAAGCTGCAAGCAGGAACTTTCTTTCCAGACTCCAAAATAACCGTTGGTGATGTTGAAATGCCAATCGTGATCCCGGGAGACCCATCCTACCCTTTGCTCCCATGGCTCATGAAGCTGTACACAGGCAGCCTGGACAGCAGTAAGGAGAGGTTCAACCATAGGTAGAGCAAGTGCAGAATGGTGGTGGAATGTGCCTTCGGACGTTGAAAAGCCCGCTGGTGTAGTTTGCTTACTAGGTTAGACCTCAATGAAAGTAATATCCCCATTGTTGTTACTGCGTGTTGTGAGCTCCATAATATCTGTGAAACAAAGGGAGAAAAGTTTCTGGTGGGGTGAGGGGTTGAGGCAGATCACCTGGCAGCCAATTTTGAGCAGCCAGACACCAGGGCAATAAGAAGAACACATTGAGGTGCACTGCGTCTCCATGGGGCTTTGAAAACTAGTTTCATCAATGACCCACAGTAATGTGACACTTATGGGTGTTCCTTACCAAGCTGTCCCCTTCTACACCCCTGCTAACCACAATGTGCTGAATGAATAAAGAGCCTTTTCTCCTCAATCCATTTATTTTTATTATGCTCACAAACACACAGAGACAGCCAAGAAAAGTAAGATAACCTGGGGCTGATAACGCTGGTGGGGGGAGGGCGGGAGAAACAAGGACAGCTTGCTTACAACTGCACTGCAATAACAATAAAAGGTGTGGGAATGGGCACCTTCTGGTTCATATACCCTCCCCTGGAGTTGAGTGCAAGGGATACCGGACTTCCCCCCCACACACACATCCTAGGATGTCTGGGAGAGGAGGATGTGGAACTTGGCGATAATGGCAGCAGGTACAGCATAGGCTGCAGCTGCACTCTAGCATCCAGCTGCCTTTTTTGAACCTCAACCAGATGCCTCAACATGTCTGATTGCACCTTCATAATCTGCACCATCTCATCCTGCATGTCATGCTCGTGTTCCCTGCTTGCTCTCCTGTTCTCGCGATCATTGTGCAGGCTGTTGGGCAGTATAATCCTCCATGCGCTGAACTCTGTTTTGTCACTCTTGGAGGCGTGCATTAACTCATTGAACATGTCCTCCCAAGTCTTCTTTTTCCGCCTTCTAATCTGGGAAAGTCTTTGTCCCGGCATGGAGGATGCGCCTATGGACAAGGTTTAAGCTGCAAAGAATACAAAGCACTAGGATAGCACTGACAGCGCATACATTGTTTCTGGTGCGAGATTAAATCTTTTTATAAAAGAAGCACCCTCAATGCACTTCCCTGCAAGCCACAACATAAGCAGAATTGCAGGCTACTGCAAGAGTCGGTTTGCTGCTCTAGCCATGGTAAGGCCACGAGGCATGGATGAGAGGTCTTGTGCTGTAGCTTTTGTTAAGACACCCTTTGGATTAATGGTTCTGACCTCAGCACAACCCCCTTTCCCATAGCAACTTGAGGACAGGCAGCAGCATACAGCCCTGCAAATAGTTTGATTATTACAAAAGTGGCACTGGATTGGGGTGGAAGGGAGACGAACAGGAAGTGTCGTTCCCCCACCAGCCGTTCATTAAATACTGGCTGCAATACGGGGTGATCCCTTCCAACCACGACCAGGGCACGATCGGGAAAGTGTGGTTGCATGACCCAGAGTTCACCAAACAGGAGCGTATTACTTATTGAATTGCTTGCAGTTTAAGGGCTAGCATTGAAAACTTCCCCCCATTTCTCCTAGGTAACCCTATGTGATAGCATTCTCCTGACGGTAACAGAGGCGGAAAGGGAGCAGATGCTGCAAGACCTGGTCCTTATGATGCAATGCTGTGTGCCGCAATGATGCCAGAAGAGTTAATACTGGAGTGGCGCAGGAAAGTGTCCTACCATGGTGGACGAAATAAGGCAGCCCTTCCCAGAAACCTTCTGCAAAGGATTCCAGAGTACCGCCATGAAAGCTTCCTAGAGATCTCCATGGAGGATTCCCGGGCACATAATCAGTCTTTTTCAGAGAGCACCCTCTGCATAGCTGGAGTGGCCACCGATAATCACTATCCCAATTTTTAAATTCAGATTCAACATTAAAAATAATAGCATGTAACTCCCACAGTGTGACTGAAAATGTGTACTCACCAGATGTGTCTTCCCCGGCATCACGCTCCGTTGCCAACTGGTCCTATGAGAGGATGGGCTGCAGAGTTAAAAAAAGGTCTTGGCTGTCGGGGAGAATGGATCCTCCGCTTGCTTGCACCGCATTCTCCTCCTCCTCTTCGTCATCAACAATGTCCTCCTTGTTGTTGCCAGAGGTCACCCGGGCTCCTGGGAGGTATCTACGGAGCATTTTGGGGTAGTGGTGGGGTCACTGCCTAGAATTGCATGCAGCTCCTCATAGAAGTGCCATGTCTGTGGCTTAGAACCAGAGCAACTGTTTGCCACCCTTGTCTTCTGGTATGGTCGCTGAAGCTCCTTTATTTCCCTGCAGCACTGAACATAAGAACGGCCATACTGGGTCAGACCAAAGGTCCATCAAGCCCAGTATCCTGTCCTCTGACAGTGGCCAATGGCAGGTGCCCCATAGGGAATGAACAGACAGGTTATCATCAAGTGCTCCATGCCCTGTCACCCTTTCCCAGCTTCTGGCAAACAGACGCTAGTGACACCATTCCTGCCCATCCTGGCTAACAGCCATTGATGGACCTATCCTTCCTGAATCTATCTAGCTCCCTTTTGAACCCTGTTATAGTTGGCCTTCAAAACACCCTCTGGCAAGGAGTTCCAGAGGTTGACAGTGTGTTGCATGAAAAAATACTTTCTTGTGTTTGTTTTAAACCTGCTACCTATTAATTTCATTTGGTGGCCCCTTGTTCTTGTATTCTGAGAAGTAAATAACACTTCCTTATTTACTTTCTCCCCACCAGTCATGATTTTATAGACCTCTATCATATCCCCCTTAGTCGCCTCTTTTCCAAGCTGAAAAGTCCCAGTCTTATTAATCTCTCCTCATACGGAAGCTGTTCTATAACCCCTAATCATTTTTGTTGTTC
This sequence comes from Chrysemys picta bellii, assembly GCF_011386835.1. NCBI lineage: Eukaryota > Metazoa > Chordata > Testudines > Emydidae > Chrysemys > Chrysemys picta. The sequence goes on from NC_088791.1 coordinate 321,110,156, forward strand.
TTTTCTGAACCTTTTTCAATTCCAATATATCGTTTCTGAGATGGGGCGACCACATCTGCACACAGTATTCAAGGTGTGGGCGTACCATGGATTTATATAGAGGCAATATGATATTTTCTCTTATTATCTATCCCTTTCTTAATGATTCCCAACATTCTGTTCACTTTTTTGACTGCTGCTGCACATTGAGTGGATGATTTCAGAGAACTATCCACACTGACTCCAAGATCTCTTTCTTGAGTGGTAACAGCTAATTTAGATCCCATCGTATATATATATTTAGGACAGAGGCATGCAAACTACAGCCCGTGGGCCACGTCTGGCCCGCGGGACCATCCTGCCTGGCTCCCGAGCTCCTGTCCCAGGAGGCTAACCCCCGGCCCCTCCCCTGCTGACCCTTCCTCCCCCCCCCCCCCCCCTGCAGCCTCAGTTCGCTCACTCCGCTGCAATGCTCTGGGCGGCAGGGCTGTGAGCTCCTGGGGCAGTGCAGCTGCAGAGCCCGGCCTGACCCAGTGCTCTGTGTTGCGTGGTGGTGGCGTGGCTGTAGCGCCGCCAGCCACTGGTGCTCCAGGCAGTGCAGTAAGAGGGCAGGGAGCGGGGGAGCTGGATAGAGGGCAGGGGAGTTTGGGGAGATGGTTATGGGTCGGGGCGGTCAGAGAGCGGGGAACAGGGGTGTTGAATGGGAGCAGCGGTGGGGGGGCATTCAGGAAGGATGGGGCAGCAGGGGGCAGTGAGAAGGGGTGGTTGGATGGGGCAGGAGTCCCGGGGGGGCGTCAGGAATGAGAGGAGGGGTTGGATAGGGCAGCGGTAGTCCAGGGGTGGTCAGGCGACAGAGAGCGGGAGTGTGTGGATGGGGCAGGGGCCTCGGGGGGGGCACAACCCCCTCCCCTAACCGGCCCTCCATACAATTTACTAAACCCGATGCGGCCTTCAGGCCAAAAAGTTTGCCCGCCCCTGAGTTAGGATTATGTTTTCCAATGTGCATTACTTTGCATTTATCAACATTAAATTTCATCCGCCATTTTGGTGCCCAGTTACCCAGTTTTGTGAGATCGTTTTGTAGGTCTTCACAGTCTGCCTGGGACTCAACTATCTTGAGTATTTCTGTATCATCTGCAAATTTTGCCACCTCACTGTTTACCCCCTTTTCCAGATTGTTTATGAATATGTTAAATAGGACTGGGCCCAGTACAGATCCCTGGGGGACACCACTATTTACCTCTCTCCATTCTGAAAACTGACCATTTATTCCTACCCTTTGTTTCCTATCTTTTAACCAGTTACCATGAGAGAACCTTCCCTCTTATCCCATGACTGCTTATTTTGCTTAAGGGCCTTTGGTGAGAGACCTTGTCAAAGGCTTTCTGAAAATCTAAATACACTATATCCACTGGATCTCCTTTGTCCGCATGCTTGTTGACCCCCTCAAAGAATTCTAGTAGATTGGTGAGGCATGATTTCCCTTTACAAAAACCATGTTGACTATTTCCCAACAAATTATGTTCATCTATGTGTCTGACAATTTTGTTCTTTATGATAGTTTCAACCAATTTGCCCGATACTGAAGTGAGGCTTACTGGCCTGTAGTTGCCAGGGTCACCTCTGGCAATTTTAAAATGTTGCGTCACATTAGCTATCCTCCAGTCATTTGGTACAGAAGCTGATTTAAATTATAGGTTACAGATGACAGTTAGTAGACCTGCAATTTCACATTTGAGTTGCTTCAGAACTCTTGGATGAATACCATCAGGTCCTGGAGACTTATTACTGTTTAGTTTATCAATTTGTTCCAAAACTTCTTCTAATGACACCTCAATTTGGGAGAGTTCCTCAGATCTGTCACCCAAAAAGAATGGCTCAGGTTTGGGAATCTCCCTCACATCCTCAACAGTGAAGACCCATACAAAGAATTCATTTAGTTCCTCTGTGTGTCCCTGATGTAGCCCTTTCCCCCCCATACCCTGTGCAATTTTGGCATAGATGTCAGCATTTCTTCTGCTGGTTCAAAGCTCTGCCTGCAGACTCTTCTCCCCACACAGCAATAAGATCCACCACCTCCTGTGTTCTTCATGGGGGAGCACATTTGCGGCCTTGAGCATCCATGGTGATGAGCTCTCCATGCCGATCAAACAGGAAATGAACATTCCAAAGTTCCTGGGGCTTTAACAGGTGAGCGGCTGTTTCCTGTGTATTTGGCTGAAGTGCAATGGAGCTGAAAGTGCTCTCCAGAGCGGTGACAGTGGAGCACTGAGGGACACCTTCTGGAGGCCAATTCATTCGAATTACACAGCGCAGTGTCTACACTATCCCCATGTCGATGCGTGGATGTCGACTGAAGCGCTACGCCTCTCATGGAGATGGAGTACAGAAGTCAACTTTACAAGCTCTTTAGGTTGGCGAAAGGGACTCAGTAGGGTAGACATATGCATTATTAACTTGACCTAACGTGACATATGTCAACCTAACAGTGTAGGTTAGACCAGGCCTAAATATAGCTATGATATATACTGCCTGTAAGCCATTCTTCTGGATGAAAGGCTTGATCTTAACATCTTAGGATGTTATACATTAGACTATGATAATTTGGAGGTTGGGGTTCAGATAATTATATTCTGGGTCAGGATCATCTCTCCTCATCACCTCCAAAAATGATATTGTTGCCTTAGAAGATATAACCTCTAGTCCACAAAGCATTCTCTGAAAGCTGGCAGTATGGAAAGTTGGAGGAAAAGACCAACATCATGGCAATTCTATTTGTAGTCAGAATAATATCCCTTTTAATACATTTTGGTGAAGTTCTAAATATGTTTTGCAAAACTTCTTGAACCAATACACACTTCAAGCTTTCCCCATACCACAGCCAGTCTCTAGGTTATCCCATCATTATCTCAACTGTAGTCACATGAGCCTATAGTAATTAGTATTCAAGGCTGCTGTTGCCTCTTATAAACTTATAGCTTGTTCTGTTTTTAAATACATCATTATAACTTAAATTCCATCGTCAATGCTGAGACTTACAGATTGGAAATACAGTTACAAAGAGCAAATATCTCTCTTCTTTTGTAAACAATGGTGGCATTTCAAAACAACTAAAACATACTTCTTGTTTCTGAAAGCCAATTCACCTCACACCACAGCAACAAAAAGACTGCAGTGGGTTTGACTCTTCAACAAACATTTATTCTTCTGTCTGAGAATGTAACATCTTCTCTGACAGCAGACTTGCCGTTAACTTCCTCAGTGCACCAAATGCTGTGTTTTCTGACAGTTGACAGCACCAAAAAAACCCTTGACTGCCATGAGGTTGTAACATTTTCCTTTAAACATATGAAATGATTTTTTATAATTTTGTCTTTCAATGCATTTATTTGTAATTTAAGTCTATCCATGAATTATGTGAATTGAGATTCTTTTCAAGGCTTCTGCATTCATTCCTTCAAAGCTTTTCCATTGATATTTAGATTTATAATTATACTTATTTGTATTTACCCACCACATGTACCTTTTTCAGCTCCCTGTAAGAACAATGGTTCTCATAACATGCACCTCAACAACTTAGTTCACATTGCATCTGGCATTACTTCAAAGCCAGTTACAATCTATATGGATAGTCAGAGTTAATATAGGACTAACAATAGAATTATCAGACAACGTTAGGCTACATTCCCACAATGTGGTCAGATCCAAGCCCCACTGACTTGAATCAAGCACATACGGGTGCGGGCTCTGCTCACGAGCATCACATTGCAGGATCAAGGCCTAACATTGTCTTTTTTTTTGTAATTAAGATTGGGATCTTAATTTGCTTTCAGGAAAATTTTGCAGCTTTAAGAATGTGCCGTGAATTTAGTAAAGCACGAATTATTACAAAAATATGTATAGCAACAGCCCAATGTTGACCCCAGAATATTTAAAGAATTCTTTAATAGCTCATGGCTCTGTTATGTTCTGTTAATTTCAGATTTAGGACAACTATATTCAAATGTTTTTTTAAAATCCCAAACTTTATTAATTATTATTTATCATGTGGAAGGAAAAATATGACCAACCTGTTCAGTCCCATCTCTGTTTAATACATTTACACATTGATTTTGGTCAAATCTTTGGGTGTAATGTCAATTTTACCAGAAATATGTCTTTAAAATAATTGCAGGCTTATACACAAAACTCCACTTTATTGGTATAATAGGAAGTTACATAAGATAACTAGACTTAATTTTCAGAAGTTCAGGCATGCACCTGTGTATGCTTAATTTGCACTTACATTTGTTGTGACTGCATGTGCATTCATGTTATTTGTGAGAGCACATGACCAACCCACAACTAATCATCTGGATATACAGACACCGTGACTGCTTGTGCAATGGTGCATATTGTGGACTTAAGCTTAAGTCTTTCCATGTAATTGGTTAGGGCCAGCCTGTGAATGGCCCTTGCACAGGCATACAGATGAGGAAAAGAGCTTCCTTACACTTGTGTGGCTGTGCAAGGACCATTTAAATACCAGTCCCAGTGCTCTATGGAACACAGGAACGGCCTGCTTCTGCTCCTCACCAGACAGCAAGTCTAAAAAGACAGTGAGAAGGGTAGGGCCTGTGGAATAGGGCTGATGCCCTGGCAGAGTAATCTGCTTCATGTCAATAGATGGAGCAAACCTTTCATCCCCTGAGGTGTGATCTCTGGTGATCCTTCTCTGCTGGTACAACTCTGCACTGTTCCCTTTTCAGCATAGTGGCATAAGTGCCACAGTCCAGCCCTTAATTATATTTGGTGCAGTCCTTTAACGATTTACACAGGTAGTCCTTACACAGGTATGTAGTCCTTATTGTCTTCAGTGAGAGTAACTGTCTGTGTAAACACTACCTGCTTGAGGAAGGATTGCGGCATCAAGCCCCTAGGCTCTTAAATACATTTTATATATGTAGATGTTACAAAATTTGGCAGGCCAGACAGAAAGATGTCTGTGCAACTCATTAACAGGGAAGGAAACAAAAACAACTGCTCCCCTCCATTCAAAAAAACCCAGACTCCTCTGCAAGGATTTGTACTTCAGTTTATCCCAAAGGGCAGTAAAACATCTGCACAAAGTAACAGAAGCTGTTTCTGATGTGTTAGCAGTGTTTGTTTCAGAAATGATTGCAAAGCGAAAGAAAGAAAGAAAGAAAGAAAGAAAGAAAGAAAGAAAGAAAGAAAGAAAGAAAGAAAGAAAGAGCTTACTTGCCCATAACTTACAGGAGAAGTTGTCAGCACAGTCTACTGCCTTCCAGCTCTCTCCCTGAGCAGAATGAAGTTAATATACTCCCTTATTTCCCAGCCTGCCTTGTCCCAGGCTAAGACTACTACAATTACCCTGGTAGACTACTTTTCTCAGCCTGCCTTGCCTTCCTGGTTCTGAGAAAGAGAAACTGAAACTACCATGAGCCAGCTGATCCCTCATCTCTCAGGGAAGTTTCAGCCCAACCTGCTTTATGGAACTTTACTTTCAGGCTCTAAAGTTAGGGTCAGCAACACTGTCATCTTCTTAAACTGCAGAGGACTTCACTGAGACCACAGAGCTCACTTGATAACCATATTTCCTGCCCCATAGGTATTTTACCAAGGAAGCCTGGAATGGAACAATATCAGCTCTGGAGGGTTCCCCTCATAAATCCTCACAGAGCGTGTACATTACAAGAGAACTTCTGTTGTCCCAAGAAATGGTATGACAGCACTGTGTCCTCCTAATAAAGTCAATTTTTTGGCAAATGCTCTGCATTTTTACCCTTTATTTGTTGTCTGTGGGGCAGGGTTCAGTACCTAGGATGCAGTGCTCCATTTTCATGTCACCACCTTTTATGGAGGAGTCCCTATAAACTTTATCGTTAAGAAGATTTGTTGTTCCAATGGGGATTCAATACCTTTGTTCTAACTGAAAAATGTATATTGGCCCCAAATTTATGACACTTAGACTAGAAATAAATTTTCTGAAATGTTGTAAGTAAATCCATTCAAGTATCAGGGGGTAGCCATGTTAGTCTGTATCTATTTCTGTGATAACTGCAACGGACAGAGGTCCCAACTCATAGCACACAAGTACTGCATGAATCTTATGTAATTTACAGCTCATGCTCAAGTAAAATGTGAACAGTTAAAATCATTACATTAAAAAAAATACAAAAAATGTTGAATTTGCGCATAGAAAAGATGGCTTAATCATAATAAGGCTCATCAGCTACTTTTATTACATAATAATTGTAAATATAACATATCAGACAGAATACAGATAGAAGATACAAAAAGAAGCAGAACAAAAAAAACATGTTTGATTTTCCTTTCTGTTCAATCTCTGTGGGATTGCAATAGTCAAAATATGAGATTGCAAGAAATTAGAACAGAAAATAAATTCCAGTACAATCTTGAGAAACTGCCACTTTTGTGTCTGGCATTATAGTACTGTAGATCATTTTTACATCACCTCACAAAGATGCAATGTATTCCAATCCCAGGTCATTTTTTTTTAAAAGTTGTAAACATTTTGGGGATGTATACACCTCTGTTTTAAAACTAATATTTAACATATAATGAAACCAAAGCCATCGCACAGCAAACAGCTCAGCTGTTAAAAAAACCTGACTGCACAAAGTTAGTGTACTTTCATCTTACTGATTTTTTAAAAATAATGCAGCTCCACATTGGATCCACTGGTCTTGGTTTCCTCCACAGGGCACATCAATATTCGTCACCACACAGTCCCTCTCAGCACTAGTATAGACTGGCAGGGATATGCACTCCTCCGGAGAATACGGACCGTATGCATCCTGTCAACAAACCACCCATTAGTTATAATTTAAAAATACAGTAGGTATATTAACATGACTCAAGAACAGTCTCAGATGACACGGTATCCAAAGAAGAGTCAGAAGTTATAATGTGATAAGTGCAACCTTTGGTAGGTGTCAGAAGAATAATCTGTTGGCTAAGTCTGGGAAGAGGGAAGAGAAAGCAAAGGTTTCAGAAAAAGTATTTTTCTCTAGACTTCTGACATAACTCAGCATTTGAATTCTCTTTACTGTGTCTGTCAGTTTTGAAGGGTAAAATGATAACATCTGACATCATATAACACCTGGACCAGAAATCTAAAGCAGGTTGAATTAGCTCCCATGAGCACAGTTCCAACACTTTCCACTTCAAAGATTTTTAAAGTCTCCTGCCAACCAAGCTACTCTTATTTAAGCCATTATTGTCCAAAGAAACATTTACATATTTTAACTGGAATCGTTACAAAGAAATATTCTTGGGTTTTGACCTGCAGTGAGTAGAAAGAGACCAAGACAAAGTAGTCTTGTTTTAAAATTCCAGAATAGTCATTTCTAAATTCTGACATATAAGTCAGTCTGTGCAGGATTGATGTGCAGGGTTTTTAAATGACTGAGTTCTTACTCATCCTTGTACTCACTGAAGGAATTGTCTACAGCAGTTTCAGCCGGAGTATGATTGGGCCTCTGAAGTAGAACAAGAGCTGCTGCAAAAGGGAAATGGTTATGAAGGAGAATGGGGTGTCCTGGAGGATATGACTTGTCACACATCCTGAGATGCACAAACTGATAGGCAGCAGCCATTGTTTATGTATAAAAAAAATTCTATTTAGTTCTGCCCTTGGGCAGACAGACAGAACACTACTCCACACACATTCCCCTTCCCCATTGTTGCAGACTACTTTGAGGATTTTTTGGTGTTTATTAGGGCATTGTTCAAACAATGAATACTGTTACTAGGAGGGCTCTCCAGGCCACAGGGAGCTGCTCTAACTTATCCCAGGGACTGACATGGTCCCCAGCCAGCAGCAGGACAAAGGGATCACAAAGTTCGTAAGCTCAGCCAGACCAAAGGATCTGACCCACAGTGTAAAACCTGCCTACTGCCTCTTCCATGCTCTCTTTAAAACTGACAGACAAGAGCTTAGATAGAAAGGGAATCAATCACAAGTATAAAACAAAAAAACCTTACATGCAATTTTAGCAATCGAAAACATGTAAAAATATGTAAAATGATTGAATATTAGTTAAAACAAGAAGGGTGGATGCTTTCACTAGTCATATACAGGGAAATGCATTAACTCTTTACAGCAATATTCACTACAGTGGCAGGTGGTGGTGTTTGGCACCTCTGGAAAATAGACCATTTCCATTAGGTGCTTAAATAGGGATTTAGCAAGTTAACTTTAGGCACCCAGGTTTAAACAGTTTGGCTGAATTTATTTATAATCAGATATTCAGATATGCATATACTTACTTCATTACTGTGCACTATTAGCAGCAATGCTGTTACATGAGGATTACAATTATCTGCTACATTTTGTTATGGAGGAACAAGTGAGCCAGGGGCTGAGGGAGCCATGGCTCTGCCTCCTCTTGCCCCACAATGACCAGTAGATCTGGATGTAGCCTGAAAAGTGAAATATTCCCTCCCCACTCCTAGAGCAAGAGGGAGCTAAGGTGAATTGTGGCTGACGCACTGTTTCCTCTGAGGGCTCCTCCTGGTGCACTGCAACTATAAAGGACTGAGTTTAAAGGCTCATTCTAGCCCTTACTCTTCTGCAGTATTTAACCAGCCTTTAAAACATGATACAATACTTTGATAGAATTCTGGGCAATAAGTGTAGTCAGAAAACCAGACTCCTCACAACACTCAAAGTCTCATTTTATATTCTCAGAGAAGTGTCAAAGATTTTTGTGAAACAAACAACAAGCCCATTTGACTTCTGTCAGTAAGGAACTGGAACAAAACCGAAGGGTTCTTTTAGTGCAAATCAAACAAGCATGAGTGAGTAAAGTTTCATTATTAGAAACCATATAATATCTCAAAACAGGAAAGAAGTTAAAATGCAAACAATGATTGTTTTCAGCACTGTGCCTTAGACCTGAATGTCTAGCCATTTTTGAAGATTTTTATTGCTGTTGTAAGTCAACTTCCCTCATCTTTTCAACACCAGGGGTGAAATCTTATCTCCAATGAAGTTAGTGTGAGTTTTGCCATTACCTTCAATGAGGCCGGGAATGCATCCCACAGCTTTAAGTTCTATTAACTTTATGGGACAAACATATCACTCGTACTTTCCTCTTCTGGAGATAATATTGTTTGCCTCGTGCCCTGTTTTGTTGTCATTACATGTCTGATTAACAGAGCATAATGCATGCAGAATATCTATCTGTGTTCATGGCACCTGCAATAGCTAGAAGAGAATGGTCCCCTTTAAAGATAATATTAATGCTATGTTTTGGCTCTACCAGTAACTGTATAAGGTTGATATGAATTTACCTTTCCACTTTCTGAGGCTAAATAGGCCACCTCTGTTATGTTCCCAAACACTGGCAATTCTAATTTTGAAAGCCTACTCTCAAAATAAGTTCTTTTGAACAAAGCAATGACCAAGTAGTCTGCAGATACTTTCCATTCATAGACAAGAGCTTCTTAATTTTGAGATGTCTACCCGTATATCTTGTTTCTCAGGCTTAAATTTCATAGCAATGAAAGAAAGGAAGAAAGAAGATATGCCTAATTAGAATAACAAAATGTAGTATGCTCACACATACACAGTGGCACACAAACTGAATGTTGGTGTGCACTGGGAAGATACCACGGTGATGGGTGTGTTGTAAGACTTTAAACAAACTATAATAGATTGAAGAACTGACACATGAGAACTGTATTCTTTGCCTAGGTCTTTAAACCATATTTGTCTTATCTTTTCTGATAACTGCATCTGTTTCTCCATCAACTTAAATATTGCAATCTTAATAAGGCCCACTGTGTGTATGCATTATGCTACAGTATTTAATTACATGATCACATGCTATTTTTTCTACAGGGCCCCCAATTCAGTCTGTCACAGGATGGGTAGTGCAAAGGGAATGAATCAGGATTATGCAGTTAATAAGGATGTTGTCCGTAGTATCCCAGACTCATTCATACAGAAGGTGGAAGGTGTGTAGTGAATGAGGCAGTGGAGTGCAGAAAGAAAAGGGATCATCTCATGGTTAAGACAGATGAATTACACCCTGAACAACTAGATTCTATTTCTGCTTCTGCCACAACATGATGCTGAGCAACTCATTTTAAACCTTTTTTTTTTTTACCCAGTGGCCATTAATTGTGTGTTCCTTGTTTTCTGGGTGCCCAATTTCAGATACTTCAGCACAGGCTTAACTTTAACACATGGTTGAGTGCTTTGCTGAACAGGAATGGGATTACTCACTATACTGCTTAAGGTTAAGCATGTTGGGTATGTGCTTTGCTGAATCGGAGCCTCAGTGTAAAACAATTTATATTTTCCCTCGACCCAGTAACTCCTAAGTCTAGAATAACCATATTTAGCGAAAACAGCACATTTTGGAAAGTTTAGGAATCTGTTCATTTCCATTAACAAAATAAGGATTTGTAAGCATTTTTTACTTAGTGAACTGAAAACTGCTTCATTAGCCTTGTCTACATTTTTTCTTCACGTTTTCAATAATCGTAGGTTCATTGATGATAGCAATGGTGGGAGATCCAGTGTAGACCAGCTGCTAGTGTTTTACCCACTGTGTTCTCATACTAAATCTTGATGTGGCGATTAGTCTATATTAATGCTTTCACCATGGGCATCACTAGTTTGGCAGCACTGGTGGTAGCAAAGAATTGGGACATTTTAAGAAAAAAGTCTAGTGTAGGTGCAGTTAATATGTCTCAGCTACAGAGCCCCTAATGTCTGTTTACAGATATTCAATTAGAGGCACTGTTACTTCTGGGTCAGGAAAGGGTACAGCAATAACAATGAAATATCTAATGTGATCCTCAACACGTTTTATTACTTACTACTGGCTAAATTTATTATCCCAAAAAGCTAACTTTGTCTGAAGAGTTCACCAGGTTGACACATACCAAAAACCACCATTTGCCACTTTCATTTGTTGTACAGGCCCTTGTTTGCAGGATGGGAGAAAAAGTGACACAAAACAATGGAAAATAATGTACAGCTAATGAATCTACTGTAATACAGAAGTGGAAAAAACATCCCTCCCTACCTATATACCGTAATTCTTGCTTTTCTGTATTTATATTTCTATATATTTTCCATAGTTCTGTTAAGCTTTTTAGTTTGCTTTTTAGCTACAGCTTTTATAAGCTTGTGATTTTATTATGCTACCCCATGCTTTGAGAAATTGCTATGTAAGACACATTTCTTTGCAGCTTCTGATTCCAGTATTTAACAAAGATTATTACTATAATTGAAAAGTTGTACAGGTTACAATTCTTACAGTTTGGATTACTTATTTTGCTTTAATCTAATTCACTTCAATAATCACTGGAATTCATTTTTCATTAGGTATAAGAAGGGGTAAGGGTTTTATTTTTTTCCCTGCCGCTCGTAAGATGTTCTTTACTTTAAGTCAATTTTTACATTATATGGTGTTAAAACTCTAATGGAAAAAATCTTTTATTAAGAACTTCCAAATACTTTTATAAGTTTTAATAAATATAATTTTGAAAATGTATGATCATATATTTAAAGCAGAGAAAATAAAAATAATAAAAGCTTTGATTTGAATACATTTCCTCTTTACAGCGGCTTTCTCTTCATTTGTTTGTTACTATTTAAAAAATATTGGCCAAAATGTAAATAAATCTGCCATGTTATACATGACTGTTTGTTCTATAAAAACTGGGAGTTGATCATTTTTTAAAAGAAGAAACAAACAGATCAGCAACATCATACTGGAAAGCTATTACACAGAAGAAAGGAAACTATAAAAGTGTAGGTCCTTTAATAATTTAGTACCTGTGGAATCCAACCCATGTAACAAGGGAGAACTGATGACACACTGGGAGAGTCATGCTGGTTTTCTGAAAGTCGATGTCCATCAAAACTGCAACCTTCCAGTTGCAGGCCACTTATCTGTAATGGAAACACACAAAATATTCAGATATATATTAGAGCTTAAAATGTCAATAATGATTATACTGTGCCCTAACAAAGGCATGGATAGTCCTCTGTATTGTGACCAAGTTCTAAATAAAAGGAAACTAATTATCATAACATTGCATGGGAGAAAGAGAAATAGGATTTAAAAAGATCTAGACTATTCTTCAGAGTGAATTTCCTCTGGTTTGGTTTAACATTCTTTGAAAATGCTAGAGAACAATACCTGTAAATGTCATCATTTATGAAACTGCAGGTGCCCTGGCATTAGATTAATATACATATAGTGGCAACAGCCAAGTAAACATTTATTAACAATGTCATAAAACAAAATTACAAAAAATAAAACTACACAACAACAAAAAATACAACAATAACTGAAAAGGGAAGGCTTCTTGCTTGGAAGTTTGACCTAAGCTTTCAACTAATAGAATAAGCTCCTGTATGTTTTCTACAGAAGGAAATAAGATAATTTTCTACTTATACTCCATTCAGAAATAATATGGGGGGGGGGGAGAAAGAGGGATGAAAAAAAAATAAATGTTAAGCAATATGAAATAAGATTTTAGGTTAAATTGCTATTGAGTAAAACAAATTTAACGGGTTGAATGCAAAAGTAACTGTCTCCATATTGTTCTACTTGTAACATATTTTAAATGAATGATTTTAACAACAATGATCACATCAGCACTTTCAACTTCTGAACTAAGAAAAAGTATTTTTCCTGCTTTAAATGGAATTTAAGCTCTGCATGGATTAATGACAAAGGAGACCCAGTGTGTGTGTAACAGCAGTTCTTCTAAAAACATTCCCTTTGAAGATCTATACTCTTGGAGTCAGGTACTTTCCTTTACTGCAACACATGGGCAACTACAAGTCAACGTGAAAAAACAAAATTAATGATATTGCAGAAAACTCTCCCCCTCAAACAATGAAGTTAACCAAAACAGAGTAAAATTGTATTACAGAGACATGGAGATTGATTCTAAAAAGACGGTTACTCACCGTTGTAACTGTTGTTCTTCGAGATGTGTTGCTCATATCCATTCCATTAGGTGTGTGCGCGCCGCGTGCACGATCGTCGGAAGATTTTCTACCCTAGCAACACCGGCGGGTCGGCTGTGGAGCCCCCTAGAGTGGCGCCTTCATGGCGCTGAATATATACCCCAGCCGACCCGGCGCCCCCTCAGTTCCTTCTTGCCGGCTACTCCGACAGTGGGGACGGGGGGCGGGTTTGGAATGGATATGAGCAACACATCTCGAAGAACAACAGTTACAACGGTGAGTAACCGTCTTTTCTTCTTCGAGTGCTTGCTCATATCCATTCCATTAGGTGACTCCCAAGCCCAACTTAGGTGGTGGGGTCGGAGTGAGACATTGCTGTGTGCAAAACCGCTGACCCGAAGGCAGCATCGTCCCTGGACTGCTGCACTAGTGCATAGTGAGCTGTAAACGTGTGGACTGATGACCAAACCGCCGCTCTACAAATGTCCTGTATCGGAACATGTGCCAGGAAAGCAGTCGAGGAGGCTTGGGCCCTCGTGGAGTGAGCGGTGAGGTGCGGTGCTGAGACACCTGCCAGGTCATAGCAAGTCCGGATGCAAGACGTAATCCAGGAGGATAGGCGTTGTGAGGAGACCGGTGAGCCTTTCATTCGGTCGGCCACCGCGACGAAGAGTTGCGTCGTCTTTCTAAAGTGCTTTGTGCGGTCAATATAGAAGGCCAGGGCCCTTCGCACGTCCAGGGAATGGAGACGTTGGTCCTGGCGAGTGGCATGTGGTTTGGGATAAAAGACCGGGAGAAAGATGTCCTGGTTGATATGAAATGGAGAAACCACCTTAGGGAGAAAGGCAGGATGTGGACGAAGCTGCACTTTATCCTTATGGAAAACTGTATAAGGGGGCTCGGATGTAAGCGCCCTGAGTTCAGAAACGCGCCTTGCTGAGGTGATGGCTACGAGGAAGGCTGTCTTCCAGGATAGGTACAAAAGAGAACAGGTGGCCAGTGGCTCGAATGGAGGACCTGTGAGCTTGGAGAGAACCAGGTTGAGGTTCCACGTCTGAACGGGCTGACGTTGTTGTGGGTACGTCCGGTCTAAGCCCTTGAGGAATCTAACGACCATCGGGTTAGAGAATACCGAGGACGCGAGTTCCCCTGGGTGAAAGGCCAGGTGAACTCTAATTGAAGATATCGCCAACCCCTGCTGTTTTAGGGAGAGGAGATACTCCAAAATGAGAGGAATGGGTGCCCGCAACGGGGACGTGGCTCGTTGTTCGCACCAACAGGAGAACCGCTTCCACTTGGCCAGGTACGTGGTGCGTGTTGAGGGCTTCCTACTGCTCAGCAGAATCTGTTGGACAGAGTGCGAGCATTGCTGCTCTGCCTGGGTGAACCATGGAGCAGCCACGCCGTGAGGTGGAGTGATTGCAGGTCGGGGTGACGCAGCCGGCCGTGGTCCTGCGTGATGAGATCCGGATACAACGGAAGCGGGATCGGTGTCTGAACCGAGAGTTCTAACAGTGTGGTGTACCAGTGTTGTCTCGGCCACGCTGGAGCGACCAGAATTACCTGTGCCTGGTCTCTGCGCAATTTGAGCAGTACCTTGTGGACCAGAGGAAACGGAGGGAAGGCGTAAAACAGGTGGTCTTTCCAGGGAAGGAGAAACGCATCCGAGAGGGAGCCCGGAGCTCGACCTTGTAGGGAGCAGAACACGTGGCACTTCCTGTTGTCTCGGGATGCAAACAGGTCTATCTGGGGAAACCCCCACCTCTGGAAGATGGAATGTATGATGTCCGGACGGATAGACCACTCGTGCGTCTGGAAGGACCTGCTGAGTCGATCCGCTAGAGTGTTCTGGACTCCAGGGAGGAACGATGCCGTGAGGTGGATTGAGTGGGCGATGCAGAAGTCCCACAGGCGAATGGCCTCTTGGCATAGAATTGACGAACGTGCTCCTCCTTGCTTGTTGATGTAAAACATGGCCGTGGTGTTGTCGATGAGAACTAACACACATCGGCCACGTAGGAGGTTGAAAAATGCCTGGCACGCCAGTCGTACCACCATCAGTTCCCGAACATTGATGTGCAGGGCTAGCTGGGATGCAGTCCACAGGCCCTGGGTATGGTGTTCGTTGAGATGGGCGCCCCAACCCAGAGATGAAGCGTCTGTGACCAGGTGCAGAGAGGGTTGTGGGGCGTGAAATGGTATCCCCTCGCAGACCACATTGTGATCTAGCCACCAGGTGAGGGAGGTCAGGACCGAGATCGGGACCGTGACCACCATGTTCAGAGTGTCCCGATGTGGGCGGTATATTGACGACACCCAGGTCTGGAGTGGGCGAAGCCGAAGTCTGGCATGCCTGGTTACGTACGTGCAGGAAGCCATGTGACCCAGCAGGGTAAGGCACGACCTCACCGTGGTAGTTGGGAAGGCCTGGAGCCCTTGAATGAGGCTCGTGATGGTGCCAAAACGGTTGTCTGGCAGGATGGCTTGTGCACGTCTGGAGTCTAGAACTGCCGATGAATTCTATTCTCTGGGTAGGTTCCAGAGTGGATTTGTCCTTGTTGAGCAGGATGCCCAACTCGTTGAATGTGTGCACTATTATGTGGACGTGAGCTTGAACTTGCTCTTTGGTGCGACCGCGTACCAGCCAGTCGTCTAGGTACGGGAACACCTGTATCCCTTGTCGACGAAGGTACGCTGCCACGACAGCCATACATTTCGTGAACACTCTTGGGGCCGAGGATAGGCCGAAGGGAAGGACTGCAAATTGGTAGTGCACCGCGTTTACCACGAATCGCAGGAAGCGTCTGTGAGGTGGGTAAATTGAGATGTGAAAGTATGCGTCTTTCATGTCGAGGGCGGCGAACCAGTCTCCAGGATCGAGGGAAGGGATAATGGCCCCCAAAGAGACCATGCGGAACTTCAACTTTACTACGAATTTGTTGAGTCCGCGCAAGTCCAAGATGGGCCGCAGACCTCCTTTGGACTTGGGGATCAGGAAGTAACGGGAATAAAATCCCCTGCCCCTTAACTCTATCGGAACCTCCTCTATGGCCCCCATGGCCAGGAGCGTAGAAACCTCCTGAATAAGAAGTTGCTCGTGAGAAGGGTCCCTGAAGAGGGACGGGGAAAGGGGGTGGGAGGGGGGAATAGAAGAAAACTGGATAGCGTATCCCCTCTCCACCGTGCGGAGGACCCAACGGTCCGAAGTTATAAGGGACCAAGCACGGTGGAAGTGGGAGAGGCGATCCCGAAATGAGGGGGCTGGATCCTGGGGGATGACTGGGGCGCCGTCCTCGACCGCACCTTCAAAAGTTCTGCCTGGGGCCTGAAGGTGGTCTAGGTGGCCCCTGGTTCTGGCCGGGTTGAGGGCCGGTCCACCTTCTTCTACCACCTCGCCCTCGCCTCCGGGCCGAGTCCTGTCTCTGACGAGGCGGGGGGGGGGGGGGGGGGGGGGTAGAAGCGCTGAGGCTGCGGCCTAAATGGCCTGCGCTGAGGGCCCACAACATGCATCCCCAGGGAGCGCATGATTGTTCTCGAGTCCTTGAGGCTCTGCAGGCGAGAGTCTGTCTTATCTGAGAACAATCCATGACCCTCAAAGGGCAGATCTTGTAGGGTTTGCTGCAGCTCCGGAGGCAAACCCGAAACCTGAAGCCAGGAGATCCTGCGCATAGCGATACCCGAAGCCAGGGTCCTCGCAGCTGAGTCTGCAATGTCCAAGGAGGCCTGCAAGGAGGTCCGAGCCACCTTCTTGCCCTCCTCTACCATGGCTCCAAACTCTTCCCTGGACTCTTGGGGAATCAACTCCTTAAACTTCCCCATAGAGTTCCAGGAGTTGAAATTGTAGCGGCTCAGTAGCGCCTGTTGGTTCGCCGCTCTAAGTTGTAGCCCTCCGGCTGAGTAAACCTTACGGCCAAACAGATCGAGCCGCTTAGCCTCTTTTGATTTAGGCGCTGCAGCCTGCTGGCCGTGGCGCTCTCGTGCATTCACTGATTCCACCACCAGTGAACACGGTTGGGGGTGGGTATACAAGTACCCATAGTCCTTAGACGGGACAAAGTATTTCCTTTCCACCCCTCTCGCTGTGGGTGGAATAGAGGCAGGAGTTTGCCATATCGTATCCGCATTCGTTTGGATCGTGCGGATCAGGGGTAACGCCACCCTCGATGGGGCATCCGCTCCAAGGATATTCACGATCGGGTCGTGCACCTCCACTATCTCCTCCGCCTGCAGGTCCATATTACGGGCCATCCTACGCAGGAGATCCTGGTGAGCCCGAAGATCTATCGGAGGGGGACCCGTACATGAAGTGCCCGCCACTGCCTCATCCGGAGAGGAGGAGGAGGATGCCTCCGGTGGTACTGGATCCAAGGGGGGGTCCTGATCCCCCTGCTCTTGGGCCGGAGCATCACCTGCACTTGGGTCCATGGTGTCGGGTGGCGTGGACACGGAAGCCTCCATGCCTCCTGGCGGAGGCCGAGAGATGGTGGATTCTGGGGCCCTTCTGACCGAGTGACCCGAGCGAGAGGTCGATGGTATTGGAGCCCCTTGCTCCTGGTGGTACGCCCACGGGGTCCAAAACGACCAGTGAGATGGTCCATGAGAGTGGTCCTCTGCCATCTCCTGCCAATGGCCCAAGTTTCGTTCCTCGGCTTGCCCTTGAGGGGGGTATGCCGATCTCGACAGGTCCTCCGAGGAGCGAGACACCGACCTTGACGGCCATGGCGGTGCCGAGAGAGATGAAACGATCCCCGTGGGCTGCGGTGCCGCACGGTGCCGGTCCGGAGATGATCTATCTCTGCGCGGTGCCGGCGATCGGTGCCGGGACCGCGACCGGTGCCGATGACCTCGTCGGTGCCGGGAGTCGGATCTGGACCTCGACGAGGACCTGGAGTATGCCCGGTGCCGGGAGCGGCCCCTCGACGTCGAGCGTCGACCGTAGCGGTGCCGAGAACTACGTCTCGACGTTGATCGGTGCCGACGATCATATCGGTGCCGAGACGTAGAGCGGTGCCGCGAAGAAGATCTTGGCCGCGAGTACGACCGGTGCCGAGACGATATTCGGTGCCGGGACTGCGATCGGCGTGGGGACCTGCTTCGGGACCTGGATCGGTGCCGAGGTTCCAGCCCTTGTGATGGAGGGCGCATCAAGGCAGGTTTCCCCCTCGACTGGACCGGGCGAGTCAACGGTGCAGTCGGTGCCGGTGGTTGAGGCGGTGCCGGCTCCGTGAGAGCTATTAAGTCTCTCGCCGCCGCGAAGGTCTCTGGAGTCGACGGGAGACACTGTATCACCGCCGGCCTCGGTGGAGACGCTATTTGCACCGGACTCAACGGCCTCGGCGCCGGAGTCGACGGTGCTGGAGGCACCTGTTTTCGTTGCTCCACCGGCGGACGCGGCTCTACCCCCGGCACTGGGGGAGCCGGCGTCTTCGGCACGGATGTCCCCGTCTTATGGGCTTTTTTATGCCCCGGGGATAATGACCGGCGCCGAGGCACTTGCTGTGCTTGCGGTGCCGACGAGGTCCGGTGCCGGGGAGGCTTGTCTGACGCCACTCGCGTGGTCGTCATAGCCGGTGCCGCCGGGGCACTGCGCACCGAGGTGCTAGGCGCCGGGGCCTGGCCCGTAGAAGGAGTGTCCGGGCTAAGTGCCGCCTCCATCAGGAGTTGCCTGAGCCGAAAGTCCCGCTCCTTCTTGGTCCTTGGTCTGAAGGCCTTACAGATCTTGCACTTATCTGTTTGGTGGGACTCTCCCAGGCACTTCAGACAGGAGTCGTGCGGGTCGCTCGTGGGCATAGGCTTAGCGCAGGAGGCGCACTGCTTGAAGCCGGGAGCGTTGGGCATGAGCCCGGGCCCGCGGCCGGGGGAGAAAGGGGGAGACGACCCCCTTAATCCCCTGGACTACTTAGAACAACTTTAAAACTACTTAACTAATTTACTACAAACACTATAACTATAACTATAACTATAACTGTGATACAACAAAATAAGCTAGGGAGAGTGGAGGACAGCTATGCCGCGCTCCACAGTTCCAACGACCGTCAGGGGCGGTAAGAAGGAACTGAGGGGGCGCCGGGTCGGCTGGGGTATATATTCAGCGCCATGAAGGCGCCACTCTAGGGGGCTCCACAGCCGACCCGCCGGTGTTGCTAGGGTAGAAAATCTTCCGACGATCGTGCACGCGGCGCGCACACACCTAATGGAATGGATATGAGCAAGCACTCGAAGAAGAATTACACATACCCTGGGCCTCATAAAAATCCATTGTGGTATTCAGACTGGCTGTATTACCACGACAAGAAAAAGTTCTGCAGGCCTCTATGCTAGGGTTACCATACGTCCGGATTTTCCCGGACATGTCCGGCTTTTGGGGGCTCAAATCCCCGTCCGGGGGGAAATGTCCGGGAAAATTGGGAGGGCTCGGTGGTGCTCGGCCGGGGCCGGCGGTGCGGGGCCGGGGGCATGGTGCCGGGCCGGGAACCAGGGGCGCAGTGCCGGGCCAGGGTCACAGTGCCGGGCCGGGCGCGGGGCCGGACGGGGAGCCGGGGGCGCGGTGCCGGGCCGGGAGCCGGGCCCGCGGGGCCGGGGAGCCGGTCAGCCGGGCCCGCGGGGAGCTGGTCAGCCGGGGAGCCGAGCCCGCGGGGAGCCGGTCAGCCGGGCCCGCGGGGAGCCGGTCAGCCGGGCCCGCAGGGAGCCGGGCCGGCGGGTAGCCAGGGAGCCGGGGAGCCGGGCCCGCGGGGCGGGGAGCCGGGGAGCCGTGCCCGCGGGGCAGGGAGCCGAGGAGCGCGCTGGGTCGCCGTGGGCCGGCAGTGCTGGGCGGGCCGGGGGTGGTCGGCCGGGGCCGGCACCCCAGGGCCTGAGCCGACGCAGGCTGGAAACGCCGGGGGGCCAGCCTGGGCCGCGCCTCCTCCCCCCACACCCCCCTTGCCTGCTTCAGGCTTCCCGCGAATCAAGAGAAGCTATCGCGGGAAGCAGGGGAGGGCGGAGACTTTGGGGAGGGGGCGGGGGTGTGGGCGGGGCTGGGGGCCGTAGAGTGTCCTCCATTTGGAGGCACAAAATATGGTAACCCTACTCTATGCAGTAAAGAAGCTACGCCACTAAGTAGCTACAACTACACCAATATAACTACTGCTAATTCAACGGTATAATTAAGTCATTTTATTGTGTAAGAATGAAGTTTGGAGCTCATCTTAACAGGTTATTACAGTGACTGGGATAAAACCACAATAAAAACTCAGCACTTGCAGTTCTGCAAACAAATGCTCCATGAATACAAAAACTCCAGCAACAACAGCTTCAGAACAGAACT
Source organism: Chrysemys picta bellii (assembly GCF_011386835.1). Classification (NCBI taxonomy): domain Eukaryota; kingdom Metazoa; phylum Chordata; order Testudines; family Emydidae; genus Chrysemys; species Chrysemys picta. Next base: position 321,130,402 of record NC_088791.1, read on the forward strand.
AGGCCAATTGCCCCTGCTAATCAACATGCAGAAAGAATACTCAACTCCTCGGGCCCTCTCAACCACGGCATCAAATATTCTCTCTTGTGTGGCTGTTTGTTTGTTAAATGTGTGATTTTGGTAGGTTTACTGAAAGACGGTAGACTAATTTGAGGAAGTGGATTTTAGGTTTTATTCTGAAGGTGCTCAAGTTCATGGTCATGCTGGAACACCCATGGAAGCGAGTTCCACAGCAGTGAACTAGCTGCTGAGAAAGCTCTATCTACCGCACTCAAGTTTCACTCTTGAGCTTGACAGTTCCTTTGTGTTCATAGTCATGTAAAATAATAAATGTGTCCCTCTGGGAATTTGGACCAATCCCAGGAAGTACTTTGAGGATGAACACCAAAACCTTGAATTTGACTAAATCTACAGTGGGAAGCCACTGACGAAAGCAGCCCATTGGGAGTAATGCACTTTCAGAGGTCAGTATTGTTAAACAAATAGTCTGTGATGTTCTGAACTGAGACTCCAGTACACCACACAAAAGTAGTGCAGAGGAGTTGCAATTAGTACACCAGCTCATGGACTGGAATAGCAGTCAGAGGAGGGGTTCACTGTACCTCTGCAATCTGGATTTAGGCCAATGGGAGGAGGATACTGTGGAATTTACCTCCATAATCTACTGGCATTTCACTCACACAAAGCATGAGTTACTTGTGTTCTTTACAAGTGGAGCAGATTTCACCATAAATGAATAGCACCTTGCAATCTTTTGCATTTTATTACTTTCTGGCAAATTTGCTCTTGCATATTAGGGTTCATGTTATTTTAAATGAATTTATGGGAAGTGAGCTAATATCAAGGTTCAAAGACACTCTGTCTCCATAAGACCATGTTCTCCACAATAAACATTTCCTGTCTATTAAGTGCCATCATTTCCCACAGGACAATACAGATCTTAGCAGCCTACAGGAAACCAAATTTCACTTCCTCCACAGGCTGCATGATTCTTGGTGCTTGATAGAGGCATTCTGTGTAAAAAGTGCTTCCTATGAACTCTTTTAATGATATCTGTATAAACATCTGGAAACTTAGCTTCAATATGTGTTTGATAGCTTCTCTTGAGTGGCTGTATATAACATTCTTGCAATAATATTTTGTTTTACAGAATTTACATTCAGCTTTACTGAGTTCATAGCATTTAATGTCAAAAAGTCCTTTACTGTGCTTCTTCTGTTCTTGTCATGCATTTGGTTCCAAAATGATTGAAAATGGAGGACTTATGTCAAAAGGGATAAGACCAGCAGATTTCAGATGTTGACAGACCAATCAGTGCAAACAGCAAATAGGGCAGGTATATGTGCATAGCAATGGTGATTGTCAGGGGAGAGCCAGACATTTTCAGAATCTCTGTCCAAGCAATTCTAAGTGCCATTAAAGAAGGTGCCATTATATACAAATTGATTCTGAATCAGGTATTCTTCACATCCCCACTAGGAAGGAACTGCTACTAATCATGTCTTTTTGTCATCTGACAAATTAATCATCCATTTCAGAGTTGGTAAAATTTATTTCTCCTTCTCTGTCACTTCCACCTGATAAATCCTCCTCTTATTCAAAAATTCTCATGAATGCTCTTGAACTTTGCACTATGAAATCTAGTCTCATTTCTATTATCCAGTTTTCAAGGTTATCTAAATCTTGTTGCATGATTTTTCAGTCCTCTTCAGTATTGGCAATACCTCCCAGCTCTGTGCCATCTGCAAATTTTATTAGCACACTCCCAATTTTTGTCTTAAGGTCATTAATGAAAATGTTAAAAAGACTGATCCCAAGTGTGATCCTTGAGGAATGTCACTAGTAACCTCCTACAGCCTGACAAGTCACCTTTCAGCATGATTTGTTGTAGTCACCCCTTTAACCAGTTCCTTACCCATCTTTTTTGATTCTCATATTAATCCTCATCTTCTCCAGTTTAACTAATAATTTCCCATGTGGGACTGTATCAACTGCTTTACTGAAATCCAGGTAGATTAGATATACTGTATTTCCTTTGTCTAGAAAATTAGTAGGCCTGTCAATTAATTGCAGTTAATTCAAGCAATTAACTCAAAACAAATGAACAATTAAAAAAATAAATCGTGATTAATCACAGTTTTAATCGCACTGTTAAACAATAATAGAATACCAATTTAAATGTATTATGAATATTTTTGGAGGTTTTTCTATCTTTTAAAATATATTGATTTCAATTACAACACTGAATACAAAGTGTACAGAGCTCCCTTATATTATTTTTTATTACAAATATTTACACTAGAAAAAAGATCAACAAAAGAAATGGTATTTTTCAATTCACCTCATAAAAGTACCGTAGCGCATTCGCTTTATCGTGAGAGTGTAACTTACAAATGCAGATTTTGTTTTGTTACATAACTGCATTCAAAAACAAAACAATGTAAAACTTTAGAGCCTAAAAGTCCCTGGCCCAATGGCAGCATTATCTCCTGTAAATGTAAACAAACTTGTTTGTCTTAACGTTTGGCTGGACAAGCAGTAGGACTGAGTGGGCTTGCAGGCTCTAAAGTTTTACATTGTTTTACTTTTGAGTGCAGTTTTGTAACAAAAAAAATCTACATTTGTAAGTTGCACTTTTATGATAAAGAGATTGCACTACAGTACTTGTATCAGGTGAATTGAAAAATACTGTTTCTTTTGTTGAACATTTTACAGTGCAAATGTTTTAAATAAAAAATAATAATATAAAGTAAGCACTGTACACTTTGCATTCTGTGTTGTAATTGAAATACACATTAGAAAATGTAGAAAAAATCCAAAAATATTTAAATAAATGGTATTCTATTACTTAACAGTGTGATTAAAATTGTGATTAATCACAATTATATTTTTTAATCTTGCGATTAATCACAGTTTTTTTTTTTAATCGTTTGACAGCCCTAAAAATGACTGCACCTCACCTGAAGTGGGGGGAATGTTGTCCGGGCTTGCCGAAGAAAGGCTTTATGGAGGTCGCGGGGGAGGTGGTTAGAATCTGCGGCAAAATGTGAGTGGTGGTGAGCTTTGTGGCGCTGACTCACCCCCTGGGAATGTGAGGGCGGAAGGCTTTAAAGGTGCAAGCCTTGGTCATTGAAAGCCCTTTCTCCATGCAGCAGGCAAGGCAGCACCCACACTCCTTCCCTTTGAGATTTTAATATCCGGTTGGGTTAGGACCTGCTGTGGGCATTGCTATAGTCACTCCTTTGTAAGGAGGCTGGGAAGGAATTTTTACCTCACCACCATGGAGTGAGGTTTTTTTGCCTTCCCCATAGTGGATGTCAGAGAGGACCTTTTCTGGTGAGGAGAAAAGGTGGAAGGAAGGCTATATGTCACAACTTATTTTGTAAGTGAGGGGCGGATGTCTAGTACAGATACTCCAGAGGGAAGGCATTCAGTGGCTAGATAAATGGCCTGGTAAAGGACTTGAAACGAGGTGCTGGATAAAGGAATGGAACGGGGGTGGAGGGTTGGGGACTCCTATGATTGGTACGGCAGGGAGCCAACCCCCCCTTTCTTATAGCCCATCTTAACTCTTCAGGAGGTGGGGAGGATGGTAAGGTGAAAGCTATGGGTTGGTTGGGGGACGTGGATGGAAAATGAAGGGGGTGCTGGTGGAAGCCCCAGGTAGTTATTTGAATAAACATGGATTTGCCTGCCTTGTACACTTTATCTGCCAAGTAGTCCCAGATATCTATACAATAAAGTTGTGGCCTGATTAAATTGATATCAAGTGTCTCCTGTCCTTTCAGCATCCTTTTTCCCATTCTTTGTAGGCTCTCTCTCAATAGCCTATTTGAGATGCTTGTTCATCCAGTGTAGTCTGCGACCCTTCCTTATGAGTTTTTGCCTTTCTTTGGTATACAGGCCCCAGATAGTTTCTGCAACTTTGACTTAAAATAATTCTAAAACTCCTTCACATTCAGATACTTGAGTTCTTCAGTCCAGTTAACTTCCTTAACAAATTCCCTTAATTTTTTTTAAAATTTGCCCTTTTGAAATCAAGGACCCTAATTGCAGACCTATTTTGGTTTATCCTTCTATTTATCTTTAACTGAATTAACTCATGATCACTCAAACCAAAATTGTCCTCTAATACCAGTTCTTCTGTGGGGTCCCTCACTACTTACCAATACTACAATCTAAAATGGAATCATCTCTTGTTAGTTCAGTGACTATATGGTGAAGAAATCTGTCATCTATCACATCCAGGAATATCAGGACCCTACCATTATTAGTAGCATTTGTCCTCAAATCTGTGTCTGAGAAAATAAAATCATAATCACATAATTCTCAGTAGCACTTATTTCATTCAAATATTAAAGAGGTCTCTATCTCTATCCAAATCAGATCCTGTGGAATCTGTAGCAGTTAATATGCAATGCTACTTTACCACCTTTGCCTTTATTTCCTGAACAGCATATACACTTCAATACCTGGCCACCAGTCATGACTACAATTGCACCATATTTCCATTATCGCTATAATATCTCTTTTTTCCCCTCGCACCAGTATTCTAGTTCCTCCATTTTGTTACTCAGTCATTGGTGTACAGTACCAAAATCTTAGTTGTTTCTGCTTAGCATCATCCAATTTCCTTGCCAGATTCGGTATATTCATTTTATTGCTAGTATTGCCTCCTGACTGTTACTGGTGTTTGTACTCTCTTTACTCTTGTTGTCCATTCTCCTATTCTCTGTTGTTCCTTTCTCCGTTGCTGTATCCTCTTTCACTTGATTTTCCTCCAGCTGAATATTAAAATCAGTGGTGGAAAATATATGAACATCTCCCAACCATCTGCCCTACATTCCTAATTTAAAGCTCTTTTGATCAGTTGTGCCAGCTTCCATTCCAGAAATCTATTACCCTCCCTACTCAGGTGCAATCTATCCCAGAAGTGTCCTCTGTCCGTGAATGCCTATTAGTAGTCCAGCATCCCAAATCTCCCCTTATAGAACCATTGCCTGAGCCATCTGTTGATCATCATAGTATTGTCTCGCCTTCATTCTCCCTGTCTAGGGACATGTAGAATCCCACTGAAGATCACCTGAGCTTTCATTTCTTTAAGCATCTTCCCCAGCCTGGCGTAGTCTTTCTCGATGCATCCCAGTGAGAATCTAGCAGTGTCATTTTTTCCCATGTGAAGGAAAATCAGTGAATTCTTTCCTGCTCCCATCAGGATCCTCTTCAGCCTGAGGTCCACATCCCATATCTTAGCTCCTGGTAGACAACACACCTTTCTGTTCTCTTGATCAGCTCTGGTGACAGGCCTATTTGTTCTTATTAAGGAGCTCCAATTATACAAATCAGCCTCCTCCTGGTGTTGGTGTGATTCTCAGGTCTTTCCATTTCCATTGTTTTATTCATCTAATCTTACCTACCTATGATCTTATCTACCTATCATCCATCCATCCATCCACTTTACATAGAATTTCAAAATAAAAACAACAGCATTTTGAAATAAAAGTAACAGTATCCTTCTTTCTGTTTTCTCAATTGTAGAAAAATGAATTTGGTTAGATTATAGGGTCTTTGCGTCTGTGTTAGTGTGTGTATAAAGAATTTATGAAGGAGAAACCTAAGTAGAAGAAAGAATTTTGAAAGTAAGGTCTGCGATTCTTCTTATCTGTAAAGACGGAGAGAGTGCCATAATCTTCCATAATCTTAGAATCATAGAATCATAGAATATCAGAGTTGGAAGGGACCTCAAGAGGTCATCTAGTCCAACCCCCTGCTCAAAGCAGGACCAATTCCCAGCTAAATCATCCCAGCCAGGGCTTTGTCAAGCCGGGCCTTAAAAACCTCCAAGGAAGGAGACTCCACCACCTCCCTAGGTAACGCATTCCAGTGTTTCACCACCCTCCTAGTGAAATAGTTTTTCCTGATATCCAACCTGGACCTCCCCCACTGCAACTTGAGACCATTGCTCCTTGTTCTGTCGTCTGCCACCACTGAGAACAGCCGAGCTCCATCCTCTTTGGAACCCCCCTTCAGGTAGTTGAAGGCTGCTATCAAATCCCCCCTCATTCTTCTCTTCTGGAGACTAAACAATCCCAGTTCCCTCAGCCTCTCCTCATAAGTCATGTGCTCCAGACCCCTAATCATTTTTGTTGCCCTCCGCTGGACTCTTTCCAATTTTTCCACATCCTTCTTGTAGTGTGGGGCCCAAAACTGGACACAGTATTCCAGATGAGGCCTCACCAATGTCGAATAAAGGGGAACGATCACGCTTGAACTAACGCTTGTGAGAGTTCTGTCTCCCACGCTCATAAGCCTCTCCCTGTTGGTTAGAAGTTTCATTGTTACAAAGGAATGTAGCCTTGGGAGCAGCAATCTCTCAGATAGTTCGGGTCAATTCCATGGGAAATACTGTGTTTCAGGACAGACACCTGGAACCTGAATTATAGAAATTAAAAGGCACAACAGTAGTCTTTCCAAGGCAAGGTTGAGCACACTGGTGGAATGATTTCAGGTGGCCTGTATTGCTGCTGCCTTGCTTTACAAGTTTTATGCGTTAATACAGGATTTTGTTGCCCAAGGCTGTCAGTTCAGCTTCTTTCTATGAACACTAAATTCACAAGCACCTTCTTTAGAAAGAAGTTTCTAATTGTTATTTTAACATACAAGACAAAATTTTCAAAGGAGCCTCTGAAAATTTTGCACATGAAAATGCCTGTTTTTGAGTTTGTGGGATTTCTATACATGAAAACAGATGTCCACATTTGGTGGCATAATTAAGGAGACTCAATGTCAATTTAGCACAAAGTTTACAGAACTTGTCCAACTTGTCACTTGAATATTAGATTTGCATGACCTCCTCTCAGCTACTATAATTCTGCACACAATGATGAAGAAGAAGATTCTGAGTCTCACTTATTACAGCTATAGTCTGGTATAAAGTATTTAATCTTTAATTATGTGATATAATATGTATTCTGGATTCTATACATCATCATATTTTATATATCGTGTTTAATTCACAATATATGAGATTCCTTTACAAAAGAATGTCTTAGATACTGATTGTGTACAGATTGTGCTGGTAATGTACAGTGATTAGAGTTTGGATTTCAAAGAGGACTTAGAGTTAGCTGCCCATTAAAAATCAATGAGATTGGGTCATATCATAGATACTGAAAAGTCAATGGCATTTGGAGACCTAACTCCTTTAAAAATCCCAGTTCAGAAGTTCAGCAATTCCTTACACACAGTCTTGGTCATTAGAGCCTGTTTTACTAAAAACGGAAATGTTCACCATGATGCTAAAGTTAGTTATTTTTATGTTCCTTTACATGTCTTGTTAAATGCCACAAGGTCTGTAAGTATTGTCTGGACAACTGTTAGAGATTATCAGACAGGATTATAGTTTAAATTCTTGTGTGAACAACCATGAAGAGAACAGAGGAAGAACAGTTCTAAGATGATAATTATAACTAAAAAAAAAAAAAAAAAAAAAAAGACACCCCAAAACTAAAACCAAAAACCAAAATTGTCCCTATCCTCTCCTTTACCTCTGAAGAACATTAATAATAATATTCTACTGTAATAATATTTTTGTACCTGTAAATTACTGAAGATCCTTTGTATTTCAGGTACAGTACTTCATCTGGCAGTGATCTTTGTTGGAAAGGTCCCTCGATTCAGTGAAACACCTGGCTTTTGATTGCCACAATAAGACATTCCAGCAACACTTTTGTAATACCCATATTGTGATTCTAACCACTATTCTTCTGTTATGTATAATCCAGAAATTCAGCTGGAAATCTGAGTGGGCACAGTACCTTAACTTGGAGTTTTGCTTCTTGTATTTGACCTTTCCAGGATGCTACAAATTTAAGGTTGTCCACCGAACAGCTCATTACCCTAAAAGATAAACAAATATACCCTAAATACCACACACATGTAATAGGAAATTCAAATATAAAAACAGGAATAAGTTGTTCACACTGTTTATTGCATCACATAATAAAGATTAAAAGAAAAACACATGTAGAATTTTACAAGAAAGTAAAGGATTTTTTTAGCATTGAATTAACAAAGTAGCTATTTTACCCCAGTGTAAATAATAAGAAAATAAGATGATTAAGGACACTATTTTGAAGCATAAGATGTGAAGTGTGCTTATCGACAATGAAAGCACAGAAATAGAAAGTGAATATAAAGGGGAAAGGGGAATATGAGAAATGAGAAATGTGTAAATAGGCTGCTTCATGTCACCTACCTTGCAGTTTCCTGGCGTAAGGCATTAAGAAATGTATCTGGATGGAAGAGCTCTGAGAGGTCAAGGGTTTCTGAGAGCAGTGTCTTTTTTTCTGCTTTATCCACCCAGTTCTAAAAAAAAAAAAAAAAATGTATTGCCCATTAATTGGGAGAACAATTAAACGAGTAACTTATTGCTTTATCTTCTAGCACTTTGAGTTGGTGCAAATTTGACGGCTATCTTTAATGCTAAATGTGTTCGTATAAATGATTAATGGTAAATGTGTTAGTATAAATGTACTATAATCTTAAAGAGGAACATTGATTCCTACTATTTGGTACTGGCAACCAGAAAATAAACAAAACTGAGCAGCATTTAACATTTTGAAGACAGTAGTTTATTTTGTATGTCTCTGAAGTGACTCGCCAATATGAATAAACTTAAAAAACCCTCCAACCTTTGTACAATGCAGCTCACTTGCAGAACTCAGCTCTTTGCATACCAACACTGGTTTTTTGTGTATGACTCAGGGTAACATATGGCTCATAAAAAGAACAGGAGTACTTGTGGCACCTTAGAGCCTAACAAATTTATTAGAGCATAAGCTTTTGTGGACTACAGCCCACTTCTTCGGATGCATATAGAGTGGAATAAATATTGAGGAGATATATATACACACACAGAGAGAGCATAAACTCCCCCCTGTTTATGCTCTCTGTATGTGTGTATATATATCTCCTCAATATTTATTCCACTCTGTATGCATCCGAAGAAGTGGGCTGTAGTCCACGAAAGCTTATGCTCTAATAGATTTGTTAGGCTCTAAGGTGCCACAAGTACTCCTGTTCTTTTTGCGTATACAGACTAACATGGCTGCTACTCTGAAACCTGTCATATGGCTCATGATTTCCTTGAGAATTGCAGATTCAGCATTTTCAACTGCAGGTTAAGCTCTAAACTTCTTAGATATGTCTTCTCAATGTAATTGGTGAGGGCAACTCCAGATACTTTGATAACTGGACAAGGGACACGAAATGAAAATTAAACTTCATAGTCTTCGTCATTATAGCATTTAATTAAAATTAATAGTAGTTACCGCACCTCTAAAACTCAGGAGGTTTATTTAGGTGCCTAAGTAAACATGCAGATATGTAACTGTGGGCATCCAAGTTTGAAAATGTTGGTTTTACATTGATTGTGTTCTTAGACCATTCAACCAGAGGTACTCGTTTATGATCAGTTAGCTGAAGAAATGAGCCACCTCTTTCTGAGATACATTCTCTGAACTTCCCACCATTATATCAATAACATGCCATTAAGATGCAAGACACAACCTGTGTGTCTTACTTTTCAATCTTTACAACTGCTTTTTTCATTATTAATTATAGTGAACTGCTGAGCTGTGTCTCCTACACTTTCCATTATTTTACCCCAAATGCACTCTTTGTTGTTAAAAGACACAAATACAAAAGGTGTCTCCAATCTTAAAAAAACATAGGCTATTAACTACTCTTCTAGATATTTTGCTACAGTAGACATCTCTTGAACATTTTACTCCCACTTTAATCACTTACTGAAAAGGTGTAAGACTCTTGCCAAAATCTAACAAACTAAAAAACATTTTCAGTGAAAACAGCTCACTATACATGAACCAGGTGGAATTATTTTTCCTTCATGACTGAACATATCCTTGGTCAGAAAATAATGGGACTACTCATATTCATAAAGTTAAGCAAGTGCCTAAGTGTTTGCAGGATTGGAGCCTGAGCATCAGGCACCTATCTGCTGTCTGCAGTTATTCTAGTATTGCTTGTCTCTGACAAAGGAATAGCAATTTATTTATATAAATTTTACATTTCAGTTTAGGGTTTTTTGGTTTTAAGCTTTTGTTTTGTTCAGTACAAAAATGCTTAATCACCTAGCACTTGTTCATGTTGAGCACTCCCAGACCCTTTCCCTCTGCAATTTTAATGCTAAAACATACATTAACAACAATTTGAAACCGAGGAATCCGATATCCTCAAAATGTAGATATGAACTGTAAAATAAATACTTGCTGAACTGTGATCTTTCAGATTTAAACTTTACTCAACTTGGTCACAATGCTGTGGAATGTAAATGAGTCTTGGCCCAAAATTTCCCAAAAAAGGCCCAATTCTTGAAAGTAATGAGAACCCAGCAGTTTCCACTGATGTCAGTGGGTGTTTCTGGGTGCTCAGCACTTTTGAAAAAATCATGATAGTTGTTTAGGTGTCTGAATTAGGATTTAAGAGCCTTAATTTTTAAGATCCCATTTTTTAAACTCTGGGCCTTAGATTGTAAACCCTTCAGGACAGAGAAGATATCTTCATATTTGTTTACACGACAGGGCCTCATTTCTGACTGTGGCTTCTCCATTTTACAGTTATATAAATATTAAACAGCATACACTTCTAAATGTAGTTTAGTGGCACAATTCTATAAATAGTCGCAGGTCACATATTTGTATACAGAAAAGTTAATGCCTAATACTAAACCAATAAATACCAGCTCAAAAATTCTTTATGTTATCACCATATAGAAAGGATAACAAGTTGTGCTCTTTGCTAAGTACCATAATCTGTGTTACTGTGCCTATTAGTCTATTCCAGATTCTGCGGGAATAAAAAAGATGTGAAGCTATGTAATTTTTATAATTGCAGGTAGCACTTACCAAACACCCACATCTTGCTGAAAAAAGCATACTTCTCTGATTTCTTTAAATTGCTAATAGGCTGCTTCCATAAAATTAGCTTAGAAATGGGAAAGCCATTTAAAATACATATAAATTATCACTTAATTAATTGTAGTTTTTTCTGTCAAAGTGTCAAAAGAGATCTCCATCATGTTTCTACCACACTCAAACATTTAATTCAGTGACCTTTAAATCTGTCACAACATAGATTCTGAGCTCTCATTCCAAGCAATTATGACAAGTTAGTTTTTTTTCTTTCCATTTTCATTAGCTAAAGATATGCAGTTAATTGCTCTTGTCTGCACACTTCTTTTACTGACTCTAAATAACAGTAATCCCTTTTATTGTACAATAATAATTGTCGATGATGATTAGGACAGACTTTAAATCGCTTAGCATACTATAAGAGGCCACACAATTATTTCAATTTATATTTAATAAATTCATTTTATTAGTGTTTTCAAATAAACTTTTAACTGTTAAAGAGAGATATTGGCAGGAATATAGATGCATATGTTTAATCTAGTTAAAAAGCACAGTTGACAATCAGATTTCACTCCATTAATGTCTGAATTAATATAATTAATCACGGTTGGGAAGACTGCAGTAACAAAAAGTTTTCATGAGATCATAGAAATAAACATGAAATTGATACTTGCATTGGTGTACAGTACAGCATGGGAGAAGGATATCCTTTAAACTTTTAAATAAAATACACTTATAATTAGGGCTGTCAAGTGATTAAAAAAATTAATCGTGATTAATCACGGTGTTAAACAATAATAGAATACTATTTATTCTAATAGAATAGTATTTATACAAATACTTTTGGATGTTTTTCACATTTTCAAATACATTGATTTCAATTACAACACAGAATACAAAGTGTACAGTACACACTTTATATTTATTTTTATTATAAATATTTGCACTGAAAAAATAAAATAGTATTTTTCAATTCACTTAATACAAGTACTGTAGTGCAATCTCTTTATCATGAAAGTTGAACTTACAAATGTAGAATTATGTACAAAAAATAACTGCATTCAAAAATAAAACAATGTAAAACTTTAGAGCCTATAAGTCCACTCACTCCGATTCCTTGTTCAGCCAATCGCTCAGACAAACAAGTTAGTTTACATTTGCAGGAGATAATACTGCCTGCTTCTTGTTTACAACGTCACCTGAAAGTGAAAACAGGCGTCCTCATGGCACTGTTGTAGCCGGCATTGCAAGATATTTATGTGCCAGATGTGCTAAAGATTCATATGTCCCTGCATGCTTCAACCACCATTCCAGAGGACATGCGTCCATGCTGATGATGGGTTCTGCTCGATAACGATCCAAAGCAGTGCAGATTCATATTTCATCATCTGAGTCAGATGCCAGAGGCACAAGGTTGATTTTCCTTTTTGGTGGTTTGGGTTCTGTAGTTTCTGCATCGGAGTGTTGCTCTTTTAAAACTTCTGAAAGCATGGTCCACACCCTGTTCTGACTGGATTTTGGAAGGCACTTCAGATTCTTAAATCTTGGATTGACTGCTATAGCTATCTTTAGAAATCTCACATTGGTACCTTCTTTGTGTTTTGTCAAATCTGCAGTGAAAGTGTCGTTAAAACGAACAGCACACTGGGTCATCATCTGAGACTGCTATAACATGAAATATATGGCAGAATGTAGGTAAAACACAGAGCAGGAGACATACAATTCTACCCCAAGAAGTTCATTCACAAATTTAATTAATGCATTATTTTTTTAATGAGCATCAGCATGGAAACATGTCCTCTGGAATGGTGGCCAAAGCATGAAGGGGCATACGAATGTTTAGCATATTTGGCACATAAATACCTTGCAATGTTGACTACAAAAGTCATGCGAATGTCAATTCTCACTTTCAAGTGACATTGTAAATAAGTGGGTAGCATTATCTCCCGTAAATGTAAACAAATTTGTTTCTCTTAGCAGTTGGCTGAACAAGAAGTAGGACTAAGTGGACTTGTAGGTGCTAAAGTTTTACATTGTTTTGTTTTTGAGTGTGTGATGTTCCCCTCTGGTGTTATCTGACTGGTGATCTGCTAGGTCCTGCAATCCTTGACTCTGGGAGCCAGCCTTACCCTGCTCTGCTGTGAGAATCTCCACTCCTAGGCTGTTCACACACAGCCTCTGGCTTGTAAGCTGCTCCTTGGATTGTGCAATCAAATGACACTAGCCAATATCTCCGGCCCCAGAGACAACCCTAGGTACCTCCATCTTTCAGTATCCAGTTATGCCCGCTGGACGCTGCAAGCTTATATGAGTTCGTCAATTTAACAAAGAGATTGATATGTACCAGGCTTGTTATCCCAAGAGGAATCTCTAACATGCTTCAAACCAAACACACTGCTTCAGGTAGAATAAACAGATTTATTAACTACAAAGATAGATTTTAAGTCAAAGCATAACAAGTCAGATTTAGTCAAATGAAATAAAAGCAAAATGCATTCTAAGCTGATCTTAACACTTTTAATGCCCTTAAAAACTTAGATGCTTCTCACCACAGGCTGGCTGGTTGCACTTCAGCTAAGCTCTCCCCTTTGGTGGGCCCTTCAGTCGCTTGGTGGTGATGGTGTCTGTAGATGTTAGGTGGAAGAGAGAGGAAGAGCATGGCAAATGTCTCTCCCTTTCATCATGTCCTTTCTTCCTTCTTGGCTTTGCCTCCCCCCCCCTTCAGAGTCAGGTGAGCATTACCTCATTGCAGTCCCAAACTGACCAAAGAAAGGGGGGTGACACACTCAAGAGTCCAACAGATCCTTTGTTGTTGCATAGGCCAGTGTCCTTTGTTCCTGTGAGGCTGGGCTGGGTTTCTCCCATACATGTCCTGATGAGGCATGAACTGCCCCTCTGCTTTTGGAGAGTTATTGCCTGGGCTTGCTTTAAGCCATGAGGATACATTTTCAGCCTCATAACTATATACATGAAATTATAACCTATAATATTACTGTAACAAGAATTACTATAACATCACTATAACAACAATGCTCAGTGCATCATGAGCCTTCCAAAGACACCTGACATGACAAACTTTGTATTGGATACCACACAATCATTTTATAAGGATGAACATGGAGGTGTAGGGTGTTCCCCCGAGGTACAGAATGTCACAGAGTGCAATTATGTAAAAAAATAAAAATAAAAAAAATCTACATTTGTAAGTTGCGCTTTCATGATAAAGAGATTGCACTATGGTACTTGTAGGGGCGAACTGAAAAATAGTATTTTTAAAAATCATTTTACAGTGCAAATATTTGTAATAAAAATAAGGTGAGTACTGTACAGTTTGTATCCTGTGTTGTAACTGAAATCAATATATTTGAAAATGTAGAAAAACATCTAAAATATTTAATAAATTTCAATTTGTGTTTTGTTGTTTAAAACTGTGATTAAAACTGTGATTAATCATGATTATTTTTTTTAAATCATGATTTTTTTTGAGTTAATCACGTGAGTTAACTGCAATTAATTGACAGCCCTATTTATAATTCATAAAGGCATCTACTACGCTACAAGTGTAAATACATTTTAAATATTCATATTTATCCCCCCTTATTAATATCTACATGAGACTATTGGGAGAGAGTGAGACATGATTGGCTCAAATGTCAGCAACATACATATGACACACTCATATATAACTCATTCACCACTGATACAACCACTACCACTACTAAACTTACAGAATGACTAGGAGGGACCAGCTCCTGAATGAAGAGCAGCTGACTCAAACTGAACCCAGAAAAGACCAAACAATTCTATTGGAAAGGGGGAAACACTATGATGAACTAGCTGAGATATTTTTTGTCCCCACCTTCCACTTACGGCATACAACCCCAATTGTTAAACTGGTATGAAACCTTTGGAGCCTGTCTGACTCCTCACTATGCATGGATGACCAAGTAACAACAGTTTCTGAAAATGCCTTCTTTCACCTTCAGCTTGCTAGAAGCCTTTGCCCCTCCCTCCTGGATGAAAACTTGGGCATGGTGATCTATGCATTTATCACCTATAGGCTGGAATACTGCAAATGAGTATATCTGAAACTGAATGTGAACACAATTATTAAATCATAGAAATGTAGGGCTGGAAAGGATCTTAGGAGGTCATCTAGTTTAGCCCCCTGCACTGAGGCAGGACCAAGTATACCTCGACCATACCTGAAAGATGTCTGTCCAAACTGTTCTTTAAAAATTTCAGTGACAGGAATTTCACAATCTCCCTCAGTAACCTATTCCAGTACCTAACTATCCTTATAATCAGAAAGTTTTTCCTAACATCTAACCTAAATCTCCTTTGCTGAAGATTAAAATGAGTACTTATCATAGAATCATAGAATATCAGGGTTGGAAGGGACCTCAGGAGGTCATCTAGTCCAACCCCCTGCTCAAAGCAGGACCAATTCCCAACTAAATCATCCCAGCCAGGGCTTTGTCAAGCCGGGCCTTAAAAACCTCCAAGGAAGGAGACTCCACCACCTCCCTAGGTAATGCATTCCAGTGCTTCACCACCCTCCTAGTGAAATAGTGTTTCCTAATATCCAACCTGGACCTCCCCAACTGCAACTTGAGACCGTTGCTCCTTGTTCTGTCATCTGTCACCACTGAGAACAGCCGAGCTCCATCCTCTTTGGAACCCCCCTTCAGGTAGTTGAAGGCTGCTATCAAATCCCCCCTCATTCGTCTCTTCTGGAGACTAAACAATCCCAGTTCCCTCAGCCTCTCCTCATAAGTCATGTGCTCCAGACCCCTAATCATTTTTGTTGCCCTCCACTGGACTCTTTCCAATTTTTCCACATCCTTCTTGTAGTGTGGGGCCCAAAACTGGACACAGTATTCCAGATGAGGCCTCACCAATGTCGAATAAAGGGGAACGATCACATTCCTCAATCTGCTGGCAATGCCCCTACTTATACAGCCCAAAATGCCGTTAGCCTTCTTGGCAACAAGAGCACACCGTTGAGTACTTCTTTTCCTTCCTTCAGTAGACATGGAGAAAAACTGATCACCATCCTCCTTATAACAGTGCTTACATATTTGAAGGCTGTTATGATGTCCCCACCGAGTCTTCTCTTCTCAAAACTAAATATGCCCAGGTTCTTTTAACATCTCCTCATTGGTCAGGTTTTCTAAACCTTTTATTATTTTTGTGGCTTTCCTCTGTTCTCTCTGCAAGTTATCCACTTCTTTCTAGAAGTGTAGCACCCAAAACTGGACACACTACTCCCCTGAGGCCTCACCAGTGCAGGGTAGAACAAACAATTACCCCTCATGTCTTCCATACAACACTCCTGTTAATACTCTCCAGAATGACATTAGCTTTTTTTGCAATTGCATTATATTGTTGGCTCAAGTTCAATTTGGGATTCACTGTAACCCTCAGATCCTTTTCAGCAATAATTTACATTTGTCTTTTTTTGATTTTATGTTGTTGATTTCAGACCAATTCTCCAGTTTATTAAAGTCACTTTAATTTCTCATTCTGTCCTCCAAAGTGCATGCAACTCCTCCCAGTGTGGCATACTCTGCAAATTTTAGGAGTGTACTCTCGACTGCATTATCTAAATCATTAATGAAAATATTGAAAGTACTGCACCCAGGACAGGCCCCTACAGGACCCAACTAGATGCCTTCCAGTTTGAGAGTGAATCACTGATAAGTACTTTTTGAGAATATTTTTTCAACCAGTTGTGACCCCATTTTATAGTAATTTAATTTAGTCCACATTTCCCTAGATTGCATATTAGAATGCTGTGTGGGACTGTGTCAAAATTAAGATATATAATAATAATAATAATAAATAATGATATCCCATCTCCTAGAACTGGAAGGGACCTTGAAAGGTCATTGAGTCCAGCCCCCTGCCTTCACTAGCAGGACCAAGTACTGATTTTGCCCCAGATCCCTAAATGGCCCCCTCAAGGATTGAACTCACAACCCTGGGTTTACCAGGCTAACACTCAAACCACTGAGTTATCCCCCCGCCCCTTCCCCCTGTTGTAATAACTGGGCTTACAAAATTAACCTATGTGTAATTTCACTTGTAATAGGTGAATGATAATTGATAAAATGTCACAATACCTTTAAGAACAGATGTTGATGGGAAACAGTACAAAAGAAAAACAGAGACTAAATTAGTCCCCAAAAGAATGGCCTACTTATATAATTCAAGGACTGTGTTGAGATCATGCCTGGTAAACAAGTGTGGGACTGGAAATGAATGGACCAAAAACTGGTGTGTTAGAAATTAGGCCTAATTGGTGGACAAAATAATGAGGGGATGGGCTATTCCACACATCACTCCCCTTTTGGGGTCACTCCCCTTGTGGGGCAAAAAGCTGGCTACTGTGATGCTGGCCAACTGAAAGAAGGGAAAAGAAGTGAGCTTCAACCATTGTGGCCTCTGCCACAGTATCCTGGGACCCCGGGATAGAACATGACAATGTTGTGCCTTTGCCGTGCTGATCCTGAGAAATGTTCTGACCACACCAGACCAGAGACTGGGCACAGATGACATTGTCACCTCCACGGACTCTGGCTAATTCTCAAACACCACCTGGAATGTGCAGCTTTGTCACCTCCTCTTTCCCCCTCTCAGTGTGTTCTTTTCCTTCCCTACCTTATTTCTTTTCTTTCCTAGCCCTCTCCTTTTTCCTTCTGTCTAATAAAAGTCTGGTTCACCCACCAAGACAGTATATTTTGCAACTCTGCTGTGAGCCTGTGACTCAAAAGAGGAAACTAAAAGCAGTGCCCTAAACAGCCCAATGCTGGTACAAGTTTGCCAGGTCTCAGAGTGGCTTATAAGACAACATGCTGTACCTGTGTTTTTCCAGCAGTGAGATATCTAATGAAAATCAATACCAGAGGGAGAAGCTGCACTTTTCTATCTTTACTATTCTTTTTTTCTTCCCTCTTTTATATGTTTGTCTTGTTTTGTCCTTTAGGAAACAGAATCTGACCTTAACAGCAGCAGCAATATCAATGGCTTCAGCCCATCTCAACTAACTTTTTCTCTTTTCTCCAAAAGGGACAGTTATTACCATCTAACAGACTGTCAAATAGTGGGGTTTTCCTTCTAAAAACAATCTACAGATAAAGGGAAAAACGAATGTTGTTAAAATGAAAGCCTTATTTAATGCTTAACATTTCAAATGCTCTTTTTTCCTTCCTTTTTATCTTTAATAAAAGGTTAAAAAGACTTTTAATGGTGTTTGCATCATGGTTCTAAGCAGGAGGAGGTCTCTGTATACCAAACCCCAGACACTATTTAATGTTGGACAATGACTGGGCTATGTTAACACCTTTAGCCCATATATTCCATCTAAATTAATACAACAGCCCTGTCCACTAGACTAGTAACCCTGTCAAAGAAGGAAATTAGAATGGTTTGGCACAATTTGTTCTTGTCAAATACATATTGGTTATTTCTTAAAACCCTATTAACT